>NW_016107329.1:2759966-2769945 GCF_001604975.1 Cebus imitator
AAAACAAACCTTCAGATCTAGAGAGAACTCACTCACTATCCTGAGAACAGCAAAGTGGAAATCCACCCCCATAATCCAATCGCCTCCCACCAGGCCCCTCCTCTGGCAAGTGAAGATTACAATTAGAGATGAGATTTGGGTGGGAACATCAAAGTCAAATTATATCATTCACTTAGAAAGAATTCTTCACTGGGACACCAGTATTCTAAAGCAAATACAGCAGTTTTTCTTCAGTGCAATGTTAAGACATTTTACCTTTGTTCTTTCATGCTTTTCCTCTAAGCATTTCCTAATTTTACCTTTGAATGTTAATTTTTGTGTGCTTCGCTTATTAGCTTTAGTATATTCTCAGGTAAGGTAAGCTGGTATCTATATACGTAACCATATGGGTGAATACGATTTTTAAAAAGGTATTTTAACTCACACATAGCTGTAGAATCAATGTAAGATCAGACCGGCAACTGGGACCCTCAGTGGGAGAATATTAGTTAGACTTTCAATACCAAAGATTCTGGTTCAATGACTTTTAGTAAAGTGAGTTAAAAAAGGATGGGAAGTTTCTTTTCTAGTGGGATGTCTAGAATCCCCTTCTCCGACGTTTATGATTTCTTTGCCGCTCACCACCTCTAAGTCTTCAGTGGAAGAATGATGTGTGCATTCGTTTGTTCTGAATGCATCAACAAATTTATTGATGGCATCTTTGCTCTGAACATAACCTGCTCCCTGTTCATTTAGCCTGCTTTATAGAGGTTCCAATTTTCTCCCAGAGTTAATGGGTTCCTCAGCATTGCAGTTTGTGGGAAGCCATCTCAAGTTGTCTAGTCTCACACTTTTGTCATCATCTGCTTTCATAAAACAGTAAGCATCTTCTAGATCATGGCCATGAAGATACTGACAAGTTTAATTATTTCCCAGGATAGCTGGTCTCTCTGCCTTTGTTTTTTAATTCCACAGTACATAAGTGTTTAATTTCTTCTCAATTTATAAACAATTACAATGCTAGATGCAGCTATCTTTGACATGTTGGACCTTTTTCTTTGGATTTTGAGGCTACATCATAACCTTCTGATAGTTTTTCAGCAATGTGTGGACCTTCACCTTTATGCTGTCTGGCAGCTGCGTTAAAGTTCATCTGTCTTTCCAGATGATTCTGTTTGTTGTCATCTGATGTCTACCATGAAGATCTTTATGAAGCATATTAGGCTGGCTGTCACACTGCTTTCCCCACAAAATACTAAATAACTGAGATAACAAGAAAAAGTCCATTGCAGGCTCTTGGAGCTTAAGAAGTTCAGCAAAGCATTAGAGGCCACTTCCCAAATGTGTATCTCCCCAAATCTACAAGTAACTTTGACAGGCATAAAAACACCTCCTTGCTTCTTCTCCCTCTGGTTTCTTCTATCTTGGGCCCCTCCTCGTTGTAAAAGGCAACCTTCCTACTCTATCATTTTCCAGGGAGATCATGAGCTCTAAAACTAGCCTGTTTGTGCAATGTGGAGGGCTTGCATAGAGAAAGCCAGGGAAGGAGACGAGCATCCCACAGACAGCGAGAGGCATGAGGTCCACCTGTTCCATTGGAAACTGGCATCCATGGTGTAGGTCTCTACCCTCCTAAGGGGAGACCCAGACAGCGACTTCCGCTCCTCCCTGCAGCCACAGAGATGGCTGGAGACACTGGCTGGGCCTCCTGGATCATTTCCAGGCAGCCATGGTCAGGCCTGGGCAACTGCAGCCAAGAAAAGCCTTGTGTGCCACTGCCCTGCAAACTCCCACCACAGTATAGCTACCCCAGCTAGGAAAACGTTAATGCACCATTTTGGGCTGTGATTCCAGTAACACGTGCATTCAATATACCAGTTGTATTTGGAACAGAGGGTGAATGTGCAAGTCTCATCTCTTCCCACTTGAAGCTCATGTATGGCTACATTTTAAAAAGAAATTGACCAAAATTATTAGGGAAACCATGGTTAAAAAGAAAAAAGGAACCTTTTGGAAGATGTAAAGAAAAAGTATATGATAAAAGTTACTGATTTAACTGACCCATGATGACAAACGCCTATGGCCAGTTGGGGGAGGCCAGAGAGAAATGGGCAACTTAGAGCCTGTATGATCTAAAATGAATAATTCTCCTCAGGTTTTCAAATTACCAAGAGCACTGAACACTCTATAATTAAGATGGAGGATGATGGTTATTTAGGATGAGGTTGAAAGCGGAGGGATAAAATGAAGCAGTTAAACGACCTAACTCCCTTCTTCCACTGAACTCTCATTGACCCTCCATAGGGAAGATCAGCAGACTGATGACTCCAAGAGAAGAATCCCTGATGCCAACACACCACTGGTTCCACACCAGATGGCCTGGTGGAATCACTGCTTGGAGAAGATCTCAGTGGGCACGCTCTTGAAACCTCTAAACAGCTTTCAAGTTTTTCACCTTTAAATGAGCAGAGTCAAAGTGAGTCAAGTGAGGAAAGCCGCTAAAACAAAAGTGAAAGCAAAACAAATTCAAAATTTGAGGGAAAAAGAATGAGAAGAAATAGAGACCCTCTACGAAAAAAGAAAACTCCAAAACATTACCATCAATATCCTCCGAGAGATAAGAAAATGTGTTGCTAGTGTAAAATAAGAAAAGCATGCCAGAAAAAAAGTAATCCTAAAACATCACACACACACATACATACACACAGGTGTGTGCACACACAAATGAGCTTTGGGACCTTAGTAATCAAGAGAGCAGAAATGAAACTCGGAAGTTTTGGAAAATAAAGTTGAAAAATTGCCAGTAAGTAGAGAAAAAGACAAAGATAGAAAATATCTAGGCAACTTGGATGGCTTCTCCCAAACCACAACCGTGAAGAAGCTTCTTACTTTAAGGAGAAAGAGAGCCTACTGACTTTAGGAGAAACCTTGCTTTAGACAGGGCTGCATGAGCAGGAAAGGAGGATAGGTACTGGCAAAGATGCCTTGATGAAATTTGATAAGATCAGAAAAAATAAATAAATCATTCCAAGCGGTTCATAATTAAACTTAGAAGAATTTTATAAAGAGATAAGAAAGAAAACAGAAAGGAGACAATCATAAATTAGGTAATTCAAGAAAGTTTCCTAGAACTAAAGAACAGATGTTTACAATTGACAGTGGCTCTTCAAATGTCTGCATGTAGACTAGACTGTGCCTTTTATGTCCACGGAACGGAAAGGAAGCCAGGGCGCCCTGAGTGCATGTGCAATGAAGACTATGTCAAGAGGAAAGCACAGAGAGGCAAGGGAGTGTCTAATATTTTAGGAAATCAAAGACTTGATTTTTACTAGAGCCAGAATGGAAATCTTTGGGACATTTTGAGTGGACAAGTGGTGCAATTCTACATTTAAATTCTATTAATCTGGTTGCTATGTTAAGAATCGCCTGAAAAAGAGGCTAAAGCAGAAGTAGGTGTGTCAGTCACGTTTGCAACACTACAGATGAAGGAAGATGGTGGCTTCAGATCTGGTGGTGGCAGCAGCAAAGGTGGAGAGAGTGGTGGGATCCTGTATTTTGGATATAATTTGCAAGTAGAGGTAATAGGATTGGCTGTTGCATTCAGTGGAAGACAAAAGACTAAGATAAAGTCCAAACAAATCTTGACTAGTACTAGCAGGAAAAACTGGCTTTTCTTTCTTTCTTTTTATTTTTTTTTTAATCATGGTAAGCTGAAATGTCAATTAGACATTCAAGTGGAAATGTTGAATAAGTAGTTGAATATAATACTCCGGGATGCCGAAGAAGGATTCAGGCTGCAGATGTGTAAAGCTAAAGTAATGAGATTAGGTGATATCATGATGGGTTTTAATATGCATAGAAAACAGTCCTGGGACTTTCCAATATTTAGTGGTCCGAGGGAAAAGCCAAGAACAAGGAGACTCTTTTTGAAAGGCCAATATACCAGGTGTCTCTTGGAATTTAAGTAAGAAAAATATTTCAGGGCAAGATTCATTCAAATGTTATTGATATACAAGTTAGATGAAGAATGGGAATTTGTCTTCGTGTTAATGATTCTGGAAATATGGTGAGAATAAAAGCATGGATGGGGAGGGCTCAAGGGAAAATGCAAAAACTTGGATTAAAGACAGCAAGTCCATGCAGTGCTTTGTGGCGATCTGCCATGATAGAAGTTAGGGGTAGTTGAAGAAGCAGCGGTAAGTGGAGATTGGAGTTAAGCATATCAAGAAAGGGATTGTTCTTCTTTAAAATGGTAGAAAATAATAATTCTGGACCAGGCATGGTGGCTCACTCCTGTAATCCCAGCGTTTTGGGAGACCAAGGCAGGCAGATCACCTGAGGTTGGGAGTTTGAGACCAGCCTGACTAACTTGGAGAAAGCCCGTCTCTACTAAAAATATAAAACTAGCCAGGCATGGTGGTGCATGCCTATAATCTCAGCTACTCGGGAGGCTGAGGCAGGAGAATTGCTTGAACCCGGGAAGCGGAGATTGTGGTGAGCCGATTGCGCCATTGCACCCCAGCCTAGGAAACAAGAGCAAAACCCTGTCTCAAAAAAAAAGAAAAAAGAAAAGAAAAAGAAAGAAAAGAATAATTCTGATTCAGTAGGAATGCAGGAAAGGAATAAACACTGTAGTAAATGCCTAGAGAGAGCCAGAGGCAGGAGAACCTGCTGGACAAGAGGAAACGCAGAAAGGCAGTTGCAAGTGAGGGTCACAGGCACCTCATCTGTATCCATGGAGAGAAAGGCAGAGGGTGTTGCAGATACGGGGTAAGTGTGTTATAGGTGAGAGCTTGTGAATGTTCGCGCCGACTTACGTCTGTTTTCTCAGCTGTGAGTGAGGATTAGGGAGGAGGTGTCTGAGGTTTGAAAAGAGAAGATTGGAAATGATAGACTTAGAGGATGGGAAAATGAATGGGCCAAGTAAACTTAAAATGAGCCCTGAGTAAGAAGTGGGGTCATACAAGCGTTAAACCTGAGTGTGGATCCATGCCAGGTAGGATATGACCTTATCAGGAGAAAGAATGGATGAGCAAGTCTCAGGGATACAGGAGGAGGCAAAAAGGTAAAAAAAAAAAGAGCCGGGTAGAAAACTGCCGAATAGAAGGTTAACAGATAATAACAAGCATTAATTTGCATAAGAAAAACTGAATACTCAAAGATTCAGATACAGAAGCTAAAAAGGGTTGCTTCTAAAAAGGACTGAATTTTAGGTTCAAATCTGATAGAAGTAGTCAGTTCTTCAAATTATATACATGAATAGCTTTGACAAACCAAATCTTAAATACATATTTTGATATAAATTTAAAACAAATATTAAAAATATAAGAAAAAATGTATATGCCCATTTGTATATATGCATATAAGTAAATTATCTGGCTGTCTGAATAAATATGTATTTATTTATGGCTTGCTTAATGCCCAAAATGATCTGAAGTATGAGCTAAATTGCCGAGTCTCTAAAATAAAGCATATAATAGTGTATAGATGTACATTTAAGGGAACTGCTATGTCAGCTAGACTAAGCCACCTAATTATTAAAACTTAGTAATAAAAATAAGGGATTTTTTTTCCTTTCAAAAGACATCTGGCACTCCATGAATCAAGCAGTTAGAGCTGAAAAATAGCAGCATCAATTACCGAGAAAAGTGTAGTTTTTCTCACCTATCAATTATGGAAATAGAGTGCTGCAATTTTTTCAGCTAAATTCTCCTAATTAATATATCAAGATCATTGTTACTATCATCTTTTAATAATATTATACATATGAAATTCTATGGTTTATCCTCCTGAAAAACTATTGCTAATTTCTAAGAAATCGAATCTTAAAAGCCAGTAAATTTGTTGGAAAATGATGATAGCAGGTCCCTTGATCATTGGAGAAGATCGATCTGCACAGGACAAATGTGTCTTCAGCACTGAGCTCTGGAATCAGGTGGAGCTTTGATTAGTGGACCAACCAGTTCACTGATGTTCGTACACTCCTAGGTTCCTGGGACCCACATCACCTTATACTTAGAATGGAGGGAGAAGGTTCATGGATTCTCCTCAGGCTTTTCCTAGATCATGGTGAAAAGGGGGTTTCCAAACCATGACGTGAACTGTAGTTGTTTTTATACAAGGCATTCTGAGAGTATGAAAAAAGAGCCGAGTTAATCTCCATAACGTTCCCTGAGGTTTATTGTATACCCAGGGCCTTAGTTATAATTTCAAACCAAGAACAAGGTCCTCCTGCGTGTGACATCCAATGAGGCATGAAAGGAACTAAGTGTGTTCACTGCCCTGGAGAGATTCCAGCAGCTTCTCCGCATGAGATCAGTGTATAACAGATGGGACCAGGGTGACTGATTTAATTAGAATATTTTAATAGCACAATGGTGAGCATTACATAGCTCTATCAGTGAGGAGGAAGGCCATTAAATTTACTAAAGTAATTGTTTCATTGGGAGAATATGTCAAATAAAATATATCTCCTTGTAATATATATTTATATATTTAATTTGAAGGGAATTTTAAATGATGATTAGGAAAATGAAGTCATTATATAACATATGATGGTTATCTAAATCTTATGAGAAATGAACCTTTAAAGCTACTCAAATATTTATCTTGTCTTATTAACTGAAGTATCCTGCAGCTTTAAGCTCCTTTTGACCTATTCACTGTTGTCCTCCAGACTTAAGAATGATACATTAAAAAGGAAGGAGCTCTTTCAGTCTGTTCAGAAAGTAGACATTTTAGTGGCATAAAGGCAGTTTATAAAATATACAGCATTTATCCAGAGTTAGTGGACTCTTAAGGGAACAGTATTATAAAACTACAATTTTTAAAGATAGATAATGTACTGCATTATGTTTTAAAATTAATTTTATGAAAGCAGAGAGCAAATTAATCTTTTAAAATTTGTATTGCTTAGACATAACATATTTAAGTGCTTTTTAAATTTGCTGTTAGCCTGAAGTTTGTACTTATGGCACAAAAGATCATCATCTCTTAAAGTATTATTTGATAATTCTGGTAGATACAATACACATATATTGTCTCCCATATAGTATCTACTGTAATTTGAATAAGTCCATATTTTAATACATTCTGTAATAGAGCAAGTCTTCCTATGATAATAAATGGTTAACGTAACACAAGGCTTAGCAACATGGTGCTCATGGAAATTGTATTAATGACATAACAGAATTCATGTCAAATAACCTTTGTAGAACCTCTTGTTCAGTTTCTATTCAAAAAGCATAGAAGAGCAAAAAAATCCCCCTTTTTACTAAAATGAACTCAGTCTTATTCATATGTGACTGATAGAATATTTTTTCTTTTTTTTTAAAAAAAAAAAAAAAAACCAACGTAGATATAAGGGGGAGATAAAATTATCTATTTATGTATCTGTCCATCAACCCATCTATATCTATCTCAATACCTAGGTGTCTATATTAGTCCATTTTCATACTGCTATGAAGAAATACCCAAGACTGGGTAATTTATAAATAAAAAGAGGTGTAATGGACTCATAGTTCCACATGGCTGGTGAGGCCTCACAATCATGGTGGAAGACAAAGGAGGAACAAAGGCACATCTTACGTGGTCACAAGCAAGAGTGTGTGTGCAGGGGAACGGCTCCTTATAAAACTATCAGATCCCATGTGACTTATTCACTATCACGAGAATAGCACAGGAAAGAACCGCCCCCATGATTCAATTACCTCTTACTAGGTTTCTTTCATGATGAGTGGGGATTATGGAGCTACAATTCAAGAGGAGGTTTAAGTGGGGACACAGCAAAACCATCAGTTTCTATTAACAGCTTTCTTTTGATAAGAGAGAAATGATAGTAATTGTTTTCATAGTAATAAAGTTTTACGTTTTATATTCTTGAAATGATGCATCTAATCCATGAATTCTTTTTAAAGAACTTGTATGCAAACTCATCACCTTATCATTTAAAAGATAATGGAAAATGCTTAGAATTAAATACCAGAGAAAAATGAGAATGAAACAGTTGAAGGGAAAACTCCTAGATGCCTTCCCTACAACATACAGTGTCCAAGAGAGACTTTTACTGCTAGAAACCAGTAGTACCATAGAGTCAAAGTTGCTATGAGGGGACTGGCAACAGTTTTCTTCAGACCCAAAATTCATATCAGCTATGAAATTTATCTTACTGTCCTAGCACAAAACAGATTCCAAACAGAAGACAAAAACTCAGTGAGCTATTGTTGTAAATGGCACACATTTTAGTTAAAGCAAATGTCAGCCTGTGCCATGAATTCCATGGGGGGTCCCATTGAAAAACACAGTCTCCTGGGTCATTGCATGGACTAGTCCAGTAGCTAGTAGTAATAGACTTAGCTGATATTAAATAAATAATCGATAAACATACGGATCCTGCTTGCATTTGGACATTCACACACCACATAAATTAAGAGTCCTCTATAAGTTTGTATTGATATAAATCTTTCCAAAGTGAGTAATTTAGGCAATGTAAATGCAATAGAGTATTTGAAACTAATACCAGACCAGAATGTGGGAAAGCAAGCATGCAGATCCCAATTGGGTATGATAAGCTAAGAATTGCATCAATTTTTTATGTGAGAAGAGCCAAAGATGAATTAGAATCACATTATATGTTACCTGTATTTTGATATGCAGTATAGACATGTCTGATTGAGTTAATCATTTAATAAACTGTGTATGCGTCTCACATAATGTTTCAGTGATTCCCAATGAAAGTTCTCATTAATTTTAAACAATATAGCTCTGATTTAAAGAACATTTTTCGTTGTTCCTAAAGGGCATGATGGACAACTGCAGTCCATCCCTCTGATGCCAAGAATGATGGGGAAAGGCAGGGTATCTGTAAGGTACATGGCCTCATGCAATATGCCCCATACCCACACAGTGCCAGGTGATATCTCTTCATTTCTCACGTTTCCCCCTCATTTCATGGTTTCCCTACCTCTAAAATTCTTCCCAGATATGTAACAACCTGGAGTCTGAATAATACTGTATAAAAAGCCCTGTTATTTCCATCCTCTCTATTACAAATGCAGTCATTGTGAAGAAAATCTTTATAAGGCATGTCAAAGATCAAAAAAAAAAAATTGGATCATGTCTTAATCTTCTTCTTAGACTGCATTTGCTAATGCAGTCATAATCCACGAAAAAACAAGTGTACCATCTGAAAATCACTTTCCCATTTTTCTCTTTAAAACATATGACAAATAATATTGTTAGTTATATTGCCAATAACAGAAAAAGTGCTGGGCTTTTGCACTCTTCTGTAAATGTTTATTGAATTAGTGAAGGAATTAAGCCAAACAAATATTCTGTACATATGTGGAAATGAGGCTAATATCTGGTTGTCAGTAAAACCAAAGCTTTAGGCTGCAATTATTGAGGTATAGATATTAATTAGCTCTCCCACGATGTATCTTGTCTCTCCTTCAGCCTCTGATGGAAGGAATCGGAGTTGTGTTCTCATCTGTGCTATGTAGAAAATTAACTGGACCATGGTAAAATTAAACATGTGAATGCAGACTCAATAACATATTTAAGCAATCTAATAAAAAAAAGGTGTGGTGATGTCATGCCTATTATGTGCAGTGTTTTTAAAAATGAATGAGCCCTTTTAACTATATATACTCTAGTGGAGTGACAAGATGTATTAATTTGAGTAGAGAAAACTAAATTAAAAAGTGTCATTAGGCTGGGTGCGGTGGCTCATGCCTGTAATCCCAGTTCTTTGGGAGGCTAAGGAGATCAGATCACTTGGGCTCAGGAGTTCAAGACCAGCCTAGGCAACATGGCAAAATCCTGTCTCTATTAAAAATGCAAAAATATGCCAGGTGTGGTGGTGCATGTCTGTCTGTAGTCCCAGCAACTCATGAGGCTGAGGCATGAGAATCTCTTGAACCTGGGAGGCGGAGGTTGCAGTGAACCAAGATTGCACCACTTCACTCCAGCCTGAGCAACTGCAAGACTCTGTCTCCAAAAA
>NW_016107329.1:2770445-2791505 GCF_001604975.1 Cebus imitator
CCTTCAGTTTTCTCTCATCCTTTCGAAATATTATATAAATATTATATATGGTTATATGTATAAATAGATGTTACACTATATTGTACATGTTAAACATTATATATGTGTGTAAGAGAATGTCTTATAATTTTTTATGTTAAAAGGAGTTCAATTATGTACTAAAAGTGTAATAAATATTTGCTGGTTATTGGAAATTTACTAACATAATTCAGAAGATAGTTTCATGAAGCTGATGTGATATTGAGATGTTTGTCTCTAATAAGGGAAATATCTGTGTAACCTATTCAACACAGTTATGCCATGATTAATGCCTGGTTCTCATAAATGACTATTTTTTATATTGAATATATGGGTCAATGCACACAATTAGATTTAAAGAACTTCATCTATTTGTGAGTTCAAGACTCTGAATATCCAACTAAGAAGCCCAAACGTAATCCTATGTCAGTCAATAGAAATGTAAATGCCAGCTGGGTAAAGTAGCTCATGCCTGTCAGCCTAGGGCTATGGAAGACTGAGGCAGGAGTATTGCTTGAAGCCAGGGGTTTGAGGCTGGCATAGTCAACACAGTGAGATGCTGTCCCTACTAAAAAAAAAAAAATAGCCAGGCATAGTGGAGCACACCTGTAGCCCTAGCTACTTGGGAGGCAAGACTTCCAGGCTGCAGTGAGCTACTATGATTTTGCCACTGCACTCTTGCATGGGCAACAGAGCAAGATTCTGTCTCTAATACACACACACACACACACACACACACACACACATAAAGTATATATTATTACATGTAATATATATGTGTTATATATATTACATATGTGTATATGTAATATGTAATATATAATATACTATATTTTCATTATATATTCTGTGTATATTTTATATATTATATCTTATGAAAAATTAATATATATTTATATATAATGTAAAATATATATTGTATATACTATGTCTTATAATATATTATATATAATACACATATACATGTGTATACATGTAAATATCAAAAGCACCCAAACAAC
Organism: Cebus imitator; assembly: GCF_001604975.1. Lineage (NCBI taxonomy): Eukaryota > Metazoa > Chordata > Mammalia > Primates > Cebidae > Cebus > Cebus imitator. The sequence continues at coordinate 2,771,465 of NW_016107329.1, forward strand.
TCATGTTTCTGGAAATATATGTTGAATGATTCCACATTGTTGAAGCTGAACTGTTGAAGTGGAGGAACAAATCGCTGCAGTGGACAGTGTGTGGCAATAGCGTAACCAGCCGCATGAATAAATGAAAAATTAAATGGCCACTTGGTGAAGTCAGGCAGGCCATGTGTAAGATACAGTAGAGTGGTGAGTCACTAACGGCCATTGTAGTGTTTCAGCAATCACTGTGGCAATGCAAGAGCTCTTAGATTTTTTTGGATATTCATTTAATGGGAATAATAATTGTGATGATCATCACGATAACCCTAAAAGCTAGTGTGCCAAGGATGGTTCTTACTATTTTGCACACATTTTCTCTGTTAATTATTTCCACTGATTTTATGAAACAGAAAAGAATTATCATTCCCAATTTTTAGGAAACTGAGGCATAGAAGCGGCAGCCTTTCAAAGTCCCAGAAATAGAAAGTGATAAAGCCAAGGGGCTTGGTGCCAAAAGTGTGATGCCCCTTTTACAACTTCTTTCCCAATTCCACCCACACAGTCATGCACATCATCAAACTCTCTTTTGAAAAGCGAAGCATCAAGATGATATGGGAAGGGTTTTAATATAAGCTATTTAATTATTTTTAAGAGACTCCTAATATTTCATAACATTTTAACGTAAATGATGAATAAAGTGTTGGAAAGAATGCAAGTCCTCAACTATCTTTTTATGATGAGTGATTGAATTTCTCTGTTAGAACTGCTCTTCCACACAGCTTACATTCAACATGTATTTCTTTTACATTCAGTACTTCAGTTCATATGTTACATAGAAAAGAATAATGTTATGTACAAATTTGCTGTACATACATGATACAGTATATTAGTTCTCTATTTCTATTGTTAAAAAGACAAATTTAGTGGATTAAAACAACAGAAGTTTATTATCTTACAGTACTGGGCACATAATTGATATAGCTAGAGTTTCACACAAAACTAACTGATGAAGAAATTTCACTTGAAGGACCAGTAGAAAAAAGAACGTATTATTAAGCCCAGATAGTACCTGGCTCATCTAATGTGCCTATAAATGGTCTTCCGTTGTTTCTTCTCTAATCAAATATGGAAGTGACCTAAGCTGAAAATGGCAAGCTTCCCGAAATCTTTTTAAAGTCTAATACATACAGCCCCTGTCTCTTGAGAATACTCCAGTTCATGGTTGCCACTTTATTCATGGTGGACAAATTTTGAATTTTTGCTGCTTTTGTTGTTGTTTTTCGACGTTAGCTCAGATTTTATAAGAAATAACATGTTGACATTAGTATGAAAGGTGAAGCAATCCACTTACCAGGTAAAACTCCCGGGGTTCTTAAAATAGGATCCCCCAAACCCTAAGGGGTCTATGCATAGACCTTTGGAGGTTGATGAACTTAAATAAGAGAAAAAATGCATCATTGTATTTACTATCCCATAACTGAAATTTAGCATTTTCTTCCATGTTAAATGTAACTAATAAGCCATGGTAAGTACTAGCAATTCTGGGTGACATCACTACCCGTGGAAATCAAATCAGAAACTTTCATATTACGTTCAGGTTATCAATGATATTGAAAATTATATACTCACCACTGCTTTGAGATATTAGTTGTTAATAGTTATTTCTTTCCAATCCCATGTATTAAAGATCCATGGTCTTTACTTGATTACAAAAAGGATGCAGGGCCAAAACGTTAGGAAATGCTCCACACACGTTTAACTCTTTCTGGAATCAATAAGAATGAGCCCATAGTGTAATCAGTGGCCTTGTCTCACCCAGCTTCTCTCAAAGTTGGAATAGAAACTAAAATCTGGATTTGTCTCTTCCTCTTCTTTTTCTCTCTGAGAGCTGAACTTAAGCAATCATTAATAATTCATTTGTCATAAAAATAGGGAATTTACATACTAACTGCTTGAATGCCTAATATTGAGACTTTGCTTCTATTTTTATGAAAATCCACTGAATTTAACTTCTGTAGTATTGTTTACAAGAAAAAATTACAATACATCTGCTCAGAATCTGCATATTTTCTCTAATGGCTCCGTTTATATAGCTGATAGTTTTGTGCACTATAAGGTCTTGAACCTCTCCAAAGTTTCCTTTCACTGGTAGCACCACTCCAGTTCTGAGACAACACTGCCATTGAACTAAATAAAGCCTAGCATCTCAGAAAGGAATGGAGCTGAGGCTTCCAAGGAGGTGGGAAGCAAAATGGAACCAAGAATTAGAGACAGGAAGGAAAGGGCACATGGATGCAACATGCTTAAGGCTACATGGGAGAGAGGAGGGACTTCTCAGAGCTTTATCTAAAATTGCTGTCTTCAGCCAGGCATGGTGGCTCACGCCTGTAATCCCAGCACTTCGGGAATCTGAGGCGGAGGGATCACCTGAAGTCAGGAGTTCGAGACCAGCCTGGTCATGGTGAAACGCTGTCTCTACTAAAAATACAAAAAACTTAGCCGAGTGTGGTGGCAGGTACCTGTAATCCCAGCTACTCCAGAGGGTGAGGCAGGAGAATCGTGGCTTGAACCCAGGGGATGGAGTTGTAATGAGCTGAGATCGCACCACTGCACTCCAGCCTGGGTGACAGAGCAAAACTCCATCTCAAAAAAAAAAAGTGACTGGCTTCAAATAAGGTAATTAACTAGCATTTCATTTTATTATCTTAAAATTGAACATACGTTCCAGGTCTTTACTATTGTAAACAGTGTTGCAATGAACATACGTGTGCATATGCCTTTATAATAGAATGATTTATAATCCTTTAGGTACATACCCAGTGATGGGATTGCTGGGTTAAATAGAATTTCTATTTCTAGATCCTTGAGGAATTGCCACACTGTCTTCCACAATGGTTGAACTAATTTACACCCCCACTAACAGTGTAAAAGTGTTCCTATTTCTCCACATCCTCTCCAGCATCTGTTGTCTCCAGATTTTTTAATGATCGCCATTCTAACTGGCGTGAAATGGTTTTGATTTGCATTTCCCTAACAACCAGATGATGAGCATTTTTTTATGTTTGTTGGCCTCATATATGTCTTCTTTTGAAAAGTGTCGATTCATAAACTTCACCCACTTTTGAATGAATTTTTTTTTGTAAACCTGTTTTAATTCTTTGTAGATTCTGGATATTAGCCCTTTGTCAGATGAGTAAATTGCAAAACTCTTTTCCCATTCTCTTGGTTGCTGGTTCACTCTAATGATTGTTTCTTTTGCTGTACAGAAGCTCTGGAGTTTAATTAGGTCCCATTAGTCTATTTTGGCTTTTGATGACAATGCTTTTGGTGTTTTAGTCATGAAGTCTTTGCCTATGCTATGCCCTGAATGATTTTGCCTACGTTTTCTTCTAGGGTTTCTTTTGGTGTCAGCAATCCCATTACTGGGTGTATACCCAAAGGATTATAAAGTGTTCTATTATAAAGTGACATGCACACATGTGTTCATTGCAGCACTGTTTACCATAGCAAAGACCTGGAACCAACCCAAATGCCCATCAATTATAGAGTGAACAAGGAAAATATGGTACATATATACCATGGAATACTATGCAGCCATAAAAATGATGAATTTGTGTCCTTTGCAGGGACATGGATGAATCTGGAAACCATCATTCTCAGCAAACTGACACAAAAACAAAAAATCAAAAACTGCATGTTCTCACTCATAGGCAGGTATTAAACAATGAGAACACATGGACACAGGGAGGAAAACATCACACACTGGGGTCTGTTGTGGGGGGCTAGGGGAGGGACAATGGGGGGTGGGGATACTGGGGAGGGATAACATGGGAGAAATGCCAGATATGGATGACGGGGGGATGGAGGCAGCAAACCACCTTGCCATGCATGTACCTATGCAACAATCCTGCATGATCTGCACATGTACCCCAGAAACTAAAGTACAATAAAAAAATTAACTTATCTTACATTTTTCATGCTAAAAAATATCAAAGACCTCTAAATATTTTATATTCTTGCAAAAGAAGGACACTCATTCTTCTAATAAAAAAGGATACTTTTCCATTTTCCACTTTTATTCAAAAACAATTTAACTCTCTTCCTCCTTTTCCAGCCCTATGAAATGCTGGCTTCCCCTTCGACTTGCCCCATGATTGTAAGTTTCCTGAGGCCTCCTCAGAAGCTGAACAGATGCCAGCATCATTAAAAGACATTGAACATACGAATTCCATGAGCATATAATGAATTAAATGATTAGAATGATTAGAATATGACTACAAATGGGATTTGTTATAAAAGCAACAATTTGAAAATTAGATCATATTGACCATTTATCAATTTTAGTAGAGACAATGCCCCTGCTATTTTATTACCTGGCTGTGTCAGATACACTGAGCTTTTAGAACGAGTGATTATCAATGCCACTCCTGTTCGGATCAGTGAACTTTGTGTGGATTGGGGCCACAGCTGCATCCCAAACGGGCACTTTGTCTTATAATTTTTACTACAGGTCTCAGAGAATATCCAATAGAAGAGTTTGGTTAGATGGGTATAGCTCTATTATCATTAGCAGAAATTTAGCCCATGTTATTTACAAACAGTAATTAATGTTATTTCTTAATATTCCTCCTTGAAAGTTTATATGAGACGGAGCTCTAAAGTTTAGAATAAATCATTAAAAATGGAAGCAGAAACAACTGACCTGTATACTGGGGAACAGTTAAGTTGATAAATTGTGTTATGTGTATTTTACCACAATTTTAAAAATTAATAAAATATGGAAGAAGAAAGAGCTGTTAGTTTCTGTTCAAATTGCTGCTATTAAAGACCTGAAGTTTTGGTCTCAATTTGCCAACCTAAAAACTATGTTCAAATTAAAATTTTAAACTCTGTAGAGAGCACTGAATAGGATCATCTGCTCACAGCATTACCCATTTCAACAAGCACATATTAAAATACATACCTATCTAACATTTTGGCCATTTTATAAAGTTAGAGTTTAGGATAAGTCACATAGGAATTTATTTCTCAATGACAGCATTAAAAATAATGTAGAATTGTCAAAGGAAAACTAAATCTTCCCAATTACATTATTTAAAAGTGGATATTTTAGGATGAGACTTTGTCAACCTGTGATTAGTCCCATTTCACATTTTCTTCCATTCTTTGTGTGTGTGTACATGTGTGTGTACTTTTTTTTATTATTATACTTTAAGTTCTGGGTACATGTGCAGAACGTGCAGAATTGTTACATAGGTATACATGTGCCATCGTGGTTTGCTACATCCATCACCCCGTCATCTACCCTAGGTATTCCTCCTAATGCTATCCCTCCCCAGCACCATACCCCCTGACAGACCAGAGTGTGTGATGTTCCCTCCCTGTGTCCATGTGTTCTCATTGTTCAACTCCCACTTATGAGTGAGAACATGTGGTGTTTTGTTTTCTGTTCTTGTGTCAGTTTGCTGAGAATGATGGTTTCCAGCTTCATCCATGTCCCTGAAAAGGACATGAAATCATTCTTTTTCATGGATGCATAGTATTCCATGGTGTATATGTGCCACATGGGCATTTGGGTTGGTTTCAAGTTTTTGCTATTGTGATCAGTGCTGCAATAATCATAAATGCTCATGTGTATTTATAATATAATGATTTATAATCATTTGGGTGTATAACCAGTAATGGAATTGCTGGGTTAAACGGTATTTATAGTTCTAGATCATTGAAGAATCACCACACTGTCTTCCACAATGGTTGAACTAATTTCCACTCCCACCAACAATGTAAAAGTGTTCCTATTTCTGCACATCCTCTGCAGCATCTGTTGTTTCCTGACTTTTTAATGATTGCCATTCTATCTGGTGTGAGAAGGTATCATTGTGGTTTTGATTTGCATTTCCCTAATGACCAGAGATGATCAGCTTTTTTTCATATGTTCATTGGCTGCATAAATGTCTCCTTTTAAGAAGTGTCTGTTCATATCCTTTAGCCACTTTTTGATGGGGTTGTTTTTTTTCTGAAAATTTGTTGAAATTCTTTGCAGATTCTGGATATTAGCCCTTTGTCAGATGGATAGATTTCCTGTTCACTCTGATGATAGTTTCTTTTGCCGTGCAAAAGCTCTTTAGTTTATTTAGATCCCATTTATCTATTTTGGCTTTTGGTGCCATTGCTTTTGGTGTTTTAGTCATGAAGTTTTTGCCCATGCCTATGTCTTGAATGGTATTGCCTAGGTTTTCTTCTAGGGGTAGCTCCCTAAATTTCAGGAATCTATAGTATTACCATAGTATTTAAGAAAATGTGTGTAACGTTATCTTCTAACGCTGCCTGCACCAGTGCAGACATAATTCCATTAGCTTGTTATTGAAGCGCCTGCCATGAGACCTGCTCCAGATGCCGTAGGTTCCCACCATGGCCCTCCTCTCTTGGCTGCAAGGGCTCCTTCATAGCATGGGTAACTGGGCTCAAAGAAAAAGAATATCCAAAGGAAACAGGAAAAAGTTGTTTGCTTTGTATGGCCTAGGCTGAAAATATCATAATATCACTTCTACTGTTCATAAGCCCACCAGATTCCAGAAGAAGAAATACAAACCTAATGTCTTCATGCGAGAACTGTCAGAGTCACACAGCGAAAACAGCAAGGGAAATGAGAGTAATTGTTGCAGTCGTCTTTGAAAAATAGCATCTGCCACACCTGCCTTAGGGGAGACTTGCTTCCATATCTGCACCAGGTCAGGTTTATTAGAATTTGCTGAAGCTACTGCCAAACCCATAACCTGTATCTATTTTATTGATTTGGCACCGCCATACTTAATGTGGAGTTCATCTACCATATTTGACTGTCCACAGACTCCATTTAAAATACAGAAGACATTTCCTCTACATTCAGGTTTTCCCTAAACTCATATACAGTTCAACCCTTTCTCACTTGACAGAGCCCCAAGGAACAGGAGTGTCAGGCCTCTTCCTTGGCACCAGCAGCCTCCAGCAAATTACAGTAACTCCCTGGTTTTCCTCTTCCTGCTGACCTGCTGAGATCTTTCTTCCACTGCAATGGAAATATGCCTAATGGATTCACATAGTGTCTTTCTTACTCTGCAATTCATTATTTACATTTCTCTGTGTAATAAATATTTAGTATCTGAATCCTTGGAATATTCAAATCATTTCTCTTCAAATCCATATATGTAATTTATATAAATAAAAAGTGCACTTGAGACTTACTCTAACTATAGATTTTTAAAGCCTATTTGGAACTTAAAGCCAATTATTTTACTGTTCACGTTCTATTTATTTGTTCTCTTTTCCCAGGGGTAATAAACTTAGTATTATTTTAATGTTGGAGGAATGGTGTCTACTAAAAATAAACTAAAAAGAAAGACAAATGAATTGAGTACATTTAGAAATACTATCCCACTGCACTTGAACATGACATATTGGACAATTATACACTCAGTTGGGCAAAAAGGATAAAAACTATATTGACCATTATACTTTCAATCATATTTGGTAATGAATAAGCTTCCTAATATAAATGCAAATAATATTTATTATCAGTAAGTCATTCTAAAATATATTAATCTAATTCTGAGACAAGTGAAATTTATAATATCCTTTACATTCTTGATTGTTTAAGATATAAATGATCTCTACCTTATGCAAATATTCAGGTTGTACCAGATATAAGAGCATCCCAGAAATACTAAGTTTTGCTTTATATCATCCTGTTATTATCTAATATGATGTAACTTCTATTTGTTGTATATCGTGTCTTTTTAAAATATGTGAAAATATTATTCAGTTCAAATCCAACTGATATAATGCATGTCTTACAAATTCGATGAGCTGGCACTAAAAATTATATGAATTAAGTGTCCAGTCTTCACAGTAGAAAATTATGAGATGTATCTTGGACTTGCTGATCGATCTTTTTGCCCCTCTCTAAAATTCTGGCACATGTAAGTTGAGATGATACATGTGGGAGAATTTTACGTCATATTTTTATTTATGTATATTATTAAACACATAGAAAATAGTTTTAAGAGTAGATTTAGAGATCGTGATTTCAACCTAGCCAGACACAGACTGAGAGGATTTTATAAAATGTTTGTCTAAAGCAGAGGAATTATACACTAAAAACAATTCTATTAATAAAAAAATAAATGTAACTATTGAAGAAGTCACATTGAAGTAACTATTGAAGTCAGAATGAATTTCTGAAAATGATCTGCAATTAGAAAATAAGATATTTCGGGTCGGGCGCGGTGGCTCAAGCCTGTAATCCCAGCACTTTGGGAGGCCGAGGCGGGTGGATCACGAGATCAAGAGATCGAGACCATCCTGGTCAACATGGTGAAACCCCGTCTCTACTAAAAATACAAAAAAGATTAGCTGGGCATGGTGGCGCACGCCTGTAATCCCAGCTACTCGGGAGGCTGAGGCAGGAGAATTGCCTGAACCCAGGTGGCGGAGGTTGCGGTGAGCCAAGATCGTGCCATTGCACTCCAGCCTGGGTAACAAGAGCGAAACTCCGTCTCAAAAAAAAAAAAAAAAAATTTATTACGTTAAGTATTAAAAAAAAAAAAAAAAAAAAGATATTTCTTAAGGTTTTAATTAGACTCTGAATATTTTCTGACAGGGTTTGCGCACGCATAGAAATACATAGAAAGAGAGAAAGAAAGAAATGAGGATAGGGAGAAAGGATAAAAACATCTAAGATAAATGTTTAAAAAAAAAAAAGAAAAAGAAAGGCGAGATGAGAAATTTAAGGAAGAAAAAGACCCCAATCTTCACTTCTGTTTCTGGAATAATACTTCTCAAAACATTTTTTACAGATTCCCGGGATCCCTTAGCTACATCCAGGGTGATGGCCCATTAGTTTTTATAATGATGGTCAATCTTAGGTGCCTGTTGTATGGTGCTGACATACGCACGGATGGTGCAGAATCAACGTGGGAAAAAATGCTGGTGGGTTTGCATGAATCCAGGGAGGGCCACTGAGCCACTGGTAGCCTTTGTATTCTTCACAGCCAGGAGGCTGCAGCGAAAAACAAAAACAAAAATTAAGAATGCCCTGGATGAAACATAAAAACCATGGGTTTATTCAATCTCAGCTCTCCAGTCACAGTGTTTTAATGCTCTGCGTGATGAAATGGGAAGGGCTCTCAAGGCCACGCCACAGCATAATGAGCTATGATGATTGTTCTCTGGCGCGTGTAATTGTCTAAGTTGCAAGCTAGGCTAGCTGCATCTTTTGCATAAAGCACCATTTTTACTTGAAAGAAAAACTCACAGAAAACCTATGGTTATTCAGAGGTGGGTATTTTGCAGACATTTTCTTGATAGTGAACCAAGAACGTGAACCTGCCAATTTAAGAAAAACAACTGATGGTCAATGATAAAGTTTGAGCTTTCGTGTGGAAATTAGAAATGTGGAAAACTTTTATTCACTACTGTAAGACTGACAAAACCTAATTCTTAAATATTTTTCTGGTTATATAGACAATAAAATTAATTAATGTGATACTAAATATTATATAGTGAAATGTGTCATTTGAAAGATCAGCATAACTTAGTAAACCAGTATTTTCTGATACAGCGAAGTGTGTCAGCATTTGAAAGGTCAGCATAGCTCAGGAAACCAGTACTTTCTGAATAACCTGTGCATTATGTAACACATCATGCATGGGAAAATGATCCCAAGTTCAAGGTAAGCTGGGTGAGGTGGCTTACACCTATAATCCCAACTCTCTGTAAGGCAAAGGCTGGAAGATTACTTGAGCCCAGGAGTTTGAGGCCAGCTTGGGAAACAGAATGAGATCCTGTCTCTACAAACATTAAAAAAGAAAACAATTATCCTGATATGGTGGTGATCCTGTGGTTACAGCTACATGGGAGGCTGAGGTAGGAAGGTTTTTTGAGTCCGGGAGGATGAGGCTGCAGTGAGCCATCATTGCTACACTCTACTTCAGCCTTCACAACAGAGCAAGTCTCAAAAAGCAACAACAACAAAAAAGTGTAAGATAGGCCAATGAATTCCAATGTAGCAGTACAAAAAATAGTGATAATATTTTCTGATTCTATGTTTCAATTGCTATTTAAAAATTACTACTTGTCAAGTTTTGGTATGGTATTAAAGAAGAATGTCCCCAGTTATTTGAAAAAGTCTATTAAAATGTCCCCCTTCCTTTTTCAACTGCATATCTCTGTGGGATTGGATTTTCTGCAAATACTTCAATCTAAACAACGTATCACAAATACAATAACTACAGAAGCAGATAAGAGAATCAAAGTGTTTGTTTTAAGGCAGACAAAGAGATTTACAAAAATGTGAAACAATGCTTTCACTAAGTTTTTAATCTTAGAAAATACAGTATGTTTTTCCCAAAACATGTAATTGTTATTTTAATTTTTCTCAGGTTTAATTATTAATATAGTAAGCATCAAGAGGTATAACCCACAACAAAAGCTCTTGGGATTCTTAATACTTCTTAACAGCATAAAGGTATACTGAGGCAAAAAAATATTGTTCACTACTGCTTTAAACAGTTTCATGTCATTTATTTATATGGAAGATTATTTGATGTAGTTTGGATGTTCATCCCCTTCAAAAATGTGTTGAAATGGGATCTCCAAGGTTGTAGGTGGGGCCTACTGGGAAGCGTTTGGGTCCTGGGGGCGTGGATCTGTCATGACTGGCTTGGTGTCTTCTCCACAGTAATGAGTGAGTCCTCACTCTGTTAATTTATGCATGAGCTACTTGTTTCAAAGAGCCTGGCATCTCTCTTGCTCCCTCTCTTGTCATGTGACATGCCTGCTTCCTCTTTGCCTTCTTCCATGAGAAAAAACTTCCTGAGGCCTCACCAGAATCCATGTTTCCTGTACAGCCTGCACAGCCCTGAGCAAATTAAATCTCTTTTCTTTATAAATTAGCCAGTCTCAGGTATTCTTTTATAGCAATGTAAAACAGACTAACACATTGTTGATGCATCTGAACCGCATGTTCTTGCTACAACTACAAATGATTTTGTTTTAGTTTAATTATCTCTCAGTATTCTTCTGTAGTCCCCTCTGCATAGTTTTAATGTTGGTGTTTTCTAAAGTTCACTATTAGCCTTCTACTGTTTCTCCTATTCTCCCTGGTGACGTTTAGGCGAGATGCTCCATCTGCCTTGGATTGTCCCTGTGCCTTCTTACTAAATCAAGAACATAGAGCTCTAAATACTTTTATCCCAGAAATTTTTTTGGGTTGTGCTTTCAATGAGTTACTCTGAAAAATGACATGAAATCTCCTTCCATCAAAAGGACAAACTGGCTTATGTTTTTTATAAAAGCACTGGATTCTTCAAGCTCAATGCTCTTCTCCTACAATGCAACCCACTATGTGTAAGTGTCCATCATGGGCCCATTTGCCTCTCCCCCATGGGACTTCAGACAGCCGCATGGGGAAGTGAAGGAAACAGACATGAAGCTATGGCTGCTGCTGTTTCTCCTACCCAGGTGCCTGTGTCTTCTAACACAATCCATATGAAACTCTGGCTGGTAAACGTATGAACTTGCAAGCAGCAGGAAGCCATAGACCAGACATTGTCCTTATTTTATTCTATTTATTTATTTTTGAGATGGGGTCTTGCTCTGTCTTCCAGGCTGGAATGCAGTGGCATAATCATAGCTCACTGTAGCTTTGAACTTCTGTATTCAAGGGATCCTCCCACCTCAGGCTCCCTAGTAGCAGGGACTACAGGTGCATGCCACCATGCCCAGCTAATTTGTTGTTGTTGTTGTTGTTGTTGTTGTTGTTAAAGATGAGATCTTGCTATGTTGCTCAGACTGGTCTCCAACTTCTGGCCTCAAGAGATCCTCCTGCCTCAGCCTCCTGAGTAATCTTGCCCTACTCTGGATGGTGATCTCTTCCTCATCTACGGTTTCCCCCTGAAAATCTGAAAGTCCAATGACTTCAAAACGTATGACTTTCAACTGGATTGCCTACAAAAACAATAGGACAACAATACAGTTCATGTCCTATTTGTCCAGTTTAATTATGTCACATAATTAATTTCTTTAGTGATTGTGACTTCCTTGAACTAGTAGGGGTCATGCCATATAGATCTCCTGTATTCTTTTGTTGCCCTGAATTCGGTATTAGATCATAGCTACACCTCAGCAGACCCTCATTAAGAGTTAGTATCAGTGATAGTATTTCCTCCTTTGGTGCTCCAGTATCACCTAAAAATTCCCAAGCAGTAATTCAAAAGTAAATTACTTCCCCAGATCCCATAGTTTCTTGATTTTTTTTCCTTTTCTCTCATCATTTCCAGAAATATAATTAATTTAGCCTGGGAGTTTTTTTACAAGTTGCAGCCTCAGCCCATGGCCTTTCCAACAATGTACCCGTGAGAGTGTCTGGAAACTTAGTTGAGCAGAAAACTGAAGCCAGACCTTCTGTTTGAATGCACCAAATGCGACACGTTGTTTCCCAGAGAGAGCTCTCTGCTTACTCCTGGTGTGACCATGGCCCAAAGCCAAGCCTTGCTACAGACATATTACCCCTCCGTGAGGGAGAAAAACTATCTCACGTAACAACTGTAGCTATGGTTTTAGAATCCTAATTATTCAGAATTTATTTTCCTGAGTGAAAAATAAAACAATATGAAATTTGATATCCTAATTAACGCTTTGGAAATTTCTTAAGAGGGCATCAACAGGGTGTTTGTATAGATCACCTGCAACCTCTCTCTGAATACAGAAGCAGCTACACAAAGCTAAAGGTTAGTCTGAGATGGAAACCAAATATATTTGTATTTCAACAACACACACATATTCACACATACACACATAAAGTCATGTGCGTATATTCTTCTACCCGTTTCATACAAATGAGAACATAATATACATATAATTATATTTCATATAATATATATGCAATAAGTAATATACATATGTATTATACCAATTGTTTTATAATATGTTCTCATGTGTTGTTAAAAGTCCATCCTTGCAATTATTGCTTCTAAATGTACAAAGAGCTGCTTTATTTCATAATAACATCAAAAAGGAGTCATTGCACAATTATGTCACCTGATTTCTTACAAAGCCAAGCTTGGGCTCCCTCAAACCAGGATTTCCTCCTCTAGATATTTGTTCTGCTTTGCAACCCTCATGACCTCTCCAGGATTTTTGCAGTTTCCCAAAATCTCCCCTCTGACTTCTACCTGTGCCAGTTGAGACTAGTAGGATGACAAATATTTCAGAGTTTAAAATCTGTCTTTAATTTTGATATGACGATATACGGCTCTTTGTGTGATTGTTCATCAGAAAAACATTTATCCAGGTATCGTTCTAACTTCAGCCTTTGTTTGAAATTCAGAGAGTTTGAAAGGTGGAGAATAATGCAAGATGTAATCTGATGGCCCTGAAAAAAATTACCATTGTATCCTTTAGAACAGTTCATTTGATTTCTATATTATTGTACATATTGTCTTGTATTTTTCTTAGATATCAAATATTTTTAGAAAAGTGTTTTGCTAAAGAAAACTATGATTGTATATCACCTTAGAACAGTTGGTTTGATTTCTATAGCATTATCTTGCATTTCACTTAGATATCAAATATTTTTAGAAAATAGTTTTGCTAATTATCATTCATTGCTAATTAAGTGTGGCAAGCTGATCTTTACAAGAATCATAAAATCTCTACCAATAAAATTATACTCAGTCAATGTATTATCTTGAATTTACCAATTCTCATTTTGTAAAACTTTTGTTCATGGTTCAACATTTAAATATAGATAAAATTAAAGTGTGATTACTGAATATGAACTATTGGGAAAACTCTTAGCTCATGTTCATGTTAATACCCAATATTGCTGGCAATATGTTAATAAAATTTATACAAACAGCTCTGGGGCTTCTGCATTGTTACTCATTTTTTAAAAAATAACATATAGTAATGGATATTCACATGATGTTCTATTAAAAAGGTGAAAATGTATATGTATTACAAAGTTTCCCTGCTACCTCAGTTTCTTAAACATCTAATTACTCTTGGGACAAACCAAAATTTTCAGTTTCTGGTGTAGCCTTTCCATATATTTTATGCACAAACAACACACACACATTCACACATACACACAAATTCACATGTGTGTATTGTTTAACCCATTTTCATACCTATAAGGACATATTCAATGCAAGGATACACTGAAAACTGCTCAGACATCATTCTGAACAAAACAACATTTACTGGATAAACTAAAGAAGTAAAACTGTTGAAACAAAGGGTATTTTCACAATTAAGGTCACATTGTCTTGCATAGAGAATGTAACAATTTACAAATACACCAACAATATATGAACCTTACACAAACACAAGGTTAACAAATATTTTGATTTTTGTGAAACTAAGTGAAAAAGTGATATCCACGAAAAAAAAATTTATACTGCATACCTGTTATTTTGAGGAAAATAGAGTTTTAAAAAATATGCATGCAGAACCATAATTATTTAATTTCCTTTGAGTTATTTATTTAACCCCTTTGTCTAATTTTCTCCTTAATAATTCTTTAGCATTCAATTCTTTAATTTTTAGAAGGGCTTTATATTTTATAGATGATACCTATTGGACTATAATATGAGACAGAAATTTTTTTTTCCCTTTTACTACTTGTCTTTTGAATTTCTAAAATTCAATATTTATGAAGTCAAATTTATTGTTGTTTTCTTATTTGCACTGGAGGATAAATGAGGTCTTCCCTGGACAGGCTAAACTGCCTTAAAGTAAGTGTAGGCAAAAATCTAAGTCGAAAATACATAAATTAAAATAGACCTGTTCAACATTTAGGGAACCATTTTCTGGAGAATCATATCTTAACTTACAGGGATAGATTATTCTCACTTTAAAAATATAAGTTCCCATTATACTGTAGTTTTTCTGTCACGATTCTCCTCCATTGTTTACTCTTGTGGTCTGAATCTGAAAGTGCCCAAGATAAGTTATAGTCACCATGTCTTCCCATTTATATTTGAGACATTTCTCCCTCCTTTTTAAAATTATAGTACTAATCACGTTTTTCTCCTGTTTTACCTAAGGATACCTTTTTTATTCATGTGCTAAATAACAATCCCAAATTGTTAAATAACAATCCCAACATTACAAAGACTATGACTCCCACTAACTGTCTTTATAATATTGAGTTACTCATTCAGTGTGACTTTCCTCTATATCAGAAGTCAAAAGGAACATTATCAGCTAAACCCATATATAACTGAAGGACTATAGACTAACATTTGTGTTCCATCCAAATTCATATGTTGAAATCCTAACCACCAATGTGATTCTATTAAAAAGTGGGGCATTTGGTAGTACCCTCTAACATAAATTCCTCCTGTAACCTAACTTCCTGGTTCCAAAGTGGGGCCTTTGGTAGGTACCTTAAAATCGAATTTCCCACTTTTTAAAGTGAGAGGCCATAGGGAGCCTTCATCCTTTCTACCATAAAAGAATTGAGAGGATGACATCTATGGACCAGGAAGCTGTCCCTCAGCCGACACCAAATCTACAGAAATACGTTTGTTGTTCACAATCCACCAAGCCTATAGTATTCTCTTATAGTATACATAACCAACTAAGACATGAAATCTGAGTTCTATGACTTAAGCAATGGAAAGTTCAGTAATATAATAACAAAAGCAAAAATAAATCAAACACATCCATGGTAAATAGGAAGCTTATTTTTATGTCATTATTTAAGCCATGGCAAATGTTGAACTATGCATTCTTACATCTCACTCATAATCATTTTTTTCCATATCATACAGAATAAGAACATCATACCTCACCCTTTACTATTTCTTAAATTTAGGTTACAGAGATTTTTAAAATTTAATTTTGGCAGTTTCTCATTTTAAGTCACATGTATCTACCAAATTAATGTGAAAGACAATCTGTTTTTTCCTGAGATTTTTATATTTCTTGTCAAATTTTGGTATATTCAGCAAAGTTGCTACCAGAATACCAAAGAGTTCATTTTAGTTTTGCTTTTTACTTTCTCATGTTTTCCAATGTACTTTACATATTCAGGCTACATAAGCAAAATAATCTTACAGAAGTAAAGTTTTACAACCTTTGTTTAATACATTGCAGAATAATTTGAGGAAGAGAGAAAAATTAAGTAAATAGTACAGAAGTGAATATATGACTGTATGAACATATTAAATTCCACTTAATTGGGAAAATTATTGAGAAAGTAAAACATTAAGCTACTACAATGAGTCACCATTTGGAGACGTTCAGGAAGTTTAATTCCAAGGGAAAAGGCTCCATATTCCTCAATGCTTTGTTCTCATTCAAAAGTTACAGGGTCACAACATATTCTTTCTCTCTTTTTTTTTTTCTTTTTCCTTTTTTTGAGATGGAGTCTTGCCCATGCTGGAGTGCAATGGCGCGATCTTGGCTCAATGCAATCTCTGCCTCCCTGGTTCAAGTGATTCTCCCACCTCAGCCTCCTGAATAGCTGGGACTACAGGTGCACACCATCATGCCCAGCTAGTTTTTTGTATGTTTTTGTAGAGACCGGGTATGTTGGCCAAGCTAGTCTCGAACTTCTGAACACAGGTGATCTGCCTGCCTTGGCCTCCCAAAGTTCTGGGATTACAGCTATGACCCACCGTGCCTGGCCTCATCCTCATTTTTGAAAGTCATTATCATTAATGACTCTTTTAAAAATGTTTTAACACAACTTTTGTTCTGGACATACTTTATTTTTATAATTCGTATGATAAATAAAAAATTCATTTCCATGACATTTATTTTTAAAAGTTCATTAATCTGGTCAATGTTATGCGTTGCAAATCAGAATTAAAAATGCTTTGTAACTGCAGCCTGCAATATCCCTGGTGAATTACTGTTTGTCCACCTTCAGAACTCATGACCCCCATATGTATTAAATTAGCAGCTTTCTACCATTTTTCTCAAATACTCTCTAAAATTATAGCAAATAGTATGCAGCTCCTTGAGCATTTTAAAATTTATATCAGTTTTTATATCATAACTTAAATAGTTGCTACATATACAATTTTGACATAATTAATATGATATCGATATTTTCAATGCATTTTCATCAAAAGTTGGAGTTTCAGATTTAGATTTCTGAAATTTTGGAAAATGTTTTCGCTTAACTTAATTGGCAATGCCAAGTGTCATTTTAGACTCACATTTCAAATCAAACTTACTTTAAGTCTAAATGACCTCGGTTTGTAACACGAGTGAATGTGTTAGTATTTATCTCTGTGATAACATGTAGAGACTTATTAAGTGTGCTAGTAAAATCCAGAATACACAAATATAAGATAGATAACATTGACTATATGGTGTTCGGGTGCAGTGGCTCACACCCGTAATCCTAGCACTTTGGGAGGCTGAAGCAGGCAGATCATGAGATCAGGACTTTGAGACCAGTCTGGCCAACGTGGTGAACCTTTGTCTCTACTAAAAATACAACAATTAGTGGGGCATGGTGGCAGGTGCCTGTAATCCCAGCTACTTGGGAGGCTGAGGTAGGAGACTCAATTGAACCCAGAAGGCAGAGATTGCAATGAGCCCAGATTGTGCTGTTAGTGCACTCCAGCCAGGACTATAAGAACGAAGCTCTGACACAAACACACACACACACACACACACACACACACACACACACAATTGACTATATGAATACTAATATAAGACACATATTGAAAATGGTGAGGGCTTCATTATTGTGTGTCCGAATGACTGTATGGATCAGAGCCACTCAGCTGATCTGTTCACCTTCTTAGTCTGTGTAATCAAGAAATTTCTCTTGGAAGCCAACCATTCTACATTTTTGTCTTTATTTTTTGTTATGGTTATGTGCTGCAATAGTCCCTCCAATGCTAATTATCCTATTAAGTGTTTCTAAAATTGCCCTCTACATTAACAAGGTAAGAGTGTACTGACTGTACTTCTTTAAACTTGTATATAGCTGGTGTACTTAACTGCTGATTGCATGCAAGCTTTTCTACTTTTATTAAATATGCTCATTCTCTAAGGTGTCATTTTATAAAATGCCTGCTGTATTGCAATTGCTCGGCTTCAAATCATGCATTCACTGCCTTAATAAGTGTAGCTTTATAATTGTTTCATACTCAATTACATGCCTGACATATAGTGGATTTTTAAATGTGACCAAAAATGAATAAAAATAAATTATTACAAACAATTTATCATAACTGACTGCCCACCAGCTGTTCAGCTTCAGTAGCCTAATAAATTATGCCAAAGCGTTTACCACATTATTTATTTCAATTATTTCCTCATTTATCTCTTCTACTTTGTAAGTATAGGGAGGAGGCTTCATTTAGAACAGTGCCATCTTTCAGATCCAGTTGCAGATATTTTTGTTAGGACATCAGGTAAACAATATGAATAATAACAATGCCCTGGAAAACTATTTCTAACACTTAAGCTTAACACAGCTAATTACAGTATACAAGATAGGAGGATCTATCCTGAAATAATTCCTTTATGTCATCCAAGGTCACTTCTTTCTTCATAGAAGCCTTATCTAAATAGGTGTAGTTATTGTTGCAAAACATTTTTTTTACTAAACCGGAAAGAAAATATGTAAATACATTTTATATAAATACATTTTTTTCCTATACATAATATTTTCTGTTTGGAAAGCATGTTCAATAACTCAGCAAGGGGAATCACAAAATAGATGCTATGAGTCTTTAGGAAATAGGTACCTCATAATAAGACAGAGGTTATATCAATAAATTTGTATGTATAATTCACAAAACCATATAAGTATAATGACACAAAGTTAAAATATGGTTATACACATACTTTGATAATTTTTAAAATTTGAATAACTGTATAAATTGAGCATTAAGGGAATCAAAAAACAGGACATAAACTTGGAGAAAGTGCAAACAACATATCTGTGAAAAGACTTATATTCAAAATATACAAAACAGTTAAAACTCAATTATAAGAAAAACAGTAACATTAAAACTGTTTAAAATCTGAACAGATACCTCATCAAAGAAGATATAATTATCATATAAAAATATGATAATGGGCCAGGCGCAGTGGCTCACGCCTGTAATCCTAGCACTCTGGGAGGCCAAGGCAGGTTGATCTTGAAGTCAAGAGTTCAAGACCAGCCTGGCCAAGATGACGAAACCCAGTCTATACTAAAATGCAAAAATTAGCTGGGCGTTTTGGTGGGTGCCTGTAATCCCAGCCTTGGGAGGCTGAGGCAGAGAACTGTTTGAACCTCACAGTTGGAGGTTACAGTGAGCCAAGATCACACGACTGTATTCCAGCCTGGGAGACAGAGCGAAACTCCATCTCAGAAAAAAAAAAAAAAAAAAAAAAAAAAAAAAAAAAAAGATAATGATAAATAATCATAAAAATATGTTTGACATCATGTGTCATGTGAGAATTGTGAATTTATACAGGAATGATGTACCAATGAGACTAGCTAAAATTCAAAACACTGATAACACAAAATCCTGTCAAGATTCATTCATTCATTGCTGGTGAGAATGCAGAAAGATACAGCCACTTTCTAATGGTCTGTCAGTTCCTTAAAAAGCCCAACACAGTGTTATCAGAATATTTAACAATCCTGCATCTAGCTATTAACCAAATGTATTTGTCTGTTTTTTCACTGCTATAAAGAAATACATAAGACAGGGTAATCTATAAAGGAAAACAGGTTTAATGACTCACAGTTTTGCATGGCTGGGGAGTCTTCAGGAAACGTACAATCAGGCTAAGGGGAAGCAACACCTTCTTCACAAGGCAGCAGGAGAGAGGGAAAGAAAAAGAGGAACTAATGAAACAGTTATAAAACCATCAGATCTCATGAGAATTCACTCACTATCATGAGGAAAGCATGGGAAAACTGCCTCCATGATCCAACCACCTCTCACCTAGTTCCTCCCTCAACACCTGGGGATTATAATTCAAGATGAGATTTGGCCAGGGACACAAATCCTAACCCTATCACCAAAGTAAGTTGAGAACTTATGTTCACACATTT
>NW_016107329.1:2791549-2888669 GCF_001604975.1 Cebus imitator
ATTAGTATTTACAACAGCTTTCTTTATTCATAATTGAAAAAAATTGGATGCAACCAAGATGATGTTCTTCAGTAGGTGAACAGATAAACTGAGATTCATGTATACCATGCAAGAATATTTAGCAATAAAAAACATGAACTATCAAACCGTGAAAAGACGTGAAGGAATCTTAAATACATCTTAGAGTGAAAGAAATCAGTCTGGAGGGCTACACACTATAAAATTCTGATTATATGATGTTCTACAAAAGGCAAAACTGTGGAAAGAAGATTGATGTTACATCTATATTTGCAGTGACAATAAGATAACATTTTTGAACATAAAAGTCAAATATACAGGACAATTAATGCAACTTTGCAGATTTTTCATCATTTGGTAGGAAGTCATAAGTAACACCTCATGCAACCTTTCTTCTTTCATTATTTGCCCCGGTTCAGGAGGTAAACTGTATCATAGGTTGTTCACATTCTCCTGGCTCTTTGAGTAAGTATGGATTGGGTCCTAAACTTTTTAATGTTCGTTGTGCAGACTCTGGGTGCTGTTTAATCCTCCAGGCAACAGGAAGTTTTTGTTTTTGCATTCGATCATATCAATAAGGTTCAGACTGTACATTCTGTCTAACATTCTTTGTACAGTGATTGTCTTTTCATCACCATCCCAAGCTGACTCCTGGAACTCCAAAGATTACTTCTACATTTCAAGCAGCAGCATTGAGAAATCCAATTGATAAAATATTGGTAGTACTACCAAAAAATTTTGACTCACAAAACTTATAGGAAAAAGGGACTTAAAAATTGGATTTTCATTTGGGGGATATTACTGTGTATTATATACAAGAGGGATATATATATCTGTGTGTGTGTGGGTATGTGTGTATGTATATATAGTACATATATATATTTCAAATAAATTAGATATTGTATAGGTATCTAGCAATCTCTGTCACAGGAAACATTCTAGATAGCTGGTAAGAAGACATTTCAGAAAAAACGTTCTATAAAACAACATGGCATTATCCACTTAAGTGAGAAGTGCTTGTACAAGATCATGTCTGTACAACACAAATTCCACTCATCCATGGATAATATGAGCAGCAATCACTGGAGAAATCTTTCATATATACATCAAAAGACATGAGCTACTGCATATATGTATGAACGCATGTTTGTGTGTGTCTATATGTATGCATGTCCAGCAGAAGAAAAAAAATGTAAACCACTCCAATATCTATTGACAAAAGGATGGGCAAATATATTGTAACATATTTCTGTGTTAGAATATGATACAGCAGGTAAAAAATCTGAACTGCTGCTTCAAACATTACAATGAATGGATTTTGCAAACAGCACTGTGTAAGAAAAGTCATAAAAGGGCATATAGCAGGATTCTATTCTTGTAAAACTTAATAATATGTACAATTGAATGAATACACTATTTAGTAATACCCCTGTAATAATTAATTTTTGGTTATCAATGTGACTAGACCAATGAATGCCCAGATAGTTGGTAAATTATTATTTATTTTCAATCCTTGCATTAACTATTCTCAACTTTTTGGTAGGCACTGAGCCTATTCCTCTTTTGCTGAAAGAGAAACCCAGGTGATTTGTCCTCTGATCAAAATGTTTGGGCTCTTCCAGGTGGGTTTGTAAGGGTGTTTCCAGAGGAGACTGGTGTGTGAGTGGGTGGACAGAATAGGGAGAGCCACCCTCCATGTGAGTGGGCACCATCCAGTCAGCTGGGGGCCCGGATGGAAGAAAAGGCAGAGGAAAGGGGAACTCTCGTTTGCTCCTCCAGAACTGAAATGCCCTTCTCTTGCTTTTGGATGCTGAACTCAGATTGTCTAGGCTTTGGACTTCAAAACTCACACCAGCAGCCTCCTGGGGTCTCCAGCTTCAGCCTTGGACTCAGATTACATCATCTTCCTTGGCTCTTAGGCTGCTCTGGCCCTCCAGCTTACAAAGCGCCTATCTTGAGACTTCTCAGTCTCCATTATTGAGTGAGCCAATTTCCCTAATAAATCCCTTTTCTTCTCTCATATATATATATAAAAATATATATATATAAATATATATATAAATATATATAATATATATAAATATATAAATATATATATTTATATATATATAAATATATATATGTCTCTCTATATATACATATATGTATAGAGAGAAACAGAGACATACACATACACACACACACGTATACTAGTGATTTTGCTCTTCAAGGAGAACATATATATATAAATGTATGAATTTATATATATATAGACACACACTCACTATACATATAGTGTGTATACACCCACCAACACACACACATACACACATTTCCTCATGATTTTGTCTCTCTGGAGAACATTGACAAAATCCAAAATCAACTCTTCATGTTGAAATCTGTAATGATGAGAAAAATATGATTTGAACAAAACTGAGGCTCATGTTTGCCTATGGCAATGGGAGTTTGGTTAATGAAATCAGGAAGGAAGACATGGAGGACTTTAAAGTTATTGACAATGTATTTGTAAAATTCATGTTAAATACCTAGCATTTATTCTGTTATTTTTAATACATCAAAAATGCTATATAGTCTATATAACACCTTTTTATATAAAATTAAAAAAACAATTTGAATCATGAAGTCCCATTCTTTAGTTGCAGAAAATCAATAGTCTTTATCTCTGCAGAAATATTCAAACAAATTATGGCAAAAAAAAATGACCAATGATGGGGATGGTCCTGTTTAAAACCCGTAATACCTAATAAGTAAGTATGGAGACAGCTCATTAACCTGAACGCGTTCTTATGTTAACTGTCAAAGTGTCTGTCACCTTTTATGATGTGAATTTAGCCCTCATGCTCCATGCAGTGAAGCTGACTGAGCTCCTGTAATTCTAAACCTCATGCACAGATAGGCCTTGTAATCATAAGGGTCAAAATTCAGTCTATCAGCCAGGCGTGGTGGCTCATACCTGTAATCTCCTCACTTTGAGAGGCCAAGGTGGGCAGATCACTTGAGGTCAGGAGTTCCAGACAGCCTAGCTGACATAGTGAAATGCCATCTCTACTAAAAATACAAAATTAGCTGGGAGTGGTGGCACATGTCTATAATCCCAGGTACTCAGGAGGCTGAAGTAGGAGAATCGCTTGAACCTGGGAGGTGGAGGCTGCAGTGAGCCAAGATCACAGCATTGCACTCCAGCCTGGGCAACAAGAGTGAAACTACACCTCAAAAATAAATAAATAAATAAAATAAGTCTATGAAAAAATGTATATATGGAACCAACCAGGAGAAATTCATTTCTGAACCTTGTAAATATGTGACCAAAATTCACAATAATTGTTTCTGTAAGTCAACTTATCATCTTACGGTGAGACTGTAGCTGTGTTTAGTAAAGATGTGTATAGCATCCTAAAGCTTTATCTGAGTAGATAAAAAACGAACTTGAGAAACTTAAGAAATGAAAAACATTTTAACAGAATCAATACTAGTCTATCAGTTTAGAATACTTACTCCTAACAACAGGATTCTTAGAATTCATTCTTCTCTAGTTAGATATTCTAATTTTCAAGCAGTTCACAGCACTTTTTCCTGGTAAATACAAATTACCTTTCTTGAACTCATCTATGGAATATGTATAAAATTATATATCAAAATATTATTTTTAAATAAATATTCCTAATTAATATTTTATTTCAGCAACACCTTTTTCTTATTCAATGTTAATATTTTTATAAGTGGTTATATTTATGTCTTCCTCAATCAGCTTTTTTTTTGAGGACTTTATTTCACTTATTAGTCAAGGTCCATTATCTACTAATTAATGTGAAAGCCCTAATGATGTTAAAACTATATTGCCTTTGTCTCACGCAAGGTGATAGTAGCTAGCACTTCAACTACAGTTTTTATCTGAACTTTGAGTGACTGACAGAGGCATCTATTAATGCATGTGCCCTGTTTGTAATTAAACATCACACAGAATATCAAACTGTCTAATAACAACACCAAGCTGTTGGGCAACAGGTGAGATTTGGCATTAGAAAAATTATAGGGGCCCAAACATTGGTATACACTAACAGTAATTCATATTACTAAGGAACTGCATATTCACATCCCCGCAAAATCCACAGGTGAAATTCTAAATCCTAAGAGGGTAGCATTATGAGGAGAGGTATGTTGTCAGAGTCGTGCTCCCATGATGGCTCTAGAGTCTTTATAAGAAGAGGAAGAGAGCTCTCCCTCTCCCTCTCCTCTGTGCAGATACAGGGAGAAGTCTACAACTCAGAAAAGGGTGCTCACCAGAACCCAACCATGCTGGCATCCTGATCTCGAACTTCCTGCCGCCAGAACCGTGAGAAATAAATGTTTGTTGTTTTTGCCTAGGGTAAGTCTATGATAGTTGGCTATAGCAGCATAGACTAAGAAAATACATCAGCATATTTATCTTCACCATAAAATTATAATGTAGGACATAGTATACTGATTTTTCCAGCTGAAGAAATTAAGGCATTAAGAAGTTGAGTAACTCGCTCGAGGTTGCACAACTTATGAACGGGAGCCAAAATACGATCTCAGACGTTTTCTGACCCAGTTTATCTCTTGATGACTACAGTACATTACCACCTCAGTTATTAAGTATATTCCATTAGTTTAGTGTAAGGATCCCTACCACCACTACTAATGATAGGGATTTTCAAAATTACCATACTTAAAACTCCTTTGCTCAATGAGTTAGGGGATTGTTTGGATTCTCAGGTGAAGGTCTGGGTTGTTTTATCTTCTGGACTTCCTGTGCTAAAGGTTAGTTTTGGAGTGGGAGTGTGTGCAATAGGTCTGAGCCCTCAGGTTTCATCCAAAAAGATGTACAACAATGAGGCACTCTAGACTTATTCAAGAGCAGATCCCAGAAAAGCCCAGCAATACAGGCTGGGTAGGTGGTGAATGTAAAATGATGGTTGGTGGTGTCATGGAAAACATGACCTCAGAGTCCACCTGATGAGCATCACTGAGTCAACATGTAAGAAGAAACCAGGCATTTTTTCTAGAAGTTGCTGAAAATTTATGTATTTTTTTCTATTAAGGCATGACGCGAGCCTCATTTGGCAGAGAGAGAGATTGTGTGTGTGTGTGTGTGTGTGTGTGTGTGTGTGTGCTGCAAAATGAGTCATTGGATAAATTGTATCATTGAACCTTTTTCTGTTGTCTCAAATTCAGATGGTCAGCTACAGGCTGAAAGTTGAGAAAAGTGCATGTCAATTATCTGTACATTTTAAAGACAGCTAAGACTTTAAGAAGGGACTAAACTGGTTAAGTGATCATCAAATCCTACAGTATATAGAAAGATAGCCTTAGTGAAGATACATGCAGTAAACAGGTTTAGTTTTATTTTTTTTCTAAATGAGTAGCAAAAACTTAGCAGAAATGAAAGGCTATGTTATTTTTCAGCCCATCCTCATGGGGGAGGAGTGGCGATAATTCTTCCCACCCTACACCAGCCTCAGAGTACACAAAAAGTTTGGGGTCATTTGAATTAGAGAAGATTGATATTTCACTCTCTGATTGACTACTTGTTCAGTTTCAGAAATAATCAGCCCAGCAGAAGCGGTTAAGCATCAGAAAGTCATTGGAAACGTTGGAATATGCCCCAGTTGCTTGATGTGCATGCTGATGGAGGCAGGTGTCTGTTCCAAACCTGGAGAAGCCCACAACAGAAAGCTGGCTGGAGGAGCCTCAATGTCAGGTAAAGCAGCAAGGTAGAAGTGGGAGCAACCTGGGCTCCTACTGTTTCCTGGGATAAGAAATTTTGGATTTTTCCTTGGGAAAAATGGCCTCAGCAGAAGGTAGCTTTGCTCTAATTATCTCGACAAAATTCTGATCTAAAGGAGCTACCTCCATGGGCAAGGTGACCCCAAGAGTATGATACTGGGCAGGAGCTGAGAGAAGTCAGAAAGAAAAGGGGCCCTTGCAAGTATGTGATCTCCTCGAAGAATAGGCTCAGGAAGGCTCACAGTCACCTGCAAAAAGCCAGTGGACCCAAGGGACTCCCCCTAAGACACAGAAATAGGTCTTGCTGTCTTCCTTCTAACCCCCTTTTCTACTGCTTCAACCTTGAAGGAGTCGTAAAGTGGAATAGAGGAAGGGAAAAAAGCAAGAAGAAAGGCCACTCTCCTTTCTCTCCCTCATCTAGCTCTGGAGTGATTTTAGACCAGACTGGGAAAAGGTGTTAGGTGAACACCAGATTCACATTTTGATTAAAACAGGACTGGAATTAACATGACTGGAAAACTATGGGATTTTTCTAGGATGTTCCTAAGGGTCAGGAAAGGGAAATTTATCAAAATATGTTTCAAAGCAATGATGGTAGGAAAAAACAAAACAAAACTGTATATTTAATGAGTTCAATCCAACCAATAAGCTAGTTGCATTTATTATTTAGGGTTTTAAAAAATTCCATGAGAAACTCTAGAAAATCAAGGCACCCCCCACACTCTCCTTTTAGTGTAAAAAGTAACATTAAATCTCTAAAGTTCCAAATGCTACTTTAAATAACTATTAATCTTGAAGGTTTAAAGAAAAGGTAAGTGTAGACGAAATTCTAGGACCTCTTCTTCATTTACAATTAACCAACTGATGGTTTTACTATTCTTTTCTTTTCTTTTTTCTTTTCTTCTTTTCTTTTCTTCTTTTAGTTATTTATTTAGACCCTAAATAACTGTCAAGTTGTGTCATCAATACCCTAACCAAGTAGTATCACATTACCCACATGACTAAACCTGTTTTGATTTTTTTTTTTTTTTGAGGCAAATTTCCTGAGTTTAAAAAAGAAAAAATCAACATGAGCACTGGATAAGACAGGATACTGTAAATAATTTGCTTGTTCAAAGTACTATATTTATGAGTGAGCTTTTCTGTCTCTTTGCTCTATTGATTTCTCTGATCAGTTTGACTCTGACCTTAGAGAAATATACCACAGTGATAGCCAACTTAGAACAGTGTTTGATGAACATAAAGTGTTGGGGAAGTTGGATTCCTTCAGAACTCTTTTGCACCTGTTGAAAATGAAACAGCTCCTGCTTGTTCATCTCACTGCCTGCTGTGAAGCTGTTTCCTACCTTCGGGCCTGGTTGGCAAGACAGCCGTGGAAGCTGACATTTTTCTTCTTGTTTATTTGAGCATTTAGCAAAGGTTCTTCAAGGGCCACCTGAGGAAAAGTTAGCAAGGCAGACTTAGTGGGCAAAGAAAACCCCACAGAAAACAAAGAACCCTTCCCAAACCAAAACCAAAAAATAAATAAATAGAAATAAATAAAAAGAGGAACTAAAGCTTTTGGGAGCAATGGAAACAACTCTGTCATGTTGATTTAAGAGAATTATTTTAAGTAAAGTGTTCATGATCCACCCGAGAGAAAGCAGAAGATTGGTAGGGGTATTGAAAATCTCTTTTTATCCGTTTCTCAAAAGGAAAGAGACTCCCAGGCTAAATAATTTTTCAAATAAGCACTAGGCATCTATATTTACAAAGCACCGGCAAATAATACAGGATATATGAATGGCCTTACTGTGTGTGAGTGTAAAACAAATATATACGTTGTATATGTATAAATAATTTAAATATTTATATATATATATATTCCCATAGGTATGATGCATGCATATGATCCGGCATGTATGCAGAGGCACATATTTAATCTTTAATTGCACGTTCTCATTCCATTTTATGTTAATTTTTGTTGATGAAATGACATGTTAAGTGGAATGTGAGCTGTTCTCTTTAAAATCATTTCAACTGTGTTTATAATATAATAATTTAACTCAGAGGGTTTAATTTGAAAAATTTGAATTATTTCCATTCAGTGTGCTATATTAAACAGTACACTCGGTCATTAGTGGATTGTATGATTTGCTGATGTATTGGCATTGTGCTGCAGTGGAAATCCTGCGTTTAGGTGAATCCTTGCACTGTTCCCCTGATATGCTACCAGACCTGTGTCACCACGTTGCAGAATGCTCCTCGGGGCTAAGAAATTCTTTACAAACAGTCAAAGAGATTCTATTAAAAGACATGTTTCTTTTCTGTTCAGCACAGTGACACACTCTTGTAGTTCCAGCTACTTGGGAGTCTGTGGCAGGAAGATCCCTTGATCCCAGGAGTTTGAGGCCAGGCTGGGTCCTTGTGTCTAAAAAAACCAAAAAAAAAAATCAGAAAAGGTTTTTAAAAGATGTACTTTTTTCTGCTTGAGATAACCATATGAACCCAATCTAGGATAATGGTTCTGGTTTACAAGGGTTTGTTTCTTGTTTTAGTTATAAAACGTGCTGGGCACTGGCTGTAAATTTGATTCTTGGCGGTGCCGATTCAGGAGAGGGCAGAAGTCAGCTAGTCTGATGCCAGGGTGGGGTTATTTGAAGCCAGGCTGATGATAGCTGCAGAATGAAACAGATGTGGAATCAATTTTAAAAACTGACGAGAGGAGAGCCTATACATTGAGAAGAAAACTGGGTGGATGCAAAATAATAAAGAGATAGAGAGAAGAGCTTATATTAGATGATCTAGGATGAGCGAGGATAGCTTCAGATTTCCAGGGATGGCTGTGGTCTTGTTCATTAATCTCATTAGTGAGAGCACATTCTGCCTCCACTGTGAAGAGGACACAAGGCCATCGTTGTCAACTACAAAGACAACAGTACACAGCACCAGCTGAAAGAGATTATCTCCAGGGAGACAGGTCCAACCTGGCTAAGTGACCTAAAAAGGTGATGCCAAACTCTGGGTCTGAGAGAAACGATTCGGCAAACAAAGATCACTTCTATGTGATAACAGCACAAGTAATACCACAATCAGAGGTTGATTCAAAGGGCTTGAAGACTATGTGGCTACCTTAACTGGTATCACCCTCAATTTTCTCCTTTGTTCAATGGACACACTAACAGCTTGGTATTAAGTGTTGCAGTATAATAGAATTGTTTAAGTATAATAGAAATAGTATAAGTGACACCAATTTTTAATATTATTATTGCTGCTGTTAGCAGAGTGGGAGGTGTCCACACACTAGGTGTGGGCATGTAGGAGTTATCCTTTTGGTTTTGCTGCATAAGGGGAGTATTGCAGGGAACTATAGCAAGATCTTGGTTTCAAAAAGCAACATTTGTACCTTTGAGAAGTAGCAACATATGTGATTAAAGGAGAATGAAGTGAAACTTCTCCATTAGGAGGGCCCTGATGTCTTGCATTATCACCACTTTATATATTAATTTATTTGATAAACATAGAGACTGGGGTGTAAAGGAGTGGAAAAATCTCAGGTAAAATTCGATATAGTGAACAGGAGAAATCTGGGAAAGGAAAAGTCAGGTGGAGAAGGCCAGGGCAAATTTGGGGCCAACATCCTAGCTTAGAGGGGCTATGTTTCACATTTATGAATAGCTTTAATACAATGACTCATGGTTGACACAGGGTACTTGAGTCAGTAATCCTTGCATTTTTAGGGAGAATAAAGGACTGGTCAGAATTGTCCCTGGTTATATGCAGTTTGGAAAAATTGTCAGGGACAGAAGTTTAAGATTTTCCAGAGTTTTGAAATATTGTGCTAAATATAATTTGATGTTGCAGATTGGACCTCGAAGCAAAAAAAAAACATTAATGGGAAAACTGGTGAATTTAAGTAAAGCGTGGAGGTTAGTTAATAGTATTATACTAATATTATTCTAATAATATTATATCAATTAGAATATCAGTATTGTATCAATCAGAATATCAGTAAAAATTAATTTCTTAGTTTTAACAAATGTACCACAATTATTTAAGATGTTAAGTTTAGGGGAACTGGGTAAAGGATGTTTGAGAACTCTGTGCCATTTTTGCAACTTCTCTGTACATCTAAAATTATTTCAAAATATAAGTTTAATTTTAAAAATTTGGATTTTAAAAAATGTTTTTAAAAAACTAAATAAAACCTGTTCCTTTTTTATCCCAGGTACTAGAGAAATACATTCCAGTCCTTTTTTTTTTTTCTTCCATTTTTTTCCCGTTCTGTATTATACATATAGAACTACACAGGTTTTAACATTAGATTGGACTAGACACTTTTTTATTTTTATTTTTTGTAGAGACAGGGTCTTGCTATGTTACCCAAGCTAGTCTCGAACTTCTGGCCTCAAGCTATCCTCTTGCCTCACCCTCCCAAAGAGCTGGGATTATGGCTGTGAGCCACACACCCAGCTTTGTTCTCTATTTTGAGCTACTGTGTATTGAATAATGGAATGAAATAAAACAAACAAAGAAGAACTTTAACATTTGTACAAATGCCCACTTTTGAGTATATTCACTTTCTGCTTTTGAATAAATAATAAAGAAACTTGCATAGAACCTATTAATTCACTCTTTATTAAATCTCCAGTCCCTTTCATTACACTCCAGGCTTTCTGAGCTTAACGTTTTATCTATGTATTTTATAGTGAAGGTTGTAACTTACAGATGCAAAGGATAAAGTTCTGAGGAGTTACACCTTGGAGAAATTAAGTGTAAAAGCATTGGCACTGAGCACTCAATAGCAGATCACAGGCCTATTTTTCAGACCCAGTAACAAAGTCTTGGCAATAAGGCCTCTTCCTTTAGGCTCTAGTTCACTGTGCCATGTTAAGGATTCATTCTCTTGGATTCTGCTATTATTTTTCTTGCAAGATATCTTGACCATTTTGACATCAACAATAATTTTATGTGGCAAAGATGTACTTACGAAAGCATATGTATTCTGCTATCTGTAATTTTTTGAAAGATTCTTTACAAATCACTTCTCATTTTTTAATACTGATCATGTCTTAGTTTTTCTTAATCAGTTGATAAGTATATGTGTTACAATTGAAAGTCATGGTACAGTCTAGTGATTTCACATCAAAATATTTAATCATTATAATGCAAGGATTTATGCAAGCAATGGCTTATTCAACTAGAAATAATCTAATTCAAGTTTCTAATCCAAGTTTTGATTTCAAATTTATTAATTTTGCTTCTCTTTCACTATTTATGAAAGCTAAACATTTCATTTGGTGTTATATTTTTACATGTTTATAATATTTTTTGGAAAGTTGGGGACTTTGACAAATTGGCATGCAAAATGTGTGTATTTATATACTCAATTAGTTCCTTAATTTGCCAAAATCTTTCAGGTTCAAATTTAATATACATGTGAAAGGATCTTTTGTAGAATGGTGGGATTTCTTCCTATATTTTCAAATTTATCACATAAGAAAGATATAGTAGCTATAAGAGCGAGAAAATACATAAATGAATTTTCATGCTGTGTTTTCATTGTTGTTATTCTATTTTTTAAAAATACTTATATTTCAGGGGCTTTTCTAGAGAAATTCATGAAACTTTAAATGAAGTAATTAAATCATAAATGAGAAATTTATGCCAAAGGTAATATTCATAATGCTTCATTCATTTCTCAGAGCTCTGTGATGATTTTTTTTAATGATGTTTTAAATTTTACCCCAGAATATCCTCCACATTTCAGAGGTTTTCAAGTATTTGAAAGTTCTATGACATGTTAGTGTGTGGCCTTGAGGTTTATCCAGAATAAAAGCACAGTGATAATATAAATTTAAATTTATATTTCCATATTAGTTATATTTTTAACTTAAACTTGCCTGAATTTTCAGTCTTTATACACAAATATAAAAACAAATCTGTTCTTTACTTTTGATAAATTCAATGTAAATGAATACACCACAGGGAATGTGCCCTTTTCTTCATTTTACTTGTTTTTCTTTATAGCTGTCCCTGACAACCACAGTCTTTCTCTCATGTTCTTTTAGTAACTCTAAGTAACTGACACATTTTCTTCTGGTACATTTTTATATACACTGTCTGCACCCAAGGGAGTGTTTTGAGTTTAATTTTGGTTTGTTTACTTTCTTGTTTCCCCTCTGATTTCTTTTTAATCAAATTAGTAGGGTAAGTGACCATCACTCTGTCGCAGATATGAACAGCAGCACTGCAGAGGTGACTGCCTTTCCCCCAGCCCAGAACACACACAGAGACAGAAGCTCTACGTGTTCTTCCAGGGAACCAGATTTCATCGTCACTGCTATAATAGCTTCCTATTGCTGCTGGAACAAGTTACCACCAACTTAATGCATTAAAATGACACAAATTTACTATTTTACCATTCTGGAGTAAAGAAGTCTAAAACACATCAGCACTAGGAGCCACTAGGGGACAATTCATTTTCTAGCCTTTCCCAGTTTCCAGACACGATCTGCAATCCTTGGCTCACGGCCCACATCCCTCTGAGTTCTGCTTCCAGAGTCACATCTCCTCCCCTGATGGGCCTCCCTCTGACAAGGAACCTGTGGTTGTATTGGTCCCATCCAGAAAATTCCCCCATGTTAAGATGTTTAATTTAATCAAATCAACAAAGTCCCTTTTGCCTGGTTCCATACTCACAGGTTATGAGGATTACATAGCAGTTTCAGGAAATCACGATTTTTGCCTACCACACTGACCCATGAGATGAAGTCTAATTCTGAGAGAATAATACCCAAGACCTCATTCTGATCAATAATTGATCTTATTCATCCTTATACTCTCCTAATTCCTTACCAGCATTTGGGCCGAAATCATGCCAAATTCTTTGTGGTTCTCTGAAGCCCGCTCGTTCTTTTAGAGATTCCTAATTTTTTGCTTCCTTCTGCCTGCCATGCATGTTCAGTCCTTTTTCTACCAGACTAATTCCTACTCATCCGTGTTTTATTTTAATTACAAACCACTTTAAACATATGGGAAGATACTGAAAATAACAGAACAGAGCCCAGTACTCCAAACCCCAAGATTAAACAGATGTTAACATTGTGCTATATAATTGTTTCAACTTTCTCTGTTAATTTTTTAGACCAAAAAAAAAAAAAATTACAGATACCACTAAACCCTTAGCATCATCTCTCATCCTCACCAGCCTCCCCAGGTGAACACTTGAATTGATGCTTGTCATTCATAATCATTTTGGCCATTGCAATAGGTGTGTCATAGTACTTCATTATCCATTTGATTTGCAATTCCCTAATGACAAATAATAGTGAACACATTTCCTTTTTTTTGAGACGGAGTTTCGCTCCTGTTAGCCAGGCTGGAGTGTAATGGCGCGATCTTGACTCACTGCAACCTCCGCCTCCTGGGTTCAAGCAATTCTCCTGCCTCAGCCTCCCGAGTAGCTGGGACTACAGGCGTGCGCAACCATGCCCAGCTAATTTTTTTGTATTTTTAGTAGAGACGGAGTTTCACCGTATTGACCAGTATGGTCTCGATCTCTTGACCTCGTGATCTACCCGCCTCGGCCTCCCAAAGTGCTGGGATTATAGGCATGAGCCACTGCACCAGGCCCAATTTTCAATCTCTTCTTTTTTTATCCTTTCTCAGAATTGTCTGATATTCTTGCCCCTTTGGATGATGTTCTTTTTTTTTTTTTTTCACATGACATTTTGAATTTTCCAACATGCCTCTAATTTATTGTTTTTATAAATTCTGTTTCTTTCTTATGTGTGGCTACTCTCTGTTTCATAGTGCTTCTTCTTACACATTTGATTCCTTTTCTTACATTCTTATTTTTACTATGCTTATTTATTAGATTATTTTCAGATTGTTATCTGAAACAGACAATCTGTTTCATCTTGTTTCGTTATTGGATTCTCATCCTTTAGGTTGACTGTTTATGTTGAAATTTGCTCTCCATGGATTGATATATTTGTGAGTTCCTGTGCATTGTGGCTTTATTCTGCATGGCCTGAATTAAGGATGTCCCCCCCCCCCTTAAAAGTAGTTTGGTTAATTTCTAGATTGCATTTCTTATCTGGGGAATCTTCAAAAATTTGAGTATTACAGATTTGAACTAAAAAATAGAGGACTGGAAACCAAATTAAAAATTATCATGTGAGAATTTCCACCCAAGTTGGGATTAAATGCAATTAGTTTTCTTGTTTCTTTCTTTACCTGTGATATCATGTTTCTGGCCCAACATTACTGCATTACTGTAAAGATAAAGCAGTTAAGTTCTAAGGTTTGTTTGAAGGCTTTTTCCAACTCATTGTCTCATGTAAGTTCAAGATCTCAACTTCTGTTCAAATATTATTATAAAATCCAGGCTTCTGGATGACTGTAGTCCACATCAGTAGCACAATGCAGGTGCACACACACACACACACACACACAGACACACAGACACACATACATACACACAGACACACATATGTAAGGAAGCAGCAACATGGCTCATACACTAACCATCCTGTTTTTCAGTTTAGGATACATTTGCTTTTCTGGCACTTTGGATTTTTCTTTCTTTTTCAGCGTTTGTTATTTTTGACCAGTATCTCTTGTTGTTAGATGCACAAGTAATTTCATTATATATTTTCTCATATTGCTACAACAACCAGGAACCTTATTTATAGTTTATCTTATTGCAAACATGATTTTCTCTATGGGGCAATCTTTATTTTTAAAAATTATTGTGTGATCAACTCCAAAAAAAAAAGAAAAACTTGTTTGGACAGGAATCATATTAGATGGTGAAACTGATTTGTTTTAGACAATTTAGGACACCATTTTATCAAAGCATTACAATTTGAGTCTGTTTTTTCTTATGTTTTCTGCTTTATGCTGAATTGAAGTCTTCTAATATGACTTTTGCCTATTTGGAGGCAAAATTTCCCAAGCAACTCTTCACATCCATTTTTTATAACTAATGATCATAGATCCAAGCAACTAAAATAAAATTATGTAACTCCTTCATCATGTCCTTGGCAAATGTTCCAGGTTAACCTGTCAAGGCTACATGCAGATTCTTGAAAAAATTTCGAATGAGACAGGCCTTTCATGCCTTAGGGTTGGGGGACTGTCAATTTCACCGGAATTAAATGAGATGGGGCTGAATTACCCACAAGAAAGACATGCTTACTACAAGAAGAAGAAAGAGATTAGATGCACATTCTGGACTGGGAAAATGAACTGTAATTATCATAGATTTTTGTATAATTATCACAGCAGAGATCCTGGGCCATCTGCAGACAGAATTCTCCAATGACTTTTCTGAGCTCTCACCACTCTTGAGTTGACCAAAGCCTCTATAATGCTGATGACATTGTATTGTTAACTGTTTATTTGGATATTATTTCTACTCTTCTGTAAACTCATCGAGATAAAAAAAATTTGTTTCATATTTGAATTCTCAGTCATGAAACCATTGTGATTGCATCAAAAAGGTTATAGAAGGGATTAAAACACAGAGAAGAGGAAAGGAAAAAATAAAAGGAAAGGAAGTAAAGAAACATGCTGAGAGAGGCTAAGAAAAAACTTTCCAACACCACAGCAAGTTAATAATAGAGCTGGCAGAAACCAGTTTTCATAAACCCAGACAACTGCACTGTGTTACTCTATGTGTATTCCTAAGTGACAACATAAAAATATTTATAATGTTGGTTAAAAAAACAACATGAATGAAACTGGAAAATGGAAAAAAATGCATTTCTCTTTTATTAGAATAACTCATGGAAAGCATTAGGTTTGAATGTTCTTTGTTTTAGGACTTCCAGTTTTATCATTTGGTTTCAAGCTCCATTTGTTTGAAAGCCTCTGTTTTGTCCTCCTCTGGGTTCAGTGTTATCTCCGTGTTGGTCTTCTCAAAGTAGCAGTAGCAGCATGGCTGTGGATATTGTCTCAGGAAAGAGTGATTGTCACCTTCAAAACCTGCTATGAAAGGTAAAGTTTCAGAGCCGCTAATAAATACCACATTGGTTCTGATTGCATGCCTTTAAACACACAAACTGTTTTGACTAAAAGGTTGGGTCTTGCTGTTTATTTCAGTCAGGGCCATCCAAAATACCCACGTGGCTCAAAATACTAACGTAGGGTTTCTGAAAAAAATGGCAGAACTCTTATTAGGAAGGAGAGCAAAGGAATGCTGGACAGTAAAAACAACCACCAAGAAACACCTTTCCCCCAGAGTAGATTATAATCTCTGTGTAGATGTTGACCGGGGCTTTTCAGATCATGCTTTGCCAGCACATAGCATGCTGCCCATTAGTGATGTGTATTTGCTCTCGCGTCATTGTTTGCTGCTGCAGTTGCTCTGAATTTTCTCCTGGCAAGTCAAAACTACTCTCTTTGTTAGCTGTTTTCTTCTGAAATCATATTCTTCTCACAGACTTGGTACAACCACCCATACAGTATTTGAATCTCATATAACGAAAGCGCTACGTTTTAATTGAGGCCTAATGTTATATTTCTTTTGTATCACGAAATAGCAAGTTAGTTAAAGATAGAGAGCCATAGCAAAACATGCTTTATAGGTCCTGTTCCGTGGATCGGAATGTCCACCTCGTGTCAAGCTGTTGTTAACTTTGCTGTATTGTGTGCTCTTAAGCACCACGTTTTTCCTTCAATGTATGCGGTGAGTGGGTCTGAATTAGAAGAGGGCTGTCTTGGTATGCTGAATCTCTGAGACAAGGAAGTGATTAATAAAAGTTGGTTTCCTTTTCTGCTAGCTCCTGCTGGGCAACTGTAAACCATGAACTATTTATGTCAACAAAGTATAATCAGCAAAGGGCTAATCCACATGCTATTACCCAGAGTTAACTGTAACAGATTAATTTCTACGTATAGTTTTGAAAACTTGTCAATATACAGCAGCCACAGAACCCCTGAGCTTAACCAGATGTAAGAATCTGGCCGGCCCTGTCAGAGGAGGGGCCTGAGGAGGCCTTGGCCAAACCTGCAAAATCTTTAACCTTTTTCTCACCCTCCAACAACAGAAGTAATAATCCAAAATGTTTTCTCTTTCCTGTATTGTAGCTCATGTTTTTTTCCCTACAGAGGTGCAATTTCCATTTTATAATTTTTCTTTCTGCATTTTTTCTATCAATTTTTTTTCTTGTACCTTGGTGAAAAAAGGAAAGTGTTTTTTCTTTAATCCTTGGGCAAAAGTAGGATAGGAAGATAAGATGTCATCTTGGCAGGTTGAAATAAGTTGGGAAGTGTGTTTATAATACCTTACAGATGTATAATACTTCGGTTTACAAATCTCTCCTGTGTACATCAGCTCAAATCTCGACAGGGTCCAGTGGGATAGGAGGCTCCGAAAGTTGAAAACTATGCCTCATACTGCATGCATGTGGTGATTCAGGGATGCATACCTAACACACATCACCTTCACCGCCTTTCCACAACTGCCTCCCTGCAAGCCTCAGTATCATGGAGATCGTGTGGAACAGGGTAAAACATATGCAATTATTTTTGCTTATTTTTACTTGCTGTTTCCATTTACCTAATTTACTGTTATGTTTTCTAAAGTATTATGTTAGATAATATTTCTTTCTCAATAATTTTGCTTCACAATCATAGTTCTAATTCCTTAATAAGCAAATAATTAAGCAACTCCAAGAATATTTCCAAATCACATACTGAGTCTTCTCTGCATAGAGTGCAGAGGAACCAATGTTAATTCTAATAATTAGAGTTCAAGGTGAGTGGCTGACCGGGGTCACACCCATGTGAAGCCGTTTTGGGGTAAGATGAGACAATCTGCACCACCTGCACTTAGTCTGAAGAAGGGCATAGGAATGATGCTGTGAACAGCTGTGATCCTGGAATTAGAAACACCAGAAGAAATTAGTGATATTTTCAAGCTTTAAAATTGTAAGAACTCGAAGTGAAGCCAGAACTGATAGGGAAAGATTTTTACAGATACCAGAATCTATCTGAAGTAAGTGGGTCCAGTTTGCGTCAATAACCCATGCTGACCTCTGTGGCAGCAGCCTTAGTAAATTGCAAAGACTCGGGCAGGAGGACTTCCTGGTGCACTTGATGAAGATAAATCTTACACATGGGTATCCCAGAAGTCCCGCTTCTCCTGTGATCCAGTAAAGCATGAGTGTCGGAGAGACACTAGTCCCAAAGGCACTGAAGGGATCACGTTGGTTCAGGCCATCAGTGTCTAAAACATCTAAGCCCTGGGTCCAGCATAGGAGAGACCGGAAGTGTTCTAGAATATGCACAACTGTGGCGCAACTGGGCCATCTTTGACCTAACCTTTTTACAATATGGGTGGCAGAGAGATGCTGCTTCCTAGAAAGAGCACATAACTTCAACTTCTCCTGGAATGCCATTTAGCTTTCTCAGACATCAACTGTGTGAGGCATGGATGAGAGATCTCATGAAGTCTATTTAGATCATGACATATGTTAAAAACATGTTGGAATAAACATGTAAATTTATGATTCCATCAATTCATGAAATTTATCAATTCCCTCCAGATACTCATATAATATCAGTGCAAGAAGTGAACGGTGATGACTGGTTAAAAACACTTGTGTCTACATCCTTTATCATTTATTCTCCTCTAAAATCAAGAATAATAAATTAATTATATATTTGCCAGACTCTGTGTGGATGGGTTAGGCCACATAACCCAGTTCTGACTTAGCAGATCACAGGAGTACACTGCACTTCCTGGTATTTACAGGGAAACATTTTTCTCTTTGAGAAATAGATGTCACTGTAACCTACAAAGGACTGTGAAGGAGATGTCTATGTTATTAGTCAGATCCTAAAATGGCAACTGGGTGTCTACTGATAGCTTTCATTATTCTTCTGAATCTCAGGTTCACATTCAAATTCATGGAGTGTTCCATTTGAATACCCTTCTGTTCCCAACTATCGTCCTTACACATACATCTTAGGAGAGCTTCCTTTTTAGTATTGCGAGGCGGCCTTACTGTATTCATCATTAATTGAGGTGGGACACAAATTCCATAATGTCACCAAGTGTCTGGGTTAAGAAATAAGCTTCATTAGAAAAACTATCAAGACAAGGGGCAGCAACAAGAGAGAAAAGACAAGTCCCTCTCCTCTATCATTTTATTTCTGCAGAGGGCATTCCTGCTGACATTTTACTTCTGGATGGGGTAATACCCATATCCTGACAGATATGCCAGCCTCTGTTGCCCCCATACAAGCCAGGCAGGGAGCACCCTATCCATCAGTATTTGGAAGGACTGCTTGGCCACTTGGCAGGCTGGGTTTGCATGGCAGCTGTTCATTTATATTAACTCAGAAAGCAGGCTTCCAACACCCAGGAAACATGGAGGCCACGGGAACATGGTGGTCTTCCTGCTGGGGGGTCATAACTACCATACAGTAGGAGGTTGGCCTTGGGTGCTGCTCCTCATTCTGGGAGAAGAAGGATGCCCTGGTTCCCACTGGCTTACGGTCCAGACAACAGAGACTGAGTTCAGAGTGATTTTTAAACAAACCTTCCTCTTGCTTTGTGACCTCTTGTACAATATTAATATCTGTGTACAGTACTAGGATATTTTTCTTTAATGTAATAGTATTCGACTTTGTCCAATATTCAGGGATTACCTCTGTCCTAGAAATTAATATTTTTATTTTTATTTAATTTTTAGATCCTTTGGAGTGACTTGATTGGAGATACGCAGTAATTCAACTTTAGTCCAACAAAAATTTTGCTAGGAATTAGTCTTCATCCCCTGGAGTGAAATGGCATTCTTTGTTTCCTACCCATGAGATAAATGACTCCAGAAAGATTCTAGAAATCTCTGAGAGAACATAATTCTGTACACACAATCTAACATAAATCAAGTTTTGATTGGATGTCGTGGCAGTATTAGCCTAAATAAAATAATAGTGATACTTCAAAAACACATCCTTAATCCTAGAGAGATGATTTTGTATAATAGTATTGGAAGAGGTGTCCAGGGACATGCAGAAAGTGAGATCAGATGGTCTCTTAATATTACAGATATGTTAATACCTGTTTCAATGCATCCATATTACTGAAATTTCTGTAGATTATGAAAAAAATGAATTTCTACAGATCTTCATTCACATTTATGAATTCCGCTAGTTCTTGCTCTTTCTGAATCTAGTATAATGCTGGCATATGCCTAATGAATCTTATATTTTCATTTTGGAATTCTATCTTCTCTTTTATATTATGCTGTTTAATTTATATGTTCATCTACAAGAACGCAATGTGTATAATTTTATAGTTTGATAGGTATACTGATATTCACTATAAACATTATGATTATGCAAAAATATCAGTCATATGCTTTCTATGTAAATTGAGTAACTTAGAACCTAAATTATACTTTATTTTGCTTAAAATTTCAATGATTCTTTTTATCTATGCACAGTTACCTTAAAGGAATGCTTTTGTACCTTACACAAACCTCTTCACTTACTTTGAATTATTTTACAAATCATACAAACAAATGAATTCCCATTCCCAATGTCTACTTTAAAAAGTAAGATGTTCTCAATAAAGAGAAAATAATCTCAAGGAAAGGACAGCCATGATGCAAACTGATGTGCTTGTTTGTGGCACCGCTGTGATGTATGATGTGTGTGCAGTGGGTGTGGGTGTGGTGCATGACGTGTGTGTGGTGTGTATGTGGTGTGTGTGTATATATGTCCTCATTCCCCAATTGGCCCTAAGCAGCGAATAGGTGAACCGCACATACGTGTAGTCAGAGGTACAAGAATTCTCAGGCAATGGATGTATAGACAATAAATTTAGTTCAATTTAAAGGTTCTGGACAGAGTCAAGGGTAAATATTTAAGAAGCGCATTGTAAAGGAGTGGCATGTTTGTCAATCTAGTTTATCTATTTTTAAAAATACATAATCATCTATTTAAAAACCAATCAATATCAAAATTAAGATTAGTATTTGTCTCTAGTAGATATGTGTGAAAAATGTAGAGTGTATAGAATGCAGAAAAAAGGTAGAAAATGTAGGAAAAAGCACATATATGTATGCACCAACATAAACGGTGACTATACATACATACATACATATAGAGAGATACATATGTTACTGCTAGAGGATTAATAGCATTTTATTAAATTATTCTAGCTTAGAATTATTTTTATATATAAATATCCACTTAATCACAACATATATTTTATGTTATTGCAATGTAATAATGCTCTTATTAATATTTTTATTAGGTAATCTTTAAATGAATACAATAAATCACTGAGTTTCTTATTTCTCTCCATTTTAAAAGTCATTCGTGCATGAAATCACTGGCATTCATATAAACATAATAATACACTATTTTGTTTTAACTGATACATTTTTACAAGAAGTTGTTCCAATTACTATCCCAAAGCAATTACTATGCCAATGACTTATTTGGGTTAAAGAAGTTTTTAAAAATAAAAGTTTTAAAAACAAAAGTAAAAGGTACTTTGTTTCTTTTTTAAAGATAATAATGTCTCTCTACATATCTTTTGTTCATCTATCTTTAGTAGAAATTTATCCTTATACAGTATCTTTCATAACTATGCAGTTCATTGGAACGGTGTAGAAAGCCATTTCAGCACCTACCATCATGCAACATAAATACTTCTCAAATAATACTGATGATAAATGTGAAGCAGCTATAGTTTTGCAAAAGCTATTCCACATTTAAACATCCCAAAGAGTTTGTTTTTCTATTTTCCCTACGAGACAATTCCTGCTGAAAGGCCTTAACTATCGCCAAATTTTGGATGGCAGTCAACCTAAATTTCCTCTTTATTAATGTGGAGTGATGCAGGCTTTCTGATCTCAGCCTGAACATTTCTGCTGCAGCCTTGATATTTACATCCTGTAAGTACTTGTAAACAATTACCATATCCCCTACTTAGTTGTCTGTTAGCCAAGCTAAACAGATTGAGCTCTTTTAATCTTTTCTCATAAATCAATCTCTCCACTCCCTTAATTACTCCTGATGTTCAGTTTTGAACTTATTCCAAAATGCTCATCATATTTCTAATACTCAGTTTCCCAGAACCAGAGTAGTTTTTAATGCATTCATGTTAAAATTGTGCTTATTCAATTAAAATAACTGCAGTAGAAGATGTTTTCCATGGTGTTCAGCTCTCTGTATGGTTGCACAGAGTAGAAACATCACCATCAGGAACCTCATTATTAAACCTATTTCTTTTTCACACTTTATGGCCTCGTGCCAGACCACAGGGCTAGCATATGAGAGGTAAAGGGTAATGGCTTTAAGATTGCAAGGGATGGGCAAGGAGACTGTTCATCTAATTAAGAAAAACAAAAAAGATACTGTTTCACGATGTAAATAGGAGAATGAATTCATTTTCATACATCAGCTTGGCAAAGAATTTCCCTTTAGGTATTGCAAGCCAAAACAAGTATATCCTCACCAAATCAATTCACATTTAAAATAAGGCTCTGCTATTATCAATGTATTTTTGTTGCTGTTCATGAAATAAATTATTTAAAAAAAATAGAGACAAGGTTTCAGCCTATCACTAAGGGTGGGGTAGAGGGCAGTGGGTAGCCTCAAACTGCTGGTCTCAAGCAATCCTCCCATCTCAACCTCCCAATAAGCTGGAGCTACAGGCACGTGCCACCAAGTCTGTTTAAGTTTTTAATTTTTTTGTAGAGGTGGGATCCTGCTATATTGTCCAGGCTGGTCTCAAATTCCTGGCCTCAGGCAATTCTTCCTGCCTAAGCCACCATGCCTGGCCTAAATAACTTCATCAGAATCAAAAGCTATGATTTCGTTTTAAAATTAAGATCTTGTGAACCTAACACAAACCATTTAACATCACTTAAGAAAAGAGAGAAGAAGAAAAGTTTGACTTGGCTGTGGTTCCATAACGCAGCAGCCAGTGTACCAGGAGCCCCCAGGGTCTCACCTATTCCTGGTAAACCCAGGAGGAGGAAACTGACAAACATGAAGACCTGAATGAGGTAACAGTGCAAGAAAGGCTCTGGGATGGCAACTTGCCTCGAAGAATATAGGAATGATTAAATATGTGAATTGGCGGGGCCTGGTGGCTCACGCCTATAATCCCAGCACTTCCGGAAGTCAAGGTGGGTGGATCATCTGAGATCAGGAGTTCAAGACCAGGCTGGCCAACATAGTGAGACCCTGTCTCTACTAAAAATACAAACAATTAGCAGGTCATGGTTGTGCACCACCTCTAATCTCAGCTACTCAGGAGGCTGAAGCTGGAGAATCCTTTGAATCCAGGAGGTAGAGGTTGCAAGGAGCAGAGATCACACCACTGAACTCCAGTCTGGGCAACAAAGTGAGACTCACTCTTAAAAAAAAAAGTAGAATTATTTTACAAGTATCATCATTTCATAACATCTATTCTTTATTCTTTATTTTTATTTTATTTATTTCTTTTTGAGATGGAGTCTCACTCTGTCACCCAGGATGGAGTGCAGTGGTGCAATCTCAGCTCACTGCAACCTCTATCTCCCAGGTTTGAGTGATTCTCCTGCCTCGGCCTCCTGAATAGCAGAGGCTACAGGTGTGCACCACCATACCCAGCTAATTTTTTTTTTTTTTTTTTTTTGGTATAAACAGGGTTTCACCATGTTGGCCAAGCTGGTCTCAAACTCTTGACCTCAAGCAATCTGCCCGCCTTGACCTCCCATAGTGCTGGGATTATAGGGATGAACCACTGCATCCCATCAGTCATAATCATTATTAAACTCTGCTTTAGAAATGCTTTGAAGTCCTAGAGAGTTACAACCATTTAAAGAATCCAGTAACATGACTAGAAAATCAAAAAATCCAAGCTGTAGGTAATGAAAGGGCAGCCTCTGACAACAATTTAGTATAAAAATTTCTCAAAATCATAGGAGCCATATTGGGATATCAATAACCCCAGTAATTATTTCTAGAAGTCTGAAGACGTCATCTTCCAACTTTCTTTTTCATGCTTCTTTAATCCTTTTGCATATTTTGCTGGAGCTTTACAACTTTTCAAAGCGTTTTCAGAGATTTCTAGTAATTTATTCAATGAGTCCATTTTGTAGAAAGCATGGTGTTGTTAATTATTATTCTTGGGATTTGATATAAGTAGAAATACACACGAGAAGAAGGGCAACGTTCGTGTATGGGAATAATCCCTTCTCCAGGCTTGAAGGTGGCTCTAGTAGCACACTGTTGACATCTTTTCTTAGCGTGAGGTTTTAAGATTTGCACGGTGCATCATATGTCCACCTTCAGTTTATTACACTCCTTGGCTCTTCCTGGGTGTCTTAGTTTGAGTCACACCAGAAGCAGATCCCAAGAGAAGGATTCAAAAGGAAGAAGTTCATTTTAGAGGTGATTTCAGAAAACACAGAAGGTATAAAATGGGTTTGTTATAAGCAAACCTGTTATCACAGTGGGCAACAGGAAGTTTTAATCCTGTTAGGAAATTTGAATGTCTGTGTAAAACAGGCATTTCAGAGTTACCCCTGTCCCAAGAGTGGGAGGAGATCCATTCTTAGAAAAGTGTAGCCTGGAGTGGTCAAATCACAAGTCCCTCTGGCCTGCCATATGAGCAAGAAATGGGGTCCAGAAGCCAGAAAAACTATAGGCAAGAAATGCAAGTGCTGGCAAGTAGACGTCAGGTGGGTAGACACTGGCCTGGAAGGCTTGAGGGATATGGCAGCACCTGGCCTTTTGCAGCCACTCACCCACCCTCCTGACACCACTCATACACCATGTTAGTCCTTCCACTCCGTCATCAGCTCCTCAGAGAGGTGGCCAGTCACC
The DNA here is from genome assembly GCF_001604975.1 of Cebus imitator. Classification (NCBI taxonomy): domain Eukaryota; kingdom Metazoa; phylum Chordata; class Mammalia; order Primates; family Cebidae; genus Cebus; species Cebus imitator. Next base: position 2,816,141 of record NW_016107329.1, read on the forward strand.
TACAAGAAGGAAAGACACAAATGAGAAACAAAAACCCGCTAGCAGGAAGTTTAATGGGACAAGCTACAGTCTCGGTTGCAGGCCTTGGAACTGCTGGCTCTAGAACCCCACCAAGTCCAGAACTCCAGCAGGTTTAGGTCACATGTGAATATGCCTGGCTAAGCTCACCACATCAATGTATAATGCTATCTGTTCCAAGCGAGTGGAAACTGCTTCTGATTCTCCTTCTTGGTAGAGATTAAAAAGAACACATTTGCCAGATCAATACCTACGTTCAAAGTGCCAGAGGGCACGTGGATTCAGTCAAGTAATGAGGGAACATCCAGCTAGCAGTTGCTATTGGGGCTACCACTTCCAATTTTTGGTGACTTGCTGGCGTCTGGCACCATAGATCCATCTTGTGTCAATAGGGACCAGACCAGTGAATTAAACAGGGATGGGATAATGGCTCGCATTTCTGAGCTCTGTAAGCCTTTGAGGGCTTGTATGTCTCTGTCATTCCATTTAGGATATGGGATTGATTCTGATTTGCTATCTCGGTCAGGACCAGAGTATGAGACAGGTAGTTTCAGGGGCTTCTTTTTGTCCTATTCTACAGGTGAAGAAGCCAATGTGACTGACAGCTTACCAAATGTAAGTATATTCATCTTGATCATAAGATGATCATGATTTCAGCCTAGTAAACAAGGCTGAAACTTAAATCTTGCAGGAATGGTTCTGTAGGCCTATTGGATGATCTATGACTTGGACATGGCCCCGATTCTATTTATTCCCACAGCCTCCACTCTAACCAGAGGCAGTAATGTAATTTTTCATCTCTTGATATAAGGGTCACTTCAGACCCCGTAATCCAACAGTCTAGATAACTCCTTTACTCTAGTAAATAGCTTCAGGGGAAAAAAGGGATGCATTACTATGGCTTAAGTTTAGTGTGCTATGGCATTGCAAGTCTTAAAAGTTGCTGTTTCCTCCTTTCATTGATGGGCTGTGAGTCTGCGAATTGTTTCAGGTCTGAAAACTCATTGAAGAATAGTAATTATTCTATTGTGGTGGGTGACATTAGCTATAACCCCACCTGCTGTTCAATATTTTTTGCTACATAGATCAAGTAGCATCTGTTTGTCTTTCTACACTGCTTCTAGGCTCCCCGGGGTCTGTCAGCCGTCATCACAGATTAAGGGGGCCAGGGATCTCTGATTACTTTTCTAGTCTCATTGCTCATTTCACAAGTCTGCCCACCTTGATTTTGATGCTTGAGTGGAGCCACCAGCTCTATCACCACCTTCAACACAAGAAGCCCCGTTGCAAAGCGATATCTCTTACCATCCAGCCTGGTCTGCAAAGGAGAGACATGACTGAGCTTCTCAATGATGCTAGTGCCTGCTCACTAGGCTTTTCTTACTGCTTTAGTAAAGATTTTGTTTTGTGGTCTCTTCCAGGACGTATAATTACCTGGTGGGTTCTCGTATTTTATCCAGTAAGTCAATTCTAAAATGTTTACTTCTTGATCCAATTTCATTCCTTCCACAATACTGGCAACAAGCTTGATGATCTCCCCATCACTTTTCCAAGCTTCAAGGGGCACTTCCTGCAGCACATTAAGATCAGTTTCAAGTGTCCTTACCAGGAATTAAATAAGAGGTGTAATGGACTAAATGTTTGTGTCTCTCCAAACTTTAAATGTTAAGGTCTGAATTTCCAAAGTGATATATTAAGAAGTGGTTAGGTCATGAAGGTGGAACCCTCGTCAAGGTATTAGTGCCCTTATAAAAGAGATCCCAGACAGCTCTCTCTGTCACATGGGGACATGCTGACTGACACCCTGATCTCAGACATCCAGCTTCCAGAACTGTGAAAAATTGCATTTCTGTTGTTTATCATCTTTACATCTTCCCCTCTCTTAATCTTGGGTGCAAGACATCTATCCCAGGAATGTTTTTCCAGTTCTTGACCACGTATCATAGTGAAATGTGACACGATAATTGTGGAAAATCCCTTTTCCTCTGAAGCTGGGATAAAGCTTCCCTCTGTACCCTGCTGAGCCTCTGAACAGGTGATTCATCTAGAGCAGTGAGGAGCGGGGAAGGGGAGCAGGAAGCTGGGGGCAGATGTGGGAAAAGGAAACATCATCTCATGAGGCAGCTGTCTCAGCTGAGGCCTTTCAATATCCTACACATGGAAGTTGCTATGCTCTCATAAGTGGTAGTGAACCACTTCTAAACTGGAGAGTTCATGGGAATCTGGGTGTTCAAGGTTCTTAAGCCAATATACCCAGATGTCTCCTCTCGATGTCTCAGAGTAACATTGCTTTCCTATCAAGACACCAACTTGAATGTAGGAGGCTTGCTGGGCTTCAGAATACGGCCTTCTTTTTAATTGTTATTTTCACAGTAAGGCCCTGGGACTATCTTTCCAGCAGGCTCTGCCCTCTGGTCACAGGAGATGAACATCCTTAAATGCTCCCATTACTGTATGCCTTGAAGCATATATATATTGAGTCTCTAATTTTATTTCTTAAATGAGTTGACTGCATTTAACTGCAATTTTCTTCCCAGTCATGTGCAATGCCGTGGTTTCCATACATCTTAAATGCTAGAGATCCTGCATAAAGCAGTGAATTCCATCCCAATTCACCACTATTGAGTTTCTTATTAGTTGTGATGGTGAAGCATGCTAGCGTGTATCACAACCCCCTTTTCACATCAGTAAAGGAGTCCTTATTGCCATCTTGTTAGCAAGCCATCTAATTATTGAATCTCATTCTAATATCTACTTCCTGTAGCTTTTTCTGCCACCAACTGTCTGCGCTTAGTTACCACTACAACAGAACCTGATACAGGAATCCCAGTGCAAGCAGTTTATTTATTCTGAGAATTATTTCAAGAAATTTCAGTAGGGGAGTGGGAAAGTGAGACAGTGGGGGAAAAGCATTTAACAAATGTTACTATCAAGCACTTTGCAATTGAGGGTAATAGGGGCTTGATCTCACTGGAGAAGTCTTAGATGTCAGAATCAAACTGCATCCCAGAATTATCCCATCTAAGGAGCAAAGAGAATAAAACATGCACATCAATTCTAATTGGTCTTTTGTTAAAGGCTGCTTTGGAAGGACATAGATTCCCAGGTACTTCAGGCATGAACTTGGTCTTCAGACACAAGAGAAAGCCAGCAGGCAAAGACAAGGAGGTGCTGGCATTTGGAAGCTGAGCTGATATGCACAGATGTATTAAGAACAAGGGAACCTGGGTAGAACACTGTCTCTTGGCTACACTTGGATAAAAGGCAACCTAAAAAGTAAAAATAGCATGTTCTAAAATTATAACCTTATAGCCTCTGTATTCAAGCCTACGATGCTAACATATATTTATCCACTCTATTCTTAGTGCTCCTAAAGTTTTATTTCAATAGTCCTTTCTTATTATTAACAGTTACAAACTAGTTTTATATATACTATTTCCATTTGCCATGCCTTGTTACGAAAAATACTCTAATTTAGAAAATACCTGCAATCTACTGGAAGAATAATATAAAATATAAACATAACGTCAAAAATAATAAAACTTCTTTTTGCTAAATAGGAAGATGTAACCAGATTGAGAAAGCTTATGAAGCTAGATAGAAAGAAAAGTAAAAATTTACGAGATAAGACAAGCAATTTACATATACGAATGTGCCTGGCCGAAAACATACATATGCATACTCACATGGACATATGTGGGTCTATTGTGTGTACATATATATAAATACAGATAACATTTTTGTGAAAAACTTACAATTTACCAGTCATTGTTGGAAAAGAGAAAGAGAGTATTACTTTAAGTTGGGGGTACTAATAAAGGAGATTTATACCATATAATGGTTATAAACACAGACACACAGACACACACACACACACACACACACACACACACACACAAACAGACTTACACATACAACACTTTCCTCAAAATAAAAAGGGTTAAATATTCAGTCCAACGGAGAAGCAGTTCTGTGTTGTTGAGATGCAATCTTAAAAATATATTTGCATATCTTTTAACAAAAATCAATAAAATCAGACATAATATTTGAAGGGATTGGTGTGTTCCTGAAATTTTATTTATCTATTCACTTACATAAATAAAACATAAATACATATAGCTATATATAGTTATATGTATATATTCCTGTTTAACTTTATGTAACTCTTTACATATAGTTACTATGTATCCTGCAGGGGTTACCTTTCAGCTTTAGAATTCCACTGAAAACATTTCAAAAGACTTGGAAATCCTAGGGCTGCATTTAGTTGACAGTACAGAGGCCATCACTGGCATTACTGGTCGTATTGTCCAAAAGACTTACAAATTCGATTGAGGCATCTCCATTTTCTGTCTTGAAAACCACTCACCTATATACAACACTGTGGCAGCTCTTTGCCTAAGTGAAGGTGATTATCAGGTAATATCACTTGCAGTAGCTTGAAATCACTGGTGATGGATGTACATTTTAAAAGCCTGAATCAGATATAGAAAGCAATTTAGCATGGTCAATACAAAGTATAGGTACATTGTCTTGTTTGATATGAAATTTTAATATAGTGTGATGGCAGAATCTGTGCTGCTGGGTGATATTATTTGGCTAACAAGAACTGAGAGGGCAATTGCAGAAGCATAAAATATCAGCTGGAGGAGAGATCATAAAAAGTTCGTGAAGTAATCCCTTTGGATGAGAGAAAAGTCCAAAAGCGCAGCAAATGGACTCAGAATACTGGTCTCTAAGACATCTTTTCCAGAGTTATTCAACAAATAGTTCATGAATGGCTACTTGGCAACACGCACAATGCCAATCCATTCTAATTCCTATGAATATCAACAAGAGTTTTACAAGACAGTGTCAAAATAAGTTAGTTGAAAGTCGTTACTCATTAAATAGCAATTGAATCACCTAACATGAACTTAAGGCAGATAACAGCAAGAGAAAAACACCAAAAGAAAACACATAAAATATATCAGATAAAGGATAAAAACAAAGGAATATCTGAGAAGTAGGTCAGGCTTTACCCTCTCAAGGTAACAAACTGAGCACACACTGCAACCTCTTGCCCTCCGTAAAATAGCGTAAAATGTATAAACACAGAAATAAAACGATAATTGAGTTCTAAGTGTTGGGAAGAAGAAACTATCATCTCTCAGGCAGTGTCAGCATGGACAGATAGCACAGTCCACACTCAGTAGATTTGAGAGTCTAATGACTGCAGCACAAGGTGGTCTTAGGTGTTAGAGAGGTCTGTGAAGCACAGATATCAAGCCAAAATCCACCTGAATGCATGGCATTGGCCAACAGCAATAATATGAAGACGATGAAAGAAAAGTCAAAGGAAATAGAAGATAGATCCAGATGTGCCAAACGTCATCTAACATAGTAGTTCTCAACCAGAGGTGATTTGCCATTGGGCATTTGGCAGTGCCTAGAAACATACTTCATTATCACAACTAAATAGAGTAGTTGAGGCAGCTGCTGGCATTAAACTGGTAAAGACAAGAATGCTGCTAAATATCTTACAATGCACGAGGCAGCCCTCAACCCAAATAATTATTTGACCCAAAATGTCAGTAGTGTCAAAATTTTTTTAAAATGCTAGAAATTCTGGAAGAAAAATAAGGTGCAATGAGTGATAAGCGTATTACTTAGAAAATGATTAGATGATTTTACAGTAAACCTCCAACTTTAAGTTGTGTAACAACAGAGAAATATATTTTTACTCACATAATCATTCAATGCAGGTGAACTTGGGCAGTGAATAAGACGCTTTTCTCCCTGGATTAATTCAGGGATTCAGCCTCCTTCCATTTTGTAGTCTCTCTTATCAGGAATGGCCCAAGAATCCTGTGTCCCTAGCATGGCGAGGGGAAAGAGGAAGTGAATTAAGCATATCAGCTTCTTAAAAATCCACACGTCACTTCTCACAGGTACTGATGTGGATACTTCTAGTTGCAAGAAGCTTAGGATAGTTAGTTCCTGGATAAACAGTTATGTTGCAATGAAAATCCCATACTAGAGAAAGAGCATGGATTTTGGGAACAACTAGCTCAATGAAGATTCCATCTGCCCCTCCTACAACCAAATGACTGCACGAGTTACTTTTCCTACAGAGAACCTTCTCCATCCTTCGCAAGGAAGACAAAGCAACGTCCCATCCAGTGTCTATATCCAGATCAGTCTCGACGAAGATCAGACAGATCCTCGGCTTCCTCATCTGTTCCGCATGAAGGTTAGATGACACATCAGCTTCCCCATCGTCCCCACCACCAAAATCAAATTATAGACTGATGGAGCCTATGGTAATAATGGGTAATACCTGAGAGTCACTAGTCCATATGAAATGTGCTATGCAGGCATGAGGAGGACCCCCTCCTCTTGCAATGAAGGAAATTCCCTGACAAGTCTCTGAGTCTGCTCTCTGTAAGGAAGTCTTCCGTTGATTACAAGATGCATCTATTATACATCCTGTCTTCTCTTTCCAAATGCTGAGAAGTTCCTCTTTGTTCAGTTTCTTCCTAGACCACATCTGAATGAATGCCCTCTTGGAGAATGGCAGTTTTCCTAGCCTGATTTTGGGTTTTTCACCATCATAGGATTGCTTGGACCAGACTTAAGGTTTCTTTGAGAATGCAATCCCCACAAATGCCACTGACCTTCTGAGCTATTTGCTTCCGTTTTCATGTGCCAGTAACCCCAGGTAAAGTCATTGTCTCTGTGTAAATCTCAAGCCTGTCCTATTTCTTCCACCTATGTTTTCTGTCTGGTAAACCTGAAGAAGACCATTTGAAACCATTTTAAACAATTTGGTGAGAAGGGAACCATGAATCTGATCTTTGCCACAGGGCTCAGCTTCCCTGTTTAAGTGATGATTCTCCCCAGACCTTGCTGTTCAAAGTTTTTACTTTCAGTCTTATTCATTTCACTCTGGTGTTTAGCCAGGTTCCAGTTTTACAATGTGCCACATCTCTGCTCTCTCTCTTTGGCCTTTACTTCTTATCTCAAACAAGTTGACTTTGCCCAATTTTATCTCTTGTTGCATCAGGAAACTACCAACACATGCAACTAATAGTTTTCTAACCTTGTATCTTGAAGCTATGGGCTTGGCCAGCATGCATTCTCACTTCCAAGTTATCACAGCTGGCAGCTACTGTAATAGGTCACGACACACATATTGTGACCAATCTTTTTCTTCTCAGACTCTGGTATCAGTTTCCTGACTGTTCATCACTTGATTATTAAAGCTATACTGAGTGTTTCCATTTCCTTGTATATTTGCGCCCTGCAGCCTATGGAATACTAGCTAAGAAATAATAGTCACACTTAGACACGGTAGGATACAGTTCAGAATTTTGATAATTAAAAAATGCTAAAAATTTTATGGAGCAAGAACAATAACAGCCCACAATTATTTAGCATTTTCTATTTAAAGTCCTAAGTATCCCTTTTAACTACATAATTTAACCTTTACAGTGACCCAATGAGGTAAGTAATATTATTATTGTTACATTATGGGCATAAAAATTAGGACACAAATTATTTAAATAGCTAAATAGCTTCCACACATAATATGTATATATAGTAAGTAGTATATCCAAATTCAAATTCTTAAATTTTAATCCTTCACTAGGTAATTTTCTAGTACCTTCTAAGGAATAAGAATCAGATACATAACATATGCCTCATTATCTCCAGTGAATGCAGAAGACAGTTAAGAAATATTGTGAAAGTACCAATGCATGATAAATGTTATCCAGTGTTTTCATACACAGCTGAAGGAAAATTCATGTTTGAGAAAATAATATTACTATTTTAGATATGTAAGGAAGGAATTCAAAAACATACCACAAAGATTGGTTTAAGTCTCAATAAATATAGATGTAATCGAGGATATACAATTATGCACTGCAAGGCAATTACATTATGACCTAAGAACGTAGCTTACAACAATATGGTACAGTGTGAAGTAAGAAACGGAGAACAGGCTATGTTTTGGGTATTTGGTGTCTCTATATGGTTAGAAAACTGTAAAACTTAAACATGAGTTATAAAGATGTGTTACTATTGAAAGGACAGAAATCAAATCTACAAAAATTCTTGGAACTGAGTGTGTGCTAAATAACTCAGCTAGGTGAATTATTGAATAAAATAGATTCAAATGAGACAAGAACAGATGGACCTTAATAAAGTCTGAAAGTCACACTGTGTGGTGATCAGGTAATTGAGTATCCTCATAGCCCCCCACACACAGGGTCTGTGCCTTGCATTCATGTACAAATTCTTGCCCACAGCGCATCACTGAATGTTAATGAGAAATATTGGTGGTAGCAGAAGAGAAGTAAGAGTGACCTCCTTTGAGGAAAGTCTGAGGGCAGGACAGATGAACTGTGAACACCCCTCCAGACACTCCACGTTTTACAGTGAGGATGTGCAGTTGCCACTTGCTGCTTCAGGGAAAGGTGACCGTGCCCAGAAACATGAGAGCAAGCCTAGTGGGCCTTCTGCAATGCGGGAGAACAGGGACACCCTCTGGGGGCTAAAGCTCACGCTCTGCTAAGGGAAGGTCCTGATACTCGCCTCAAATGAATTGAGTTGAATCCAAGCTGCACTACATTCAAATTAACAACAAAGCCCAGTCTATCTCAAGACAGACAATGGTTCAAATCACCAAACCAGAGGTCTGATAAAAGAAGAGCCATGGAATTTTCCAGATAATATTATTTATTTAACTCCCTGCTGTTCTTGTAAACGTTTAATCAACCATTACAAGATTCCTAAAGAAGCAAGAAAATGTAACGTACACTTAAAATTGCAACAGAACTGGCCACACAGATGAGCAAGACATTGCAATCATCGGAGAAGAACTTTACAATAATGATGTTAAATATGTGAAAGGATTTAGTGAAAAAGATGGGTAATAGCTATGAGCATAGGGGTAATTTTAAGAAAAGCTCTCTAACCATGTTTGACTGAGTAAGCACTTTGTAATTATTTGTTGATTGCCTTGAAAATAAAGATTAAATTTTTTACCCTTCATGATAATCCTCTGAGCAATGGAATAAAATCCATATCATTATATCAGCGGTCCCCAACCTGATTGGCACCAGGGACTGGTTTCGTGGAAGACAATTTTTCTACTGACTAGGGTGGGGAGGGGATGGTTTCAGGAGGATTCAGGTGCATTACATTTATTGTGCACTTTATTTCTACTATTATTACATCGTCACACATAATGAAATAACTATACAACTCACCATAATGTAGAATCAGTGGAAGCCCTGAGCTTGTTCTCCTGAAACTAGATGGTCCCATCTGGGGGTGATGGTAGACAGTGACAGATCATCAGTCATTAGTTATATTCTCAAACTGAGAATGGGACCTAGATCCCTCGCATGTGCAGTTCACAGTAGGTTCAGGCTCCTCTGATAATCTAATGCCATGGATGGCCTGACGGGAGGTGGAGCTCAGGTGATATTAATATTACAAGGGCCAGTTAAGAGTGGTTTGTAACTACTGAATTTCCATTTAAAGCTCTACATTACAGTATCTTCTGTGAAATTTTTAAGGCCCTTGACTTGATCTCTGTGAACTTTTTAAACTAACCTTAGAAAGTTTCCTTTATTAAAAGAATGAATTTATTTAGAATAGAGACAAAGTTTAGGACAGAAAGCCACTTTTTCTCCTTCTTACTATCCATTCAGTCTTTCTCAAAGTCAGAATTCTTTGTAGTCATTACCTTTTAAGAAAGTTTAGTGGTTTTGTTTTTTGAATGTTATTTTTTCTTATCATAAATAATTTTATTTCATTTTTTATATAAGGTGTATGATAACCATAAGTTTCATACATACATATAAGACTAGTTAAGACCAAACTTAACAATGACAGGCACTGACTTGTTGAAAATACTTTAGTTTTGTTTAATATATAATAAAGATTCTGTAGTTTAGACACGCAGTATATTAATCAGATCAACTTAAATCCATCTCAAAGCATGTGTTCTCAAGTGTGGATATTCAAGGCACATTGATCTAGATGAGAAACACTTGTTAATGATAGGTTCTCCTTTTCTAGTTCTACCAAGTGTTAAACTTGTCTTCTGTTCCCTCTGGAGCCAAGTATTATCCAGACAGATCCTACAAGGATGATGTGGTAGTCCTTTCTCACACTGCTAATAAAGACATACTCGAGACTGGGTCATTTATAAAGGAAGGAGGTTTAATTGACTCAGTTCGGCATGACTGGGGAGGCCTCAGGAAACTTACAATCATGGCAGAAGGGGATGCAAACATGTGTCTTTCTTCACACAGTGGCAGCAAGAAGTACTGAGCAAAAGGAGGAAAAGCTCCTTATAAAACCATCAGATCTCATAATAACTCACTCACTATCACAAGAACAGTAGCATGGGGGTAACCATATCCATGATTCACTTACCTCCCACCAGGTCCCTCCTGTGACATGTGGGGATTATAGGAACTACAATTCAAGGTGAGATTTGGGTGGGGACACAGCAAAACCGTATCAGATAACATGATATTAATGTTAAGTTACCCAAAAATTATAAAGAAATTTAATATTGTGAAGTAAGGCTCCATCTAAGAGACTACTATGGATGTGAGAATTATTTGATTGAATGTGTGCATACATGAGTGTGTGTGTGTGTGTGTGCATGATTCACTTTCAAGGGAATTTGAAAAAGAAGCTCCAGATAAGTTTTGGCATTAATTAACTTAATTATTGGAATGCATTTACAAAATTCCAAGGTAATGACTATTGGGCTAATGCTTCACACTAGAAGGAGCACAGACTTTAGTGACTAACTTGCATGGCATCCAATCCTTGTTGCACAGTGCACCAGTTGTTTGACTTTGGACATATGACATAACCCCCTCATGCCTCAAGTTCCACGTTTATAGCATGAGAAATATGCTAAGTATAACATAACGTCTGGCATAGAGAAGAAGGCTCTTGGTAAATGTTAGGTCATTTCCTTCCTCACTTTCACCCTTCATGGAATAGGCAAGTCCTAATAGGTTGCTGAAAACTGTTGGTTTTACTCTTTTTTTTTTTTTCACTTTATAAAAACACCCAGATTCTCCCTAGTGCCTAAATTACTCAGTGAATTAAAAGAAAGTGTCATTGAAACTTGTTATATTTATGGATCCTAAGCATATAAGCACTGCAGTTATCTTATTTACAAAAGTGCTATATTAACCTACTATAAGTCAAGCTTACAATGACGCATTCTCAACTGTACAATATAAAGGATAATAGAAGATGTTATTAATCTTTACTTATGTTGAGAGAAAAAAAAGACCATGTGGTTCATTTGAACTTACACAGAGGGTATTGTGGTATACTGGAATAAAGTTTGGCTATCTTGCAGGTTTGCCCAAATGCATTTATCTGCCTGAAGACCTACTGAGGCTTCCTGGCCATCTCCTCTGATTTGGGGCCACCGTAGCTATTGTATGGGCTAAAAATAAGCCTCTTTTAATCAAAAATATTAGAACCTTGGCTTTATAGAGATAGGAGAAACTTGGAGAATGAGAACAACTCTGAATTTACACATGAAGTTGTGGAGTCATAAATAAGTAAAACAATTTGCCAAAGAGCACATGGCAGTATCAGGTAAGAAACTCCAGTATGCCAGTTACTCCTTTTTCTCCACCACATCATACAGAAGAGTTTTCATTCTTTTGCATTCTTATGATTCCAAGCACTAGAGCATATACCAGCACTATTGAATTTTCTCAGACTATAGCAAATTTGAAGTCTTAACTTTGTTTTAATCTGTGGTTTAGTTGTATGTTCAGAAGTCATTATAAACACTATAATTCCCTTCTTTTACTCTATAAAACGTGTTTTACAAAGTGTATATTTTATACAATAACACAGAATAGGTCATCAGTAAAAATTAATGGTCATTTAATTTTGAAATAAATTGCAGATGATATTTTCTTATAATAATGAAATTCTTTCAAAATATTCCCAAATTATTTTTATGTTCTGAAAGTTAGTTGTATTGACTATAGCTTATACCAGAAATGCCATTGGCAAGAATTTGAAAATCTTTGTTATATGCGGGGTGTTTTAATATTTGTTGTAATGGTATTTGCACACAGCAAAGGACTTGTAGAATATTACTAGCTTTAGGCTTTCTCTAACCCTGAACAAACTCAATTCCCAAGCTCCCAGAGCAATTTTTAAGCAGAAAGGGAGAAGGCAGATCTGAACAAAAACATAGTAGTGATCCCATACTAGGTGAAAATCAGAATTGAAAATGATAGGGTCAAACACAATTTAATAGTTGTGGCACAATATTATGACCACTATTGCCTCAACAGGCTGTGGTGGAGGGTAAGACCATCTTAGTGGAAAAGAGTACTGTCATTATGATGTGCTCCAAATTTTGAGGCAAAAACTTACATTATAGGAATATTAATAATAAGGATACACAATATTTATTACTTGTTATGTGCCTTTTGCTGAAAAAGTGTTTTATAGTTATAAGATATGTTCAGTCTTTGAAAGAAGTCTGTTTGGTATACTACACATTTTTCTATTTTTGCCCAAAATAATACATCTGAATAATAATAATAATTTCAGACTCATCTGAAACCAAAATAGTTATTTATAATCTATAGTAATCAATCAAAATATTATAGTATCTTTCCATATGAAATCCTAGTAATAACTTTTATTAATCTACATATAGAAGATAAAATAAAAAATATAAACAATAAAAGCCATAAAAATATTACTTAATATTAGTGACCTGAGGCATGTAAGCATATCTGGACTCTTGATGTTATGTATGTATGTTATAATTGGCCAGTTCTTGAGAAAGAGAACTTTGAGGAAACTCATAAAAATATTGATTTTATAGAAATATTTCAAAAACAAGGAAAAAATGTGGTTTATATTAGGTATATACACAGTCTAAGATATCAGAAATGTTTCAAATTATTTTAATCATCTATATTTTCTATGTATTCGTCTATATTTTCTGAAAAGGTAATTTTCTTCCGTTTTTAAAAGCTTATAGATGATAAATTTTAGGAGAGGTACATTTGGTTGAGTATGTAGTTCTGGAAGTAGAGAACCCACTGGGAAAGCACTGAGTAGTTCCACTGAGATTTTACAGGTCCTATTGGATTTCAGCTACATAGTCCTTTTCTCCCCATCTTTAAGAGCTTTAATGGACTTGGCAAATGAATACAATTAGTTTTCTTCTAAATCTTTTAACCTTTCACTTTTTATTGCACGGTGCAGCACACACTGTTTTCACATAGAGGGCAGCTTCGTCCCTCGAAATTGCAGATTCTGCCATTTGTACAGCCTTCTCCAGACAGACAAAACTGAGCAGAGTCCAAAACATTATAATAACATTTGTCTCCGATGTTGATGAGGGCCAACACATATTAATTTGTCATTTGCCGCATATTTATCAACCAGATTGCAGACTATTTCCAGACTGAGGGAGTTAAAAGCCTTTATTAAAAATGATGTTTTGAAATCCAATTTATGTCAGCATGCATATATTTTTGTCAATTTTTTTTTAAATTTTACAAGCTAATAATGTTTCAAAAATGACAAACAGGAACGTTAGACTTTATGAATCTATGTTTTTAATTAATTTCTCTTAATACAAGGTATTTTATTTCCCTTTTTGCTGTTCCAGCCTTAAATATCTTAGAGGAACTATACTACTAGAGGTACCATTACAATGGTAGCTGTTAGTTACCATGACAATCATAATTTTAAGGAACTCTGCCTCCCATCTTTATTGTGAGAGTAGCAAACAAGTAGGATGCATAAAGGAATCAGAATAAGTAATGCAATAAATATTTGAAAAGAGCTTTTCTAATCCCACATATAGAAGCAAAGGGTAACTGTGAAGTTTGTGTTTACATATGCGGCTATGCTAATATTTATAATAATGTTAATTTCCAAGTTATTAAAAACATAAAGTTTTTTATAAGGATAAGTGTAAATTACAAAACAGTGCAGACTCAATGTATACATACAATTTAAAATGTCTTCATAGGAACATTTTTGCTAAAAAAAGAAAAGAAAGAAAAGAAAAGAAAAAGTAAATCACATTTTAAATATTGAAAAAATATGTGTTTGACAGATATTTTTACAACCAAACTCCATGAAACCATCTTGATATATTGTTACATATTTGTATTGTGATGTGAATAGCATATGACACTGGTTTTCGATTCTTCAATATAAGTTAATCACCCCACTGATGTTACATTTTAAGGTCTAATCTTTGTTGACTTCTTGACTTTAGGCATTGGTCCATATGCTATAAGTGATATATATAAAGATTTAGAAATATAGTCTTTGCTTGCTACAAGCTTAAAATATAATAAGGAAATAATACAAAAATAAATAGCTATGGCATTATAAACAGCCCAAATTTATGGTACAAATAATAAGCAATGTAGAAATCCAATGAAATCATCAAATTAGAATCGTCATTGTAAAGGTCTGAGAAAATACTAAGTGTCAGCTGGTGGCGTCCCAAGAACTGAGTTTGATGCGTGATTCTGCTTCTTATGTTCATGTGTCATTTATAAAGTGCCTTTTTCTCTCGAAGCTTCATGCATTCATCAGAGAGCAACCCTGTGTTGGTTTGCTTGGGCAGTTATAAAAGAGCACCACACACTGGATGCTTTAAATAAGAGACATTTAGTTTCTTAAAATTCTGGAAAGCAGAAATCTGATATCACTCTGTTAGCAGGGTTGGTTTCTTCTGAGGCCTCTCTCCCTGGCTTGCAGATGGCTACCGTCTCCTCTCTATGTCTTCATGTGGTCTTCTCATGTGATGTGTCTGTATCTAAACCTCCTCTTCTTACAGGGATACCAGTCATAGTAAGTTCAAGTCCATCCTAAGAGCTTCAGTGTTACTTAACTACCTCTTTAAGACCCATCTCCAAATACAGTCACATTCTGAGGTACTGGGGTTTAGCAGTTTGATATATAAATTTTGGGGTAAAACAGGTAAAATAGTCACTAATAGTACTCATGTCATATGAGTATTGTAATGTTAAAATATGATATTATTTGTGAAAAGACATTGTAACCTTAGAATGGGTAACCAAGGTTAAATGGTGCTTTAGACAGGGTAGACATCAACTGCTATCACAAAATAATAGTAATAATAATAATTTTCAGGGGCTTAAGACTATTAAAGTATGATACAAACCAATGAAAAATCCAATGTAGATGTTCCAGGTAAGCACACGGTGAATTGAAGATATAGGTTAGTTTCATCATGTTGGGGTCTTGGTGTCCTTTACTGAATTCTGTGCTTCCAGTCAAGAGGTGAAAAAAGAGAGCACAGGAAATGTGTAGGGAGAACATGGGAGGGGATCAGGCCCAGAAGTGGCAACCACCGTCCCACACATATTCCACATTCCATGAACAAGAGTCCCGTGGTCCTAACCTGATATGAGGATTCTGGGAAATGTGGTCTAGGGATGAACAAAGGAAAAAATACAGAATATAGATAGTCTCAATTGTGGTGAAAAATTAGTAAGAACATTTCCAAGGAAAATTAGCCAATCCCTGACATAAAAATTATCTGTACATTTATTTTAATTGGATTTTGAAACATAAGTGGGCATCCAAAGATGAAAATCAGGCAGTAATTGCATTCTAGTTAAAGAAAATGGTATGACCAATAGACAAAAAAATGTATGATACTTTAAATCAAGGAAATACAACATAGAAGTGAAAAGTCTGTAGCTAGAGGCCTGGGTTTATATCCTGCTTCTCCCATCTTTTTAGCTGAGAAGCAATCCATTGTTAAATTCTCTAAGCTTCAGTTCCTTCCATAGTCAATTACCCATAGTATTACCTTATTGCTAATATAATATAACATCTCATAGGCATTTTTGTTAGAATTAACATGGAGAATCTGAATTGAATAATTTGCACACCTCATGTTGTATTGTGAGCACTTAATTAAGATTCAGTAATATTGAGATGTTTTATGGCAAGAGTGGACATAGATATACTGCCTAAACCAGTGTACTTTTTTATCTCCATTTCCTAATTTGGTCTAAGTTAATAACTTTATTAACCAAAGAAGTTATAATGAAAACTGTGAAGATGAAGGTAGAACAAAGAGCTTGGACTATCTTGTTTACTGCTCAAACTGAAGACCCACCAAGTACTATTGCCACTAGTGGTTTGGCAATAGTATTTGATTGGGTTTTCAGTTTTTAAAAATTTTGGTAATTTATCGTTCAAGAGTTCTAGGGAAATTCACAAATATATTTTGCAAAATAAATGTCCAAAACTACATGTATTCATTGTGAGAGGAAATGTACCCATCTCATCTCACTCAGAACCCATTTCAGTGAAAAGATGGACTTGTTTAATTAAACTCACACAGAATTTTGGTTCTACTGTAAGGTAACCTCAAAGTCCAGTTGAATCATTGACAAAATTCAAGCTACAGAAATTTTAGAATTTCGCTATGGAGACTTTTTGGCATTAGAGATAACTGTTGTAGACTAGACCTTTATCCAAAGACTGGTTAAAAAGTGATTTAGCTTCAAAAATCGCCCCTCAGAACATTCATTTTCTTGGGCACTTACCAGAGGAGCACTCAGGACTTTGACACGATTATACATCAAAATGTCAACACTGTGAATTGCATGTAGGAAATAGAGAAGCAGCCAGAGTGGGCCCTAGAGCACAGCTGGTGTAGTCATCACAAATCCAATGACCTTAAGTGTATCACCACTGTTGTCTTCCAGCTATGGCTTCTGGGTGTCACTCAATTCTATTATCCCAAAGCGACCACCACAATTTAAGTTCTCAATCATTTATGGCTCAAACTTCAGAAAATGTAAATAAGAACATAAACATGTACCTAGAGGCTATATATTTAATGAAACACCATATATTATGTTCAGCAATATTTCAAAACAGATCTGTATAAATTTCCCAAACTTTGTATTGTAATGTAAAATATTATAACTTAGATCATTTCTACCAACCTAAATATTCATAAGAGCATTCAAATTGTTAACTGAGTTTGGGTGACTTCTGTATGTCCTAACTGTAAATGTGAATTTAATATTGTTTTTTGATTTTTCCAATACTAGAAGTAATGGGGATTAGTCAAATTAGCTAAACCAGGTAAAGGAGTCAAAAAACGTGAAAATTATTTTAAAAACTCGGTGACTTCTGGGTTGCAAATGTTAAATTTGCTCTCTGATTATCTATTACATGTTGAAAAGGTATACATAAATTTAGTAACATTTGCCTTTAAGAAATACCAAAAGACAAAATAATAGTTAAACATATTATAATAATAAAAAAATCTCGATTACTTTCTTCTGGATAGTAAATGTTAAATTTATCCTCTGATTAACTATTAGATACTTAAAAGGTATATATAAAATTAGTGACATTGACCTAGTAAGAAATATCAGAAGATAAAAAAAAAAGTTAAACATATAATGATAATTAAAAAACTCAATTCATTTCTTCTAGATAGTAAATATTAAATTTACTCTCTGATCATCTATTATATATTTAAAATGTATATTTAAATTGAGTAACATTTACCTGGTAAGAAATATCAAAAGACCAAAAAAAAAAAAAGTTCACGCATGTGGAATTGTATCAAATGAAGCGCTTAACATTGTACACATCTATCAGAATAGTCAAAGCATATAGTTTTTAATGTCTATTTTTGTCTTGTGTTGTGGGAAATGGTGGAAAATACATTCCAAATTTGAAGCTTATTAAGCAAAGCAAAATAGCATTGGCAGATGGATACGCTATACTGAAAGCCGAGATAGCTGCCTTTTCTGGCTCAGGAGAAACTATCTTTTAGGCCAAAAAGTATATATGCTTCAAATTTGTTCATTTAGGAAATACTTAGTGAGTATCTAGTGCATGTTTGAGTTTTGTCAAGCCATTAGAAATATAACAGTAAACAAAGCTCCTCCATGCAGTGGCACAGTGAAAATAGATCATTTTCTTTACTATTTCAGTATAATATGTCATGGTAAGCAAGCTTCCACCAAAATCTGTCCTTCTTTTCAAATGTGCATGGGCCCTTTCTCTCACTGCTGCAAGGTGGGCAAAAGCCATGTGTGCCCACTTCTCAAGGCTTATAATGTCACTCCCTCCTCCATCCTTTCTTCACATACTACCGAGACTTGAAACAAAACAAAACAAAACAAAACAAAAATCACTGCAAATGAAATGAACCTCTCATCCTGAGTGCCCATGGAAAGAACAACCACCCAGTGACCAAGAATATTCACTTCGACCTAAAATGTGAGAATGACATAAACTTATTAGACTTGAACTGCTATACATTGGGTGGTCTATTTTTACTGCCGTTGAACTTAAAGTTAACTATTACCCATGGGGAAAATATGATAGCATAAGAGAAAAAGGTATATCTAGGCAGTTGGAGTGGGGAAGAATTTCAGTTGGTCAGATAAGCCCTTCTCATGAAATCCCATTGATGAGTAATAGAAGATGGTCTAAGAGCCTTCCCCTCCACTCAGGCACCAGACACCCCTTGATCCCACCCCCACCCCAAGGACAATGCTCCATCCCTTCTCCTCTCACTCTACCTTTCATACCTCTCCCACCCTTGTCACAGATACACTCCCATGCTATTATATCACTCACTTTAAAATTCTATTTATACCCTCATTTTTATCTCCTGCAGGTACTGTCTTTATGTTTACAACGAAAGAGCTAGAAAAATGTGTCCACGTTTATTGCCTCTCCTTCCATTTTTCTACGTATGCTATTAAGTTTCTGAGGAGTCTCTACCAAAGACCACATAATCCTATGACCATGTCTGATCCTAACCCTATAAAACCTGTCTGAGGCATCTGGCAATTTTTTTTCTTGAAACGTTGACTTCAGCTAGTTTTCAGGATGCCACACTAATCTGGCTTTTGTTCTATTTCTCTTCCGATTTCTTCTCTTCTGTTTGGCTTGCTACTTCTTAACTTCTTGCCCTTTTAATGTTGCACTACTAGTGCTCAGTCCTTGAAAATCTTTTCTATCCCTCCTCATTCCCTGGTTTATTTCCCTCTGTCCCCTGATCATTATTCAATTGGAGTTTCAAACTTAGACCTTTCACAGGGGTGCCATATTGGTGTAGTCATTTTCTACTATGTTCAAAATTGAGTCCCCAAGTTCCCTAGATCTGATTCTTCTGTAGTTCTTCCATTCTTAGTTGTATGTATCCACATTCCTGACATTATTAAGATCCCAAATTTGACGTTGACAGAGACTTCTCTGTTTTATTGCCCTCAGTCTCTTATTCTAATTTGTCAGTAAATCCTGGGAGCTTCAATATATAGAATTCACGCACTTTTTCCCCTCCCAACTCACTATCCAAAATACTATAATACCTCAATACTTTCCCACCTGAGCTCATTTCCACCATTTCAGCTTGCAGTTTCTTCTCAAAAACCAGCCACAGAAGTTCAGCTAAAATGCCATTCCTCACTCAAATGTCTTTAATGCCTTCTCCGCTCATTCAGAGTAAAATGCAACATCTCTCGACTCTAAATCCTACATGACTTAGTGTCTTTTTGCCTCTCCTACTTCCTATTCTTCCTGCTTTCCCTCTTGGGCACCAGGGCACTCTGGCACCTTGGAAGAGTCTCAGATTTAATCAAAGTTCCCTCAGGATTCACTTCTCATGGAGACCACAGATGTCAACATGGTGAGGGTCCTCACTTTCAGCAGGTGTATTCAAAATTCATCTTTCCGGTGAAGCTATCATTGGCCCCCCTATCTAAAATAGTAACTCTCATCCATGACAGTTCATGCTCCTGCCTCCCTGCTTTATTTATTCTTTAGTCCTTACTGTCTGCAATGTAAGATCTTTGTACACAGACACAACTCGTTTATTGTTTCTGCTTGTTTATGCACTGTGTGAAGGTAGAGTTGTCTGTTTTTTCACTTTTGTATTCCAGATGTCTAGAACACAATGTTGTACGTAGAAGATTACAATAAATATTCATGGAATGATTGGCTGAAATAATTAGAGAATGTTATAAATGGTGCATGCTATCATTGTAAATATTAGATTTACATATCCAAAGATAACATCATCATCTTTTTTTTCTATCTTGCTAAGTTATGAAATACTAAAATACTTTTTAAAATGTAAGAACATATAGTTTTAGTCCATTGTGTTGCAGTTTGTATATCAAAATATCATAAAAATACAACAAATATTTAAAATGAATTATTCCATTTTCTGTAAACCATTTTTCCACCTACTACAGGCAATAATGCTAGTATGTCAGTGCTGAAATACTAGATTCCAAACTTTTTCAAAGGCAACTTTAAAAAGATGAGTGTCTGAAGGTATTCCTTTTTTGTGGGCTTTGCTTCAAAAACAGAATTTAATCAAAATTGGCATCTATAGTCCTGACATGATTGTATGCCATTTCCTAACCAACTTGACATCACACAGGGTTCAAAAGCATTCTGGGATTGGAGGATTCACTTTTCTATTGAGCAGTTATAATATCTAATAATAATGCCGCTGCCTTTAGTTTACAACGGTTCTTTAACTTAAAAAAACACACAAACTTTTCGAAACAATCAGGTTACTTTCTGGAGTTGCAGGGTTTTTTTCTTTTAAGTAAAATCTAAGCATTCTGCTATACATGACATTTTCTAAATATATGTTTGGAGATGAAAGCATTTCGTCTTTTTGTTCTATACATGTGTTTTATTTTTATGTCTAAAAATAAAAGCACATAGTTAAAATGCTTCTTAGTAAATATATTACTGCCAAATTCATAAGTTAAATAAAAATATCACATCTTTGGAGAAGTCTTTAAAAAATATTCATAGGTTATTTCACAGTAGCAAGTACGTAGGTATAAACGCCTGGCATTTAACAAGTTTCTATTCTTTCTTTAATTCCTTTTGATGTTGGGGTCTCTGTAAAGATAAGAAAACCAACATAAATGGATTTCACTCTAAAATCAAAATGAGTTGTGTCTGAAATTTTGCTGTGTCTGTGACAGTTTAAATCCCTCCTGAACATTCTATATTTCTCTGGTTTTATCAAAAGAAACATGGCAAAGATGTTAGAGCGTTTTCACTCAATCAGATGATGGTAGTGAAATAGAAAGAGAGTAAGGATACTGTGTCCAGAAATGGCTGTGTTTTATTGCTTTGTGGGCCCTGCAGCCGCTTTATGAAGGCTGAGGGAGGGAGTTTCAGAGTGCAGGTGGCTACCGGCTCACCTTCAGTACCGACCCAAGCACTTACTCTGAAAAAGAGGCCAGGTGGCCCCTGAGGAAATATAGAAGGAAACCATGTTAAAGTTGAAATAAGAAAAGCCTAGGGAATAAATACAAAATCATGTGTTCGCAAGGGCAAGCACTCCAAGGAACACCACCTCAGCAGAAATCTGGTAACTAGGCCAGGCAGAGAACGTTCTTCCTAGGTTAAATTATTCTTGCAAAAATCTTTCCTATCTCTTCCGTAACTTTCCATTCTGCTGTATTTTTAATGTTCAGAAAAAAAATTAAGTATAAATTTTAGAAACAGACTCAAATTCAGCAAATTTGAAGTTACATATTTATAAAGCCCTTGACTGCAATTCCCCAACCTGGTTAATATATAAGCCTCCTGATGAAATTGGCAGGTAATTGATGTTTTTATTTTCAGTTTGAGCATTCATCTTAGTATCAGCGTAATTTAGACTAGGTAATAATATAACTGCATTAATGAATAGTTTTTCAATTATGTTTTAACATTTCATATTAAAATTTTACAAGAATCATTGATAAAATAGTCTCTTTTAATTTGCTTAGATTTATGGACATGATATCATGTGTCAGTTGAGGGAATACAGCTCACGAGCTCACCAGGCTTGACCTATGCTTAAGGCCTTGTGCTAATTCAAGAATAGGCTGCAGCTCCTCTTGCTAATGACCTCATCAACAATGGGTATGGTTTCAGGATAGAAAAAACAAAAGGTGCATCCTAATTATTATATTTTTCAGTTTGGTTTTCTCCTTGAACAGCGTGGGGAGGCTCTGGAGGCAGACTGGCTGAGTTCATAGTCTAAAAATAGTGACTCATATTTACTGTGCCTTTGTCAATGACAGGTATATGAAATATTTTCTAAATGAATCATCTAATTAAATTATCATGACAATGCTAAGTGATAGAAACTATTGCTATCCTTATTTTTTAGACAGATATCTTAGCATGGCTAATTCACTTCTTCAAAGCAATATGTCCACTAAATGGCAAGGTCATGATATAAACCCAGGCGTTCTGTTCTGAACCGTATACTCTGAATGGATACAGTAGGTCATTGATACATGTTAGTTTCTTTCTAGCTATCCAATTTTTAAAACACTTTTCAAAGCATAATTTTTTTTCTTCACAGAATATTTTTCATTACATAAAAGTTACATATACAGTTAGGCTTTTACTTGTTGTCTACCTGGACCTTTCTGTCCTACAATACACCAAAGGTAAGATTATATTAAATATGGTGCATTTCTTTCCAAGCCCATTGGTTATTTCCCTATAAATGCATGTGACCATCCATAGTACATTAAGAAATGTAGACATTCTTCAACTTTGTTTTGAAGTTGACTTATCAATATATCTTCAAATTTACTTTAATTATTTAGGTTAAATTGCATAAATATGTCAAAGTTTATTTATTCCACTATTAATATAAAATTAGATGTGTCTACATTTTACTAGGGTAACTGATTTTGTAATAAGCCCTCTTGTTACTTTGATTTTTGCATATGCAAATTTTGGGCAAAAGTTGCCAATAGTTACTCAATATGTTTTTCCTGCAAGAACATTTCTTTGTGTAGAAAGATGAAAATAAGTCTGTTAAGTCATAGGGCATGTGATTTCTTCTGCTTACTGGGAAAAGCCTGATAATTCTCCCAAGTCTTAAGAGTAAAGAACCTTTTCGGACTGGATTTCTGCCATATCATCACCATTACTTTATATATTAGATTGTTTGTTTATTTTTTAAAAATATTTTCTGCCATTATAAAGGTTACAAAATAGTGTTTCATTAGTGAGTTATTGTATCTCTCCCTGATGACTCTTCTTTTTTTTTTTAATTATACTTTAAGTTCTGGGGTACATGTGCAGATCATGCAGGATTATTACATAGGTATACACATACCATGGTGGTTTGCTGCATCTATCCCCCTGTCGTCTACATTAGGTATTTCTCCTAATATTATCCCTTCCCTTGTTCCCCATTATTCAGGATTTCTTTTCTATAAACTCATTCATTCACTTATTTATTTAAGATCTGAAGAGAGTCAAGAGGAAGTGCATAATGAACACTAGAATGTAATGGTAGTGAGTTCAGGGGTGAGGTTGAAATCAGAGAAATTGGTATAGGAATCATCAGCATAAACATGGCACTTACTGTTATATAAATGATATCACACCAAGAATAAGAAGGAGTGAGGAGAAAAGGTTCAAGGCTTGAGCCTCAGTGCTTGAATATTACAAAGTCTCAGGAAAAAAAGGAAAGCTGCTAGAGAGAGTCAGACAAACCAAAAAGACAGAAGAAGAAAAATGAAGACAATATGGTGTTTAGGAAGGCCAGAAAATGCTCCAAGAATGAGGAAGAGATCACCTGGGTAAAACGTTGCTGAGAAGACAAGAAGAGGAGAGTCAAATTTGATCATTTGAGTTGACATTTTGAAGATTATGAATAAGAGCAGCTTTGATGGAGTGGTGGAATTGAATGAGTACAGACACGTTGTTCATTCAGTCTTTATTTTCTAGTTTCAATGTTATAATTGATAAATAAAAACTGTATACATTTACTGTGTACAACATGATCATTTTATATAAACATATATACATACACATTGTGAAATGATTAATGAAACCAAGCTAATTAACACATCCATCACCTCATATAGTCACGTATATGTGTGAGAACATTTAAGACCTACTCTCTTAGCAAATTTCAAAAATGAGGTACGTTATTGCTAACTAGTCACCATGCTGCACCTTAGAGGTCCAGAACTTATTCATCTTGTAACTGAAAGTTCGTAGCCTTTGATGAACATCATCTTTTCCCCATACCCTGGTCCATGGCAACCAGCATTTTACTATCTGCTTCTATAGGTTTGACTCTTTAGATTCTGCATATAGTGTATAGATATACATTATATAGTATTTGCCCTTTTGTGTCAGGTTTATTTCACTTAGAATAATGTTCTCCAGGTTATGTATAGCACATTTTTTCCCATTCATCCATTGATCGACACTTAGATAATTTCCGTATCCTAGCTATTGTGAATAACATTGCAATAAACCTGGGAATGCAGATAACTCTTGAAGATATTGATTTCCATTTCATTTGGATATATACGCCCAGACTGAGATTGCTGAATCATCTTATTATTCTGTTTTTAATTTTTTGAGGAAACGCTGTGCTGCTTTCCATAATGGTTGTACTAATTTACATTCCCATCAACAGTGCAAAGGCTTTTCTTTTCTCCACATTCTTACCAAAACTTAGAACTCCTTGTCTTTTTGAAAACATGTTCTATACATGTTTTATTTTTATAACACACTCACATCCTGATGTATATGAGCTGATCTTTCATTATTTTTTTGAAATAAATAAGGTGTTTTATAATAATGAAAGAAACAATTTCAGGAAGACATTATTAATGTGTGTACATTTCTTTTTTATTATTATTATTATTATTATACTTTAAGTTGTAGGATACATATGCCGAACATGCAGGTTTGTTACACAGGTATACACGTGCCATAGTGGTTTGCTGTACTCAGGGAACCTGTCACCTACATTAGGTATTTCTCCTAATGCTCTCTCTCCCCTTGCCTCCCAATCCTCGACAGCTGTGGTGTGTGATGTACCCCTTCCTGTGTCCATTCTCACTGTTCAGCTCCCACTTATGAGTGAGAACATGCAGTGTTTGGTTTTCTGTTTCTGTGTTAGTTTGCTGAGAATGATGGTTTCCAGCTTCAACTATGTACCTGCAAAGAACATGAACTCATCCTTTTTTATGGCGCATACAATTCCATGGTGCATATGTGACAGTTTTCCTTCATCCAATCTATCATTGACGGGCATTAGAGTTGATTCCAAGTCTTTGCTATTGTGAACAGTGCAGCAATAAACATATGTGTGCATGTGTCTTTATAGTAGAATGATTTATAATCATTCGGGTATACACCCAGTAATGGGATTGCTGGGTCAAATGGTATTTCTATTTCTAGATTCTTGAGGAATCATCACACTGTCTTCAACAGTGGTTAAACTAATTTACGCTCCCACCAACAGTGTAAAAGCATTCCTATTTCTCCATAGCCTCATCAAAATCTTTTGTTTCCTGACTTTTTAATGACTGCCATTCTAACTAGGATGGGATGGTATCTCATTGTGGTTTTGATTTGCATTTCTCTAATGACCAGTGATGATGAGCTTTTTTTCATATGCTGATAGGCTGCATAAATATCTTCTTTTAAGAAGGGTCTGTTCATATCCTTTGCCCACTTTTTGATAGGGTTGTTTGGTTTTTTTCTTGTAAATTTGTTTAAGTTCCTTGTAGATTCTTGATATTAGCCCTTTGTCAGATGGATAAATTGCAAAAATTTTCTCCCAGTCTGTAGGTTGCCTGTTCACTCTGATGATAGTTTCTTTTGCTATGCAGAAGCTCTTAAGTCTAATTAGATCCTTTTTGTCTATTTTGGCTTTTGTTGCCATTGCTTTTGGTGTTTTAGTCATGAAGTCTCTGCCCATGCCTATGTTCTGAATGATATTGCCTAGGTTTTCTTCTAGGGTTTTTTTTTTTTTTTTTTTATAGTTTTGGGGCTTACGTATAAGTCTTTCATCTATCACAAATTAATTTTTGTATAAAGTGTTAAGGAAGGGGTCCAGTTTCAGTTTTCTGTGGATTGTTAGCCAGTTTTCCCAACACCGTTTATTAAATAGGGAATCCTTTCCCCATTGCTTGTTTTTGTCAGGTTTGTCAAAGATCAGATGGTTGTACATGTGTGGCATTATCTCTGTTGTGTTCCATTGGTCTCTATCTCCGTTTTGGCACCAGCATCACACTGTTTTTGTGACTGTAGCCTTGCAGTATAGTGTGAAGTCAGGTAGTGTGATGCCTCCAGCTTTGTTCTTTTTTCTTAGGATTGTCTTAGCTATACAGGCTCTGTTTTGATTCCATATGAAATTTAGAGTAGTTTTTCTAATTCTGTAAAGAAAGTCAATGGTGGCTTGATGGGAATAGCATTGAATCTACAAATTACTTTGGGCAGTATGGCCGTTTTCACGATGTTGATTCTTCCTATCCATAAGCATGGAATGTTTTTCCATTTGCTTGTGTCCTCTTTTATATCCTTGAACAGTGGTTTGTAGTTCTCCTTGAAGAGGTCCTTCAAATCCCTTGTAAGTTGTATTCCCGGGTATTTTATTCTTTTTGTGCAATTTTGACTGGGAGTTTGCTCATGATTTGGTTCTCTGTTTTTCGTTTGTTTGTTTTTTGTAGAAAGTGATTTATTTAGAGAGAGAGAGAAAAACAGGAGGAGAGAGAAAGAAACAGCTAACTCTTACACTGAGTGAAAGAATCCAGAAAGATGGAATCCAGGGGAGGAAAGCAGCTTCCACATTGAGTGGAAAGGAATAGAGAGAGATGAAGTTTAGGAGGGGAAGACAGGCTTCCACGAGAGAGTGTGGAAGGAGAGAGAAAGATGGCTTCCACGAAGGGAGTGTTTGTGGAAGGGGACCCAAACATGGAGTCTGAAGGGGTGTTGAAGAAGGAGACTTTTAACCTAGGAGGAACCCCCACCTTCTCTAAGGCCCCGGGCCAATGAAAGGAGTTTCTTAGAACTTCCGCTGGAGTGATTGACTTTTGACCTTTTCCCCACACTGGCAAAAATTAAAACAGAAACCATTAAATCTCTCGATGGAGATTTAACGGATGGGAGGGGGGCATGGAGCTAGGAAATTCTTGCCCTTAAAACTACGCCCCCTTGTAGACCCAGAAAGAGAACACATCCCCTCATTCCCGCCAAACCACCCCCCCCCGCTCTGAACAAGAAAGCCCAACTTCCATTGGAACAGGGGCGTGGATCCTCTTTAACTACTTCCTGCTAAAATGGGGCATAGAGGGCCCCTGCAGTTGAGGTTTCTCCAGAGGGGAGGCTTTCAGGGGTGCAGGTTGATCTAGGGGTCCACGATAGAGCTCATCAGCCAAGGACATCCAGGTTCCAGCAGCAGGATTATTTGTGACCTTATGGTTCTATAAGAAACGAGTGTGACAAGGTGGTTAGAGATGAGGCCCAGAGGCCAACAAATATAGAATGGTTATAAATGAGCCTAGGAGAGATCAGAGCCAGGACAGTCAGTTGTTAAACAAGCCTCACAATACTTAACTGGTTTGCAAAATAGCAGCATTTTCCTAGAAAGAGACTGGTTTCCTTCCCACTAAGAAAAGGATAATCGGGGTTTGAGAGATATCAAAGTTGAGGGCTATAGACCTATTAATGCCAGGATATAAGTTAGATGTATGAGTGGTTACTTCCCTGAAGATCTTGTTGGAAAACCAGATGTAGATTTCTAATGGCTCGCAGGTGCATGAAGGGTTGCCTCCTGGAACTTCAGGCTGTGGAGTGGAGGGTCTATGACTTTCTTCAGGAGGTGTCCAAGGCTTCAGCTGAGTGTGATGAATCCATGAGTCAATTCCCACCACTTTAACTGTCATTGGGGTAGGAAGATTAACCAAAAATCATACTTCCCAAGATGGGCCTAGAAAGGGAGAGTCTGAGGGGAGAGATTTAACAAACACCAGGCCTCCAGGGCAGGAGAGAAGTACTGAGAAGGTCATGCCAGCGTTCAGGAGAAGATTGACTTCCTGGACTTCTATGGTCAGCTTTACCCCTTTACCTGGGGCTCTATGAGGGTGACAGCTCATGCTGGCACTTGCTCCAGGCACCCTTAGTCCTTCCATTGGGTCATCTGGTCAGACCCCTCAGGCCCTGGGGACCTTCACCCCCTGGGACAGCGTGCTTTCCAGTGATTCCCTTGGCACAGTGAGCACAGATGAGATGGTGGTCCATTCCTCTGGGGACAATTTCTTATAAACAGTTCCTTCAGACCGCACTGGTAACAAATTCTGCCAGTCTGGCGTCTAACCTGAGCCTTTCCCTCATTTGAGCCCCTGGGGTCTGCTTTCCTGAAAGCCATGACTAAGTCTGAGCTCTCCTGTTCCTTTCAGCCTGTTCCTCCTGGTCTCTTTTATAAAACACCAAGGTTGCCTGGTTCAGTAATGATTCCAGACTCTGTTCTGATCCCAAAGCCAGCTTCTGGAGCTTCCACCTGGTATCTGCTGCTGACTGAGTTATAGACTTGTCCTTTAGTATTAACTGATTCTCAATGGAGTCTGGTGACAGGGGGTATACTTTATTAAGGTATCTCACAATTGCTCAAGGGAAGCTGTTGTTTTTTTTTCCCTTCCCTTTGGGGGTTACGTTTTCCACTGGGCAGAGGGTAATTTGGCCACTCTATTTGGCAGAGAAAAATAAGCTGCTTCTTCTTTAAAGATTGTGCTAAATTGGTCCCAATTTTCCAGTATATACTTTAATGGGGACTTGAGCTTGGGAATAGAAGCACCTATCTGAAATAGAACACAAGGGATGCCCACACCCCGGGTTAAAGAAATTACAGCTGCTTCAACCTAAGGCATCCCTTAGGTAAAATGGGTACTGAAATGAAACGTATATCAGTCAGTATCCTGAAATTTCGTGTGCCCACGATGCGTGATCCATCTTATCAGAGGGTCTCCTATGTACTGATTTGAATCACGACGGACCAGCGTCATAGGACCACTCTCACTGCCTGCATGACCTCCAGTGACTACCATAGACACATGGAATGAGAGGGGCACCAACGAGCCCTGACGAGGCCAGTGAGGCTCAGGAGATGGGTACAAATATTTCCCAGCAAAAGTCCAATTTACACAGGCCAATTTATAAAACTGCTCCAGAAGGGTAAACGCCTAGGAAGGGGCTGTAAGAGCACACAGTTCAAAGAAGGCAGGCCAGGTGTGGCTGAGGCCAGAACAGTACCCTCAGGATCTGGGTCTCCTCTCCCCTAACCCATCTTCCATTGTAGGAAAATGCCTTTAGGGATGTGAGAGCTGCCATTAACTATTTGGGCCATGGAAACTGTTTAAGTATAATTGGAAAAGTTCTGCCACAGAAAGCCAATCCTAAGCAAGACAAATTACACACCAAATACAAAGCCCCATATCTCCAAATCAACACTGGCTCCACTGGGGATTTGAACCAGCAACCTTGCAGTTGTAGGCCTTACACCTTAATGAACTATGCAAACAGGCCACTTACATAAAGTAAAGGCAGAAAGCTTTCTTAAGCCGTATTTTTACTGAGAATGCTGCACCCTGAGGCGGGGTGGCCTGCCTAAAGCTGCAGGGGGCTGAGGGCTAACAGCCACTTCCTTTCCCTCAGCGGCTCCAGCAGAGGAAAAAAGCCCCTTACCACATCAGTTTAAAAGCTGCATTTACAGCCGCTGCTGGGCCGGCTGTGAGTTCCCCCAACCCTGCAGCTTTTGGTCATCATCTTGACCCCACCAGAACCATTTGCAGGGCTGGGCCACTCCCAGAGGCATGGTTCATACAGGAACCCGTGCCGACAGGCAAATGCCCTGGGGAGCCTTTTTACACTGCTGCCTGGGACTGGGGAACACTGGAGAGGCCTGGCAGAACCATGCGTCAGGCCCCCACGCTCCAGGTCCCCTGCAGGCTCGGGCTGTACCTCTCCCCACCCGGCTGCTTTTCTCTGGCGGACCTCTACGCTGGCTTCCGCCTCCAGGGCTGGGCTGTTCAGGCCGGCAAGGAGCAAAAGACCCTGGGGGCAGTGCTCGCCTGCTCCACCCCACAGACTCTGACAGATTTTGGTCCCAGAGATAATATCCAAAGGATAGAGAAGGAGCCGGAAAGCAGGGAGAGAGCTGGAAGGTAAGAAAACTGCGCTTTTAATTCCAGCTGGCCCGCACTGCTTAAGACGGGCTGGGTCGTGCCTCCAAGTCTCCGTGGGGCTGCTCTGGTTCCCCAAAGCCCTGCCTGGCTGCGGCGCTTCAGGTGTTCTTAGAGACAGGGCAGAGTGGGGCCGGTTTTACTCAAGAGTTTGAAGTCTTCTTCCCCGGCTGTATCCCTTTTCTGGC
Organism: Cebus imitator; assembly: GCF_001604975.1. Lineage (NCBI taxonomy): Eukaryota > Metazoa > Chordata > Mammalia > Primates > Cebidae > Cebus > Cebus imitator. The sequence continues at coordinate 2,846,418 of NW_016107329.1, forward strand.
TGCACCCCTTTTCTGGTGTGCCCCTCTCCTGGTGTACCCCTCTCCTGATTGGATTACCAAAATGTAATATTGGGGCTACGGGTGCCCTCAGCTCCCCTGAGAGGACATTTCTCCAGGTTGTTGGTCTCCTGCCCTCTCAAGAATGAGAGAGGGGACCACGGAGCAGTGCGCAGTAAATGCCAGACTCAAAAATGTTTGTAGAAAGTGATTTATTTATTTAGAGAGAGCAAGAGAAACAGCTAACTCTCACACTGAGTGAGAGAATCCAGAAAGATGGAATCCAGGGGATTGAGTGGAAGGGAATAGAGAGAGATGGAGTTTAGGAGGGGAAGACAGGCTTCCACGAAAGAGTGTGGAAAGGGACTCCAGAGAGAAAATCCAGGAGAGAGAAAGATGACTTCCACAAAGGGAGTGTTGGTGGAAGGCGACCCACACGTGAAGTCCCGGTTCTCTGTTTTTCTATTATTGGTGTATAGGAATGCTTGTGATTTTTGCACATTGATTTTGTATCCTGAGACTGCTGAAGTTGTTTATCAGCTTCAGGAGATTTGGGGCTGAGATGATGGGGTTTTCTTAATATACAATCATGTCATCTGTAAACAGAGACAATTTGGCTTCTGCTCTTTCTATTTGAATATGCTTTATTTCTTTCTCTTGCCTAATTGCCCCGACCAGAATTTCCAATGTTATGTTGAATAGGAGTGGTGAGAGAGGACATCCTTGTCTTGTGCTGGTTTCCAAAGGGAATGCTTCCAGCTTTTGCCCATTCAGTATGATATTGGCTGTGGGTTTTTCATACGTAGCTCTTATTATGTGGAGATATGTTCCATTAATACCTAGATTATTGAGAATTTTTAGCAAGAGGGGTGTTGAATTTTATCGAAGGCCTTCTCAGCATCTTTTGAGATAATCATGTGTTTTTTGTCATTGGTTCTGTTTATGTGATGGATTACATTTATTGATTTGCGTATTTGAACCAGCCTTGTATCCCAGGGATGAGGCTGACTTGGTCATGGTGGATAAGCTTTTTATTATGCTGGTGGATTCCGTTTGCCAGTATTTTATTGATGATTTTTGCATTGATGTTCATCAGGGGTATTGGCCTGAAATTTTCTTTCTTTGTTGTGTCTCTGCCAGGTTTTGGTGGCAGGATGATGTTGGCCTCATAAAATGAGTTAAGGAGGAGTCCTTCTTTTTCTATTGTTCAGAATAGTTTCAGAAGGAATGGTACCAGCTCCTCTTTGTACCTCTGGTAGTATTCAGCTGTGAATCCATCTGGTCTTGGACTTTTTTCGGTTGGCAGATTATGAATTCCCGCTTTCTCCTGTGGCCATTTAGTGCCATAAATTTCCCTCTAAACACTGCTTTAGCTGTGTCCCAGAGGTTCTGGTACCTTGTGTCTTTGTTCTCATTGGTTTCAAGGAACTTATTTATTTCTGCCTTGATTTTGAGAGTTATGAAGTCAGGGTATCTTTAAAATCTTGTTTGTTTTCATAGTGGAAGAAGGTATAACATATTTGTGGGCTCGTGGGATGTTCCAGTAGACATATAAGAAATTTTATTTGCAGAAGCCACATTCTTGTGTGGATGAGAGAGCATGAAAGTCACTGAAAAAAACAAATAGTTAACCTTAGAAAGTAGCAAAGAGAGTCATCCATGGAGATGGAGGTGAGGTCAGAATATGTGAGTATATAACGAGAAGGTGGTAGGGTGGGGACTATGTGTAAGTTATTTTCTGATTTTTCCGCAGTCACATTTCAGAGACTTAATATTGCAAACGGAATTGTGCTTCCTCAGATTCCTATTATCCATGTATAATCTAGTAGTAATGTCCTTTCCAATAGAAAGTTTATAAACAGAAGCTCTGACCATTCTCCAGGTATAAGATAAAAGCATTGTAACCCTCCTAGATAAAAATCTGCCTTTTCCCTAATACTTTTGTGGGCAATACAGCTATTTTCCATAATACGAACCTATCTCTGCTTCATTGGTAAATAAGTGAGGAATTGAACACTGATGCTATTCCAAAATAATAATATGTATTGAAACATATTGATAGAGCTTAAAGTTGAAAACAGGATTCTAAAAAAATCTTGTGTCACTATTTTTTAATCTTCTCCAGGGAACATAACTATGTTTCCTAAGCTAATGGAACACCTTTGAATTTTTGTACTAATTCAGAATTAATAATTGCATATTTGATATGGTTTGGCTCTGTGTCCCTACCCAAATCTCCTGTGGAATTGTAATCCCCACATATCAGGGGAGGGACCTGGTGGTAGCTGGTTGGGTCATGAGGATGGATTTCCCCCATGTCCTTCTTGTGATAGTGAGTGCATTCTCATGCGATCTGATGGTTTAAAAGTATGGACTTCCCCCTCACTCTGTCTCACCTGCCACCTTGTGAAGAAGGTGCTTGCTTCCACTTCACCTTTTGCCATGACTGTAAGCTTCCTGAGGCCTCCCAATCCATGTGGAACTGTGAGTCAATTAAACCTCTTTATAAGTTACTTAATCTCAGGTAGTTCTTTATAGCAGTGTGAAAACAGACTAATACAATACCTCTTTCTGAAACAAAATCCTGTTTTATAATGGAGAGAGATTAGTCATTTTCAATTCACACATTGTTTATTAAATTGCTAAAAGTAATTATTTTAAAAGTAATTTTTCTGGCATATTATTTTTCACTTGAACATAACAGTGCCAATGAGTAGTCTGAGCAAAGGATGCAGAAATACAGAGGTACCGATAATTATATTCAGCTGCTCCTAGGTATATTGAAGTCTTCATTTCTCTATGCCAACCACACTGACATAACCTTGCTTAATGAATGGCTACAGACACAAAGACACTATATTCTTGCAGCATCAGCCCTCTGCTGACATACCTTATCACTGCAATTTGTCTCACCTTTCGTTGTGTGTACTATCTTTCTGAAGTTTTATCTAGTCAACTGCCATAAACTGCTGTTCTAAAACACATTTTTCACATCTAATGAGAAAGGTGCTTTTGAAAAAGAAAGTTAATGGCCTCTGTGCTATTGCCTTCTCTCTCTCAAACCTGCACAGTGGTAGCATCAAATGTCTTGATATAGATATGGCTGATCTCATGTTTGCTTTGGATACTTTCAGAGCTACAAAGTGTGACACAGCCTCAGAGAGGCAGAGAAAGAGATGTAAATGTTATTTGGAATTCTGGGGAGGACGAAGACCTAAACTCACAACTGAAAACATGTAGTAATCTACACTTGGTTACTAAATGTGGAACGTTAAGGGTTTTTTTTTTTTTTCTTTCTTTTTATTCTTCTTCTGGTTTCTTTATTTGAGACAGGGTCTTGCTCTGTCACCCAGGTTGGAGTATAGTGGCACAATCATGGCTCACTGCAGCCTCCACCTCCCAGGTTCAAGTGATTCTCTCACCTCAGCCTCCAGAGTAGCTGGGACTACAGTCATGAGCCACCACACTTGGCTAATTTTTGTATCTTTTGTAGAGATGGAGTTTCACCATACTGGACAGGCTGGTCTCAAACTCCTGACCTCAAGTGATCCACCTGCTTTGGCCTCCCAAAGTATGGGGATTACATGCATGAGCCACCGCACCTGGCCAAGAGTGGTTGTCTTTAATGTCCATTCAGTGGAAGGAAGAAAATGGGTGAAAGAACTGAGTGGGAGGAAACAAAACCATTAATCCCCTTGCATTAGCTGCGTGGAGAGACAAGATGGACAGGCAGAGATGTTGTGGTGGACTCACCTCTACCTCCTCTATCCTCCTGAGGAAGCAGGAATGGAGAGTGTGGAAACAGAAAAGAACACAGTCTAGGTGAGGGACATCAGTCACCTCTCATACTGCATCTTTGGTGAGAGGTCTCTGAGGTTTGGCCACAGGATTCTCTTTCCTTATTTTTAGAGGCAATCCCAGAATCAGATTCTTCTCACCTCTGATGCTTTCATGGTTCATGTTTCACTTTCTCAGGCAAGGTTGAGGAGGAAACGTGGTCGCTTGTTCAGAAAGCTTTTTTGTGCATTTTGTCTCTGTGTGGCAGCATTTAGGAACCTCACCTGATGATGCCCGGCTGCCCCCTTTCCACCTGCTGATGCTGCTGGAGCCTACTTGGTTGTGAGGTCCTCAGGGAATGCCCATGGGAATCCCTTCAGGGGCCCCCTCTGCTCACACGCCTCTTGCAAAGACCCATCCACATACCCCTTCATCTCAACACCACCTGCAATCCATGGGCATAGCACAGGGTCCAGGCTCACTTTGCTCTTGCTTTGAGAATTCCTTGGTGACATGTCACCTTGGAGCCTTTGCCTTACATACTTCATCTTCATGCCCTGATTCTCTCAGTGTCACTTATCTTTAATATTCTGACTAATTCAGAAAAATGTATAGCTTTATTTGGCCTTCAGAGTGTCCCCAAGGGTCATACAGACAGTGAATGACCCTTCTCACAAGGCAGGAAAGTAGGCATTGGAGTGTGGATTATGTTCTGGAAGCACATCCTTTTCCAGAGAACTTGAGATCACTGTTTTTCAGTTTTGAGCATCTGTCTACCAGGTTTAATGTTTTTTAAAATTCTACTTGGGATAGCATGCTTGACCTTAAATCATGACCTTACTTGTTATAAGAAGCACGTGGATTTTTTTCTAAGTTTCATTAAGTGATAGAGACCTTGAATGGATAACTGTATAAATCCAGTGGGACAATTTAAGGAGGGTTTTCAATTGGACTGTATGAGAAAATCTGGCCAATTGCTGTACCAATGAGCTCCTTCTAAAAGGCTCTGTGAAAGAGACTCTTCTTTCAGGCTCAGGGAGAGTCACTGGCTACCTGAGTTTTCATCCATTTTGCCATCACTGAACAGCAGAGATTTCTCCCTGTAGAAAATAAGAATCCAAGTATTTAGTCAGAAGATAACCAAGGAATACAAACATATGTTAAATAAAGTCTCATAAGATACTTGGGAACATTTAGGATAAAGGTAGATATATTCAAAAACATACTCCAATATTTTGGAAATGACTATAATTTTAAACATGTATAACTATGGAGTACTGGGCTTAATACCTGGGTGATGAAATAATCTGTCCTACAAACCCCATGACATGTGATTATCTATGTAACAAATTTTCACATATACACTTGAACCTAAAATAAAAGTTAAAAATTGTGATGTGACAAAATATAGTGTAAACTACAGAGCATTTTATGTCAAGGTATTTTTTTCCTTCAAAGATAAAAGTTGCCCAATCAGCCAAGAGCCCCTTGACTTTCTCAGGGTGGTCTCTGCTATCCCCTGACCCCCTTTCCCAAGCTATTGTTTATGTTCTTTCAACGTGAGCTTCTTGGCTCTCTCAGTTCGGTGAGTTTGCTCTCATTCCTTTTGTATTCATTGAGATCATGCATTACATTAGTGATTTGGTGGTTCCACATATGAAGGTCAGAGAGTAATTAAACAGAAATTGCTTACTTCTTGGGAAACAGCATCCTGCTTCCCAAATGCCTACCACATATTCCATTTGAGTGTCAGACCCTCCTTCAAATATAGATTATTTTATTCCAGAGGAAAAAAGCAGGCTTCAATTTCTTACATAACACTGTTGTCAATAATTTCTGTGATTCTGAGCTGTTTTGTAACTCAGGAAGCACCATGGTTCAGCCTCAATATCGTGGAACTTTCGAGTTTTCATTGGTCTTGTTTGTTTCATGTTTGGCTATCTAGTTTCCATGCATTTTGCCATCACCAGTTATGGAGAGCTAGTGTGGAGTTAGACAGGGGTCACCTGAGGCTAGGTGGGGGCTAGGCAGGGGCCAGGTGGGGGCTGATAGGTCTTTTCGAAGGCCTAACTCTCTGCATGTTTTACCATGATGTGATGCAGAGTTTGGAGCAGCAGTTTTGGAGTGCAGCGGCCCTGGATTTAAGTTTGGTTCTAGCAATTTCCTAGGTCTGATTCCTTGGAAGTAGGCCCTGTTTTGACAACTCATGAGCAAGTGATTTTGAGGAATTCCTTCTAGAGAAACCACTAATGGAGTCAGGGGAAAGGGAGGTGAAAAGAAGGCAATTTCTGTTGTGTGCTCAGGTGAATTCCCAGCCCCATCTTACTCCTCAGAGAGTTCCAAAGTACAACTTATACCTCAGAGTTTGCCTCACCTTAAAACAAGGGGCGGTGATTGTCTTATTTCAGTTAAGATACATTCTGGAGAAGGTGTAATCTTCTGGGCATCTCCATTTTCTGTAAACGTAGGTGGGCTCCCATAGCTCAAACACATCCATGGAAGAACATGCCAGGTGTTAGCTATCAAAAGCAAGGCACCCAAAAGATGGGGGAATAATGGGCGTGTAAGTGCTCGTGGCAGGCACACGCACATGCAGACACACATGTACACACAAACATACACATAGAGACATGCACACATGTACACACACAACACACATGCACACAGGTACACCACGCACACACACAGACATGCATACATGCATACCATGCACACCCACAGCTATGCATTCATACATACCATGCACACCCACAGCTATGCATTCATACATACCACACAAACGGGCACATGCAATGCACATGCGTACACACAGGCATGCATAGTGATACAAAAGATCTGAGGGCTGACTACAATGGTCTGGCCAGAGCCCTGTAGTGTCTGCTATAACCATTTAATAGCTGTCATATTGGTGTGCAGTTATTTAATTCATTCAGATTACAATTCAAATATAAAAGCACATATCGCCATGCCTGGCACAGAGTTGCAATTCAGTAAATGACAGCCTTTATTAATACTGCTACCAAAAAAAAGGCTTTATTTCTATCTTTCCTTCTGCCTTCCTTGCTATATTCTTTCTCTTATTAATTCCTCCCTAGGCAGCTTTCTTTAATTTTTTTTTCACATCTATTCATTCCTTCCTATTTCCACAGGCTCATTCCAAGGTACATCCTTGAAATCCTATCAGGAGCCTCCAGGACCCTCCTAACTCATCTCCATGAACCTAATACATGTTTTTTTCATCCACTTTGCACAATGCCTTATGGCTAATTTGTATGCCTGTAATCACCCCCCCCACTGTAATTAATCCCTGCATTAATTTTCCAGGTCACACAGTCTTCCTCCATCCCTTGGTCTTGGAAATCAGGTCTTTCCCTAGCATTAAAAATGACCTAATTGAGTACTTCCAGGTTTCAGCCCCAATTTTCTCCGATGCTAAATTGATTTTGATCTTTTGAAGAGACCCCATGATTGTGGGTATCCAAGACTATCTGCCTCTGTTGGCTGTGGCCCTGTCTTCTTTTACCTCTCAACCTTCCATTTTTAGTCTAGGGAACTGCTTTGAAAAACCAGGTCCATATCTGGAATCCCCGCATCCCGTAGAATGGTTCTACTGAGTCACCTCTGCAATGGCAGCATGAAGTTGGGCATCCCATTAAAGGAATATCCCAGTGGATGTCAGTAATTTTCAGTCATGATTCATGTACTGCTCTGCTTCATCCAGCAATGCCATTCCTCACCCAAGTTCTTCAACTTCCTGTGCCAGCCTCACAGCTCCTTCCTCTGTGGTCTGATTGCCTTCCCAATTTGGCTTAAGTCACATTTTCTTTGCTTTCTTATTAATAAATTTAGTGCATTTTAGACTTTTGTGGCTAAAATGCATGTGTGATTGGTGAGGTCTCATGATCTTCTTTAATGGGGAACCCTTCAACTTGTCTATAGGATCTTAATGAGCAGGGCCAAGAAGTGAAATGATTACCACATACTACTTGCCTCTGTATCCACAATATCTACCATCCTCCCTGTACTTAGGACAATTAGAAAATGCCTTTGAATATTAAACTGGAATTTGTTCCAAAAAGAAATGAGAATAAATTCTGATTCTCTTTGCCAATCCATAGTCCTCCTTGCCTGCCTGCTTAGTCAAAAGTTGTGTCCCCAATTCTTGGCACAGAGCCCAGATGGCACACGGTGGAATCTCAGTGCATGTTTATCACGGAATTCATGAGTTTGTTCCCAGACTCTAATCACTCAACTTTACAGAATGCTAGTCCATCTACCTCTTAATTCTTCTACCAAAAATCACTTAGCTCAGCCACCATTTAACTGGACTGCCCTGTTTCGGTTACTAGAGTATTTTCAGAACATTATATCTTGCATACTTAAGATAAGCATCTTCCTTAGCTGAAATTTACCTTGGGGTCAGCTTTTAGGGGTCTTAGGCTTTAGTGAGCTCTTGACCTCATAAAGTGATTAAGATTCTGGAAACTGGCCTCGTTTTATGTGTTTACAGATCACAGTAGCCCTCTGAGCTTCTTGCTCTTAGTTTTATTTTGCACATGCTTTCTGCTTTGTTAGTCACTTTTACTCACCAACCTTCACTCTAGCCAAATTTGTGTAAACACAACTACTTATACATACTACATACTTCTGTCCTCACAATTTTAGACCTTGTACTTTATCAGAATATGAGGTTTTTCTGTTCTCTGTACAGATAAATCACTTCACATTTTTTCCAAAGGTCATATAACATTTTGTTTCCTCTGTGACACAGTCCCTCAACCCTGAAGTTGAAGTACAATGAGATTTTCTTCCTCTACCTTGCAATTTTACCTTGTTTAACAGCATTAAATTTTACCCTGTGTATTTCTTCTTTCTCATTGATTCTTATCTTTTTCTTTCTTGAGAGAAGGGACCATGAAGTCTTTTGTTTCTTAGTTGGATCACTTACTCACTTGTTTTGGTGAGTGCTGGTACACTCTCAGTAAATATCAGTGAGTGAATGAATAAATGAATGAATGATCCTCCAGGTAGTCTAGATATACAAAATATGAGAAAGATAAGAAATTTTTAATATTAGAGCTAACAATAAAGTTCTTGAATTAAGGGGAAAGTTGTTTTGAAATAAAGAATTGTAAAGATAAATAGACCATTATCCATTCTGGTTATCTTATGTTGCACTTTTTAAAATTTTGGCTGGATTGCCAAAAATGATGAATTACATAGTGAGATATGTCATGATATCAGATGGTTCAGCTGGCAAAGCAGATTCAGGTAGTGGAGATCAATACCATTATTGGTGTAAATGAAATAGGTTTATAATCTTCACTTAAGATTCTCCCACCTTTATATTTTGCCTGTTTCTGGCTTCTTTGTAGAATTCAGCCTGGTTAAAATTGACTACTGAATTTCATTCTATTCTCTGTCTAACAAATCTAATAGCCATTGTGCTTATTTTAGGACAAACTTAATTGGTCAATTTATGAACAATAGTAGAGATATAGTTTTCAATCTCAGTAGAGCATACAAAACTCAGACAAGACAAGGCTGCTGATGGTGTTTTTGCCACACTAATGATCTGCAGAGTTTTGTTTTTTTTTTTAAAGCCTAATTTCTTGACATGTACAACAGCTCACTACACTAGTTTGAGATTTAGTCAAATATTATTACTTCAAATGTTCCTATTTTTATCCATCCTATCCTAATTTTCTTTTGGTGATTGCATGGTCTAATTATTTAAACATCTTTGTGAATTTTCTTCTTATTTTAGATTTACCAAATCTTTCTTAGTCGTTGACTCAAATATCAATCAGCTATTGCCATAATAATACTGTATAGTATCTATCCCAATCGTAATGACTTAAGGCAACAAAAACAACCTGCAATCACGGGTCTGCAGGTTGGCTGTGGTTCAGCTGACCAGATTACAGGTCAAATGCACATGACACATGACTTTACTACCTTTGGTGAGCTTATTTACATAAAATTTAAAAAGGTAGTGTGCAGTATGTTGGCCTTTAATACCAATCACTAAAGAGGGAGAAGAACCATGATAATATTAGTTGTTTCCAGTGTCAAGAGCAAGAGATGTGTTGACATAAATGCAAATCCTGGCACCAGAAGAAATCTGGACCCTCTGATATCACTTTTAAATGACATCGCCCTTAATGCCTGTTTCAAAACAGCACTTTGGAGCCAGTGTCCAAGATCTTATAAGCAGAGTACTTCCCACTGGGTATGATTGAATATATTTGCTTGTGTATTTCAATGATTCAAATGTATTAAAGAAATAAACACAATGCTCCTTCCAGAAGCAAACATAAATGCCTTTGGAAGTGCATCATAATCATATACAGTTGAATGATTTGTTGCCTAGAAAATGGATTGTCCTAATATTACTAACTTTAGCTTTCTTCTAGGCCATTTACCCAATACAGTACTGGCTTTTTTGAAACTTGTGAATCATCTATGCTTCCAAGTACCACAGTTCCATCCTTAGAGTATTTTGGACAGATGCCAACTGAATTGATTCCTTGGGTATTGATCAAATGCAGCAAATAGTCTATATAGTCCTCATTTTGGAAATGTCTTATAATATATACTGCTTAGCTACAAAATATTATATTCCAGAGAATGTCAGTTTAAAACAAATATTGTAACAGAAGTGGCTATTGCTCACCCATGTAACACCACTTCAGGCATAGTTAAATCTATTCATCTATGGATCATTAGTTAGTTTTTGCACTATTTACATGGCCTGCATAATAGAATCCTTGTTTGGCAGGAGAGCAAATGAAACTGAAGGTTGACCAAATATCCTGACCTAAGATGCAGAGCTCTGCAATCTCCGTCATCTTTCAACTACTCACTGGGTATACTATATTTTTTTTGAGAGAGAGTTCTTATATTTTATAGTCTTTCTCCAACCACATCTTGTATTTTCTCCCAATGTTAAGACTTCACCATGATTACATAGGGTATTCTTTCCTTGCTTTCTAGATGCTCCATTTACTGTGACTAACCAAATATTATTTCTTTTCAATTTTATGTGAAATTTAGCCTAATCCCCCAGGTTTCCTCTGTTCACATTAGTCCTCAATGACAGCTGTTTCTTTACCAACTGTTGGCAATATATTTCTCTCTTTCCTTCCTATTACTTTAGTGTATTTTGTTATTGTTGTTTTGTTTTGTGTTTTCTTTACTCCTAGGTCAAAGGTTTCATGCAATGTAATATCCTTATGTATATGCATGTGTGTGTTTTCATCACAGAATGTAACACATTTGTTTTTGATTATTTATCAAACTATTCAAAAATGAATGTTTTCATCCAGACTCTAAAAGTGGTAATGACACAATTTTCTAGAAAACATTTTTCTCTGGCAGGATGCGAAGATGCCATGCAAAACTTTTCTTGAAATATCTTTCTAAATATGCATGGGTAACTGCAGTTCCATATTTGCAGAAAATTATTTTTTCCTCAAGTTATAATCTCTGTTGACAAATATTTACTAGTTACTACAGAAAAAAAATACAAACTCAGGTGTAATTAAGTTTTGTCAATTCCAGTATCTGAATCTTCTTCAGTTTTTTCCTACCTCTCCTCTCCTGCTACTCACACTGACTCAGGCCCTGATCTGTTTTGAGACTATTTTAAAATCATCTCAAATAAGCCTTTAGCCTCCTGTATCCCTTAGTTTTAGTACATTTCCCACCGGCCATCACAGTTTTTCTATAAGTGAAATATAAACAGATGTATCAGCAGCTTTTGTTACCAGATTAATATGATCTTATTGTGATTCTATCTTGTTTTCATTTTTTTTTTTGGTATGTTAGATGGTTCTCATGCTGCTAATAAAGACATACCTGAGACTGGGTAATTTGTAAATAAAAAGAAGTTAATGGGCTCACAGTTCCACATGGCTGGGAAGGCCTCACAAACATGGTGGAAGGCAAAGGAGGAGCAAAGTCACATCTTATGTGGCAACAGGCAAGAGAGCATGTGCAGGGGAGCTGCCCTTTATAAAACCACCAGATCTTGTGAGACATTCACTATCATGAGAACAGCATCGGAAAAACCCACCCCCATGATTCAGTTACCACCCACTGTGTCCCTCCCATAACATGTGGGGATTATAGGAGCTACAATTCAAGATGAGATTTGGGTGGGGACATAGCCAAACCATATCACTTGGCAAACCACTTTGGTACTTGTATTAACTTGCCAGGGCTGCCATAAAAAATTATTACCACAGAACAGGGGACTTAAGCAACAGAAATTTATTTTCTTATAGCTCTGTAGGCTGGAAGTCCAAGACCAAGGTGCCAGGAGGTTTGGTGTCTTCTGAGACTTCTGTTTGGTTTGCAGACGGCTGCCTTTTCACTGTGTCCTTCTGTGTGCATGTTCTCCTCGGGTCTCTTCCTGTTACTGTAAGGACACTGGTCATATTGGATTAGGGCCTGCAACAATGATCTTATTTTAACTTAACCACTTATTTAAAGTCTCTGTCTTCGGATATAGTCATATTGTGAGGCATTAGGGTTTGGAGGGTTCAACATATCCATTTTGAGGGGACACAATTCAGGCCCTCCTAGTACCATATGCTGAGAGTTTTTTAAAGTTTGCCACCCTAAGCTCAGTAATTCCATTTTAAGGCCTCTTAAAAGGAATAATTCAAAACAGAGAGGAAAATGAAAAGCCTCTTATAGAGTTATGCTTAATGTATTATAATAATAATCCCTGGGATAAAATTCAACATCACAATACACCTGTGAGTCTAGATTCTCCCCTGCAGTCTACCACTCTATGTTCAACCACATGAGTCTTCTTCGAGTTCCTGGGATGACTTCACATTTCATCCACAAGCACTTTGCATTTGCCCCTCGCTCATTCTGACTCATGATGCCTGACACTTTTTATTCAACAAGATCTTATCTTATATTTAAGACCCCTTCTTCAACAAAGTACTCCCTGATGGTTTCAATATAAATTACTTTCTTTATTCCGCTACTCCACAGTACCCTTAACTTTTTCTATCATTGAACTCAGAACAATTAGTAATTACAAAAGTAGTTGTACCATTATTTGTGTCTAGTGTTTTTCCTCCACTAGATCAGTAGATCCAGAGCGAAAGGGCTGCATCTTCTTTCTTCAACTCTACATCACAGCACCTAGCATATGTGAGGTACTAAACAGATACCTGTAGAGTGCAGAAAAGCGTAGTAACCACCCCACCCTGCCCCTGCCCTGTTTCTCCTTGCTGAATCAATAAATAATCTCCAAGTCTTAGGCCAAATACTTCTGCATGCCATATTTTCTTTTCTGGCAAGGCAAATTAGATGCTTTCTCCTCAATTTCTTGATAACTTGCACACAGATCCTCCTTACACATCAGTTGTTTGGAAAAGAAAAGCTTTTTAAAAAGGATGGGAGAACCATGATTATGCAAACGAGAAATTAACTTTAACATTTATTCTTACACCGAATACCAATTTCTTAGATATAAGAAACAATCAATTTTCTTGCCTTTGATTTTAATGACTCTCTTGAGAAGAAGTAAGAAAAATGCAGTCTCACTGGGTCATTCCTCCTGAATTTGTGCCTGATCCTCTAGAAAAGAAGCAGTAATAAAAGATAAATTGAAGGTAAAGATAATGCTTTATTTAATTTCCATGGTGCAATGAATAATCCAAATATTAATTGTAGCCAGGCTGGTGAATAAAGAAGTAACACTAAGAGTGGGATCTTTGGGTTGGCAACAGCTATGCATTTAGGACCCACCAAATTGCCTACTGGTGTCCCTGGTAGAGAATGAATGACCTTGGCATTTTCCTGTGCAAGTCACACAGTGGACACTGGCAGCACTAGCAGCAGCAGGATCGTTGACAGTCATAAGAGCCATCATGGCCATTTCTGACTCTGGGAGTCACTAAAGACATCATTATCATGAGCTAGTTAGGAGTGGCTAATGATGGGCTTATGAAGAGTAGATGGAGAATTCTTACCTCTCCTCCCCATCCCTAGCCATTCTGTCCCATCCCATTGCATGGCAGCTCACTCCATCTTATCTCACCCACCTCATTCTCATACCATTTCATCTTAACCCATCCCATCCCATAATATCTCATTCCATCTAATGCTTCCATCCCAGTCTCATACTATTGCATTTTTTTCCCCATCTCGCCTCACCCTGTCTCATCTCATCTCTTTATAACCCATCCCATTCCACACCCTATACAGAGCTATATGGGAAAGATTTATTGAGACTGAAATTCCACCAAATTTAGTAGATATGAAACAAAAAAAAATTTAGTAGGAGTTTTTATTATTTTATTATTTCTACCACCAAGATAATATGGCCTAGAAAATACAAGTTATAAAGGAGTATCTCTGTTACAGATATTACAGATGTAACACATCTGTAACACAGATGTCAGCAACAGCTAGAATGATTGCAAAATGGGGCTTGCCATGAGTAATTCTCATTTAGAATGAGAATTCTGGATGTTTCTAAAGGTATTTGTCAAAAACCTGAAGAAATATCACTACGACCTGCATTCTAAATATTATAGAAATTCTGGTTGTGCTTGTGCAAGAAAAGTACACAAGTTTTCTTGCTAAGTTGAGATATCCGGCATATTTCCTGGCCATACTTGGCTCTGATTTTCTTGAACCGAACTAATAATATCTGTTAATAACTAATCTACCTTTTCTCTATATCATCGAACTGCACTAAATGTTTTCTCAATATCTTCCCTCTACAGAGGTCTGTATAAGATATTTAGAGGGAAATTGGAGAGAGTTAACAGATGTGATTGCACTGTAAGACCTGTTAACACTCAGAATTAGCTATTCTTGTTCTGGCAAGCCTGTTGATTATTACCAGAAAATTTTTACTGGTTCTCTTTCTCCCTGGTGTTCTCTCTCTCTCTCTTTCTCTTTCTCTCTCTCTCTCTCTCTTTCTCTCTCTGTGTCTCTCTGTCTCTCTCTCTCTCTCTCTCTCTCTCTCTCGTTTCCTCTTTCAAACATTCTCCATAAGTGAACAGAGGTCATAATGAGATTCCTTCTCCAACATTTATAGTGGATGCCAGGCCACCTGAAGGGAAGGAGGAGCTGCCACACTAAAAACGTCTTGTCTTCACTGGTGTTAAATAGCAAATGTACCCTTATTTTCTCCACTATTGATATGATTAGACATTTTGGGGTGAAAGGAATTAATGTTTTTAGGCAATGGTTTTTTAAACTATCCTCATATATCATGTCTTAACTTTCATTTTGTTTTGTCTTTTCTTTGATTTTTTTTTAACATGTGAATTAATGGAACATTAAAATGAGCTGCCAGCTGTACTAAAGTGGTGTTGTATTTTTTAGATCCTGAGAGTGGGGAGGGAGTGAGGAAGAGAGAGAGAGTCGTCTCCTCGAGGACACGCAGGCTTGCATGAGCTTTCCGTCCAGGTTCTGTGATAAAGAGCATGAAAAGGTCTTCTTCTGGATCTGGCATGAAAGGGAGAAAGTTACCTTTGGGAAATATGCCCAGAGCATTCTCCAGAAAAAAGGACACATCTGCAGATAAAGCAACTTTACCAGTTTTCTCTGCTGGAGAAGGGCACTACCTCTTATTCTATTCTCCCCAACTCCAGCCCCCTCTAGCCTTCTTATCTCACTTTAGAGGGGAAGGAAGCAGGGGCACTGGCTCCAGAAAAGATAAAATGTGTCTGTCTTATTAAGGAATTACTCAAGGTGACAGCAATTACAATAATTATAGTTTAGAGCCATGTTTACATTAATATTTCCCTGGCTGAAGTACTTACTACATTTGATCCCAACATCTCAAAGAGATACAAATATACCACTGTATTAGTCAGAGTTCTTTAGAGGGATGGGACTAATAGGATAGATGTATATGTGAAAGGGGTTTATTACACAATCAGAAGGTGAAGTCCCATAGTAGACTATCTGCAAGCTGAGGAGCCAGGAACCAGTCCAAGTCCCCAAACTTCAAAAGTAGGGAAGCCAACAGTGCAAACGTAGCATGTGGCCAAAGGTCCGAGAGCCCCTGGCAAATCACTGGTGTAGGTTCAAGCTGAAGAACTTGGAGTCTGCTGTTCAAGGGCAGGAAGCATCCTGCATGGGAGAAAGATGGAGGCCAGATGACTCAGCCAGTCCAGTCCTTCCAAGTTTCTGTGCCTGCTTTTACCCTAACCACACAGGCAGCTGATTAGATGGCACCCACCCAGACTGAGGGTGGGTCTGCCTCTCCCAGTTCACTGACTTAGATGCTAATCTCTTTTGGCAACACCCTCACAGACACACCCAGGGGCAATACCTTGCATCCTTCAATCTAATCAAGTTGACACTCAGCATTCACCATCACAACCACAAAACATAGAATACCTCCATTTGCCTTCCAAAATGATAGAATTTTAAAAGAAGTTTTCATTTTTAAAAAAAATTCAGTGTGTATGGCCATTCAAGGAACAGAGGGAGTGTGGAGAGAGAGAGAGAGAGGGAAAGAGACAAAAAAAGAGAGAGAAAGTGAGAGAGTGAGAACTGAGAGAATTGTGTTTCTTGTCTAGGTCCCAAAATTCATTGAGATATTTACAGTGGATGTTTTCTGTAGAGAAGAATATGTAAATCTCTGGGAAAGTCAAGGCATTCTAATATTAGGCCTAGTGGGTGGTTTTCATGTCTACATAGTATGAGCATTTTACATTTGTTTATGTTGATGACAGTTTGCCTGACTAAAAGCATCAATGTTGAAATACCAAGCCTTATTCTATGAGGCTCTGCAGGGGAAAGAAAAGGGAACATTAACTCGATAATGAAAAGAACAGCTTCCTTTATTTGGACCTTGCTATGTACTGGTCCCTTATGTTGAGTATTGTGTGCATTCCATGCATGATTTTATGGAAGCATCAACAGGAATGTATGAGGCATGTATAATTTTTATCTCTAATACACAGATAAGAAAAGTAAAATGACTTATACTGTGATTGTACAGGGATATCCAGTTACAAGGAGAAAAAGACTAGGCTCAAGCCAGATGTTCTGATTCTGTCACACATACTATATTTTCTCAAGTGACACAAAAATAACATGACACAGTAGACAGGCTAGACAGGTTGATGGATTGAATGGTGTGTGTTAGAAATGGCATACATATAAATTTGAATTTACTTCTTTATTAGAATTTGTACAAATTTATTAGTAGAGACATTTTTAGGTCTAGGATGCTTATCCCTAACTTCCTAAAATTTATATTCACTGATTGCATAAATTAGAAATTGTCTCATGATCACTGAAAGGAACCTACAGATGCATTTCCATTACATGAAACTGCTAATATTGGTATTTAATGGACTAGTGGACAGCTGATAAAATAATCAGGACATTTGGATTTTTTAATCATAATTGGACTGAATATAACAGCAATAATGGTCCTTCCTGCATCTCAGGGAAATAAAGCTATGGTGGTTTACAACCGATGTGAAGGTTTTAGAAACCACAAATAGAATAATATCCATCCAGGAAAGTAAGGTGGGCACTTACCTGTGTGTGTGTGTGTGTGTGTGTGTGTGTGTGTGTGTGTGTATGTGTGTAGACATTCTTAGTTTCAATTTATAGTAAGAAGAAGACATAGCTTTTCCTGTCTTAGCAGGAAAGTTACTCTAAACATCTAATATCAGTATGTGTAAGTACAATAGAAACTCACAGTAAAATATATTTTAAATGTGTATTATGTTTTGAGTGACTGGAATTAATAGTACTGTTGTAGTTTTAATAAAAACTAGCTAGATCTTAAAATTTATGTATTTTTAAAAAAGATATGCTTTATCCTTTGTACCTAATACTATATTCACAAAACCCATACAAATTATTTTCCATTTGGGATATATTTTTAAAATATTTCTTTAAAATAAAATTTTAATTCTATATCTAAAACAACAAACAAAAATAAAATCCACTGTTGCCTTTTAAAAGATCATAGCCTTGTATAAAAATTTTATTTAAATTAAACAAAAATATTCTTCCCTCTTCCATTCTCCCATCCTTCACTCCCTTCAGCAAAGCATAAAGTAAAACACGCCCCCAACCCCACAATACCTCTCTACAGCACGTATCACTGACTTTTATGTTTAACCCCAGTTCCACTGCTACATGCATGTGTTTTATTTTCTTCTTTGTAGGAGCAATTCTCTGCCTTTTTCAACAAAATCAATCAATTTGGTTTTACCTTCTTTTATTTCTGGCCTTCCACCCCTCCACCCAAACTGTGCCGGTTGGCACAGTAAGAACCTGAATAAAACTGGTGAAAACAGAATTATCTTTGATGGGAAGTGAAGGGAGAGAGGCTATGAAACTCAGATGTTAATGTTTTTCCTGTCACACAAGATTTCATTTTTCAAGTCTTTGTTACACTGCGTTCTTAAATTGCCAAGTTGGTATCTGTCTGCCTCCTGTGCCAAAATACTGAGCCCTGAGAAGTCAGGGCCTTACCTCATGTGAAAACACCGTGCTGCATTCCTCCGTGGTAGGATGTAGGAAAGGAGTCTTCCTTTGAAAGATAAACTTAACTCGGCCTTTTCCTGAAATCTTTCTTTGGTTGTGATCCAGGTATGCAAGTAGAAAACGCTCCTTGTGATCCCTGAGAAAGTGAGGATGTGTGAGCATGTTTGTGAAAAATCCAAATATGTGTATCAGGCTTTAAGGCACCCCTGACAGTTGCTGCTTTTTAATCACTCAAGTGCTTAGCGATGGCTAAAAAAATACCAGCAGAAAGTAAAACCCACATGTCATGTTTTGTCCCTCTAACGACTTGTATCCTGTGTGCTGCTAACACGACTGCATTTCACAGACTCACTTTCTTGAGTCCTACAGCTTAAAGTACAGGTAAATGTTTTTAACTGAGTGGTAAGTGAATAATTACTGTAATGCGATGGGAGTCAATAACCATTTGCCCGAATTTTCTCTGTGACTCACAACAGCCTATGACATCTGTTCAATGATTTATATTAAATTACTCTTCAGATGCAGCTGAATGAAATTACCAATTTGTGTTTTATAACACAACTTGCTGGCTACAGTTTGTTCCTTCAGAAGTCATCTTTTTTTTGTTGTTTTCATTAACTTTGACATTTCTATAAATATGAAGAAATATGGTGCATATTTCTCTTAAATTAAAGCAGATTGGGTCTAAAATGGAGGGTTCTACTGTTAATTGCTGTTTTATTCTATCTGTGCAATCCCTTGGCTACTGTAGCTATCACAGAGAGGCTTTAAGCACAGGCATGTGGATCTACTTACCAGGCTTCACACTATTTGTTCAGTGCTTGATCTTCCATCTCTCTAATGGCACTTTTTTTTTTGTCACCAACATATTCATGGCCTACAGTTGACTGCTTTTATTGCTTTTAATTAAAGTCTGAAAGAGAAAGTGTCTATTATAATCAGCCTGTGAAGCCAATCATGAGTAAGGATTTTATAAACTCTTCACAAGATGGATAGTAGTTACATCAATTGCCCCACCTTTGTCATCTCGACAGAAAGACAATCATTTAAGTCATTAAGGGAACACCTGTAATCTGAAAATTTGGAAGGCAGCAACTATTTTGACAAGCCAGCTACTTTTCTTTTTTTAGGAGCAAGGGATGTATGTAAAAATACGTCATTTGATGGTTGTTGTATTCACTTTTGCAGCACAGTCGAGGAGAAAATGGTGGATGACTCTTGTGTGTGTTCCTCTTAAATCAGAGTATAGTGAACTGATCACTGAAAATGAATTGCAGGCTTTGAATGTTCTGTCCTCCCTCTTCTCTCTCTCTCTCTCTCTCTCTCTCTCTATATATATATATATATATATATGTATATATATGTAATAGATGTATATAGAGATAGACATATATCTCTATTATATACACATATACACGTATATATGTGTACATACATATATGAACATATATAATATATATACATTTTCTAATTTTTAAATTTTTATGGGTAGATACTAGGTGTATATATTTATAAGGTGCATGAGATGTTTTAATACAAGCATACATTGTATAATAATCACAGCATGAAAAATGGGATATCATACCCTCAGGCATTTATCCTTTGTGTTACAAATAATCCAATTGTACTCTTTCAGTTATTTTTAAATGTACAACTTAATTGTTATACATCTTAATCACTCTGTTGTGCTATCAAATATCAGTTTTTTAACTCTATTTTTCATATTCATTGATATTCATTGACCATCTCCACCTCCCCATCAGCACCCCACTACTTTTCTTAGCCTCTGGTGACTGTCTTACTCTCTATCTCCATTAGTTCATTTGTTTTAATTTCTACATCCCCCAAATAAGTGTGAGAAAATGCAATGTTTGTCTTTTAGTGCCTGTCTTATTTCACTTAACATAATGACCTCCAGTTCCGTCCATGTTGTTGAAAATGACAGGATCTCGTTCATTTTTATGGCTGAGTAGTACTCCATTGTGTATATGTACCACATTTTCTCTAGTCATTTGTGTGCTGATGGATACTAAGTTGCTCCAAATCTTAGCTAAACAGTGCTGCAACAAACGTGGGAGTGCAGAAATTTCTTCAATAAATTGATTTCCTTTCTTTTGGGTAGATTCCTTGTAGTGGGATTGCTGTATCATATGGTAGATCTATTTTTAGTTTTTTTTGAGGAACCTCTAAACTGTTCTTGGTAGCGGTTGTACTAATTTACATTTTCCCTAACAGTGTACCAGAGTTCCCTTTTCTTTACCTACACTTCAGCATTTGTTATTGCTCGTTATTTGGATATAAACCATTTTAGCTGAGGTGAGATGATATCTCACTGCAGTTTTAATTTGCATTTCTCCAATAATCAATAATGTTGAGCACTGTTTCATATAACTGTTTGCCATTTGTATGTCTTCCTTTGAGATATGTCTATTCACATCTTTTGCTCATATTGTAATTGGATTATTAGATATTTCCTTTTTTTAAAAAAGAAAAACAAAGAAAAAAAGAAGAAAGAAAAAAAGAATGAAAAAAAAAGAATGAAAGAGAGGAAGAAAGAGGAAGAGGAAGAGGGAGAAAGAATGGGGGTGTTGCTTTATTGCCCAGGCTATAATGCAGTCTAAAAATGGGTATGAGACATGAAAAAAAAATGAAGGAAGAAAATAACAAACAAGCAGCCAACCAGTATTTCATTTAAACCTGTAAATAGGTATGATGTGGTACTGATAAGAGTGTATATTTTGTGTATTTAAAGTGGAGAGTTCTATAAATGTTAATTAAGCTTACTTGTTCCAGATCTGAATTCAAATCCTGGGTATTGTTGTTAATTTTCTGTCTCATTGATCTGTCTAATATTGATGTTGAAGTCTCCCACTATTATTGTGTGGGAGTCTAAGTCTCTTTATAAGTCTTATATGTCTGGATATTCCTGTATTGGGTGCATATATATTTAGGATCTTTAGCTCTTCTTGTTGCATTGATCCTTTTATCATTATGTAATATCCTCCTTTGCTTCTTTTTATCTTTGTTGCTTTAAAGTCTATTTTATCAGAGGCAAAAGTTGCTACTCCTGCTTTTTATTTATTTATTTATTTTTGCTCTCCATTTGATGAGTAAATCTTTCTCCATCCCTTGGTTTTGAATCTTTGTGTATCCTTGCATATGAGATGGGTCTGGATGCAGCATATCGATGGGTTTTGGCTTTTTTTTTTTGCCTGTGTCTTTGGATTGGGGGATTTAGTAGATTTAAATTTATAATTAATATATGTGAGTTAGTACTGCCATTTAATGTTAGCTGGCTGTTTTGCCCATTAGTTGATGTAAATTCTTGATTATGTTGATGCTCTTTACTTTTTGGTATTTTTTAGAAAGCCTGATACTTGTTGTTCCTTTCTATGTGTAGTGGTTCTTTCAGAAGCTCTTGTAAAGCAGGCCTGATGGTGATGACATCTCTGAGTGCTTGCTTGTTCACAAAAGATTTTATTTTTCCTTCACTTATGAAGGTTAGTTTGGCTAGATGTAAAATTCTGGGTTGAAAGTTCTTTTCTTTAAGGATGTTGAATATTGGCCCCCACTCTCTTCTGGCTTGTAGGGTTTCTGCTGAGAGATCTGCTGTGAGTCTGATGGGCTTCCCTTTATGGGTAACCTGATCCTTCTCTCTGGCTGCCCTCAGTATTTTCTCCCTCATTTCAACCCTGGTGAATCTGACGATTATGTGCCTTGAGGTTGGTCTTCTTGAGGAATATCTTTGTGGTGTTCTCTGTATTACCTGGAGTTGAATATTGTCCTGCGTTGCTAGGTTGACAAATCTTTCCTGAATAATATCCTGAAGCGTATTTTCCAGCTTGGATTGATTCTCCTCGTCACATTCAGGTACACCTATCAAACGTAGATTAGGTCTTTTCACATAGTCCCATATTTCTTGGAGACTTTGCTCGTTCGTTTTTATCCTTTTTTCTCTAATCTTGTCTTCTCATTTTATTTCATTAAGTTGGTCTTCGACCTCTGATATCTTTGCTTCTGCTTGATCAATTCGGCTGCTAAAACTTGTGCATACTTCGCGAAGTTCTCGTGTTGTGTTTTTCAGCTCCATTAATTCACTTATATTCCTCTCTAAATTGTGTATTCTTGTTAACATTTCGTCAAACCTTTTTTTCAAAGTTCTTAGTGTCTTTGCATTAGGTTAGAACAAGTTCTTTTAATTCACAGAAGTTTCTTATCATCCACCTTTTGAAGCCTGCTTCTGTTAATGGAACACACTCGTTCTCCATCAGACCTTGTTCCATTGCTGATGAGGAACTGTTGTCCCCTGTAGAGGGAGAGGCATTCTGATTTTGGGTATTCTCAGCCTTTTTAGGCTGGTTTCTTCCCTTCTTTATAGATTTATCCATCTGTGGTCTTTATAATTACCATCTTTATAATTGGGTTTCTGAGTGGACGTCCAACTTGTTGATTCCCAGTGCTAAAATCTGAGAATCAACCCACTGTGCTGGCCAAAACAGCGGCAATAAGATTGATGGTTCTTTTCTGACTCTGCTTCAAGAACCACCGCACCAAGGCAGCGGCAAAACCACCTCTCCAGCCACAAGAGTCGTGCTGGTGACCTGTGGGGCTCCTCCACTGGGAATCTCCTGGTGCATGAGCAACAAAAATTCATCTGAAAGTGTGACGTCCTCTCGTTCTCTGTACTTTCACTGGGAGCTACAATCCCAAGCTACTAGTGATCAGCCATCTTGGATCTCTCTCCCGGATTATTAGATTATTTCATAGAGAGTTTTTTGATTCTTCATATATTCTGGTTATTAGTCCCTTGTCAGATGGGTACTTTGCAAATATTTTATCTCATTCTGTAGGTTGTCTCTTCACTTTCTGGTTTGTTTCCTTTGCTGCGCAGAAGGTTTCTAACTTATTGTGATCCCATTTGTCCATTTTTGCTTTCATTGACCGTGTTTGTGGGGTATTACTCAAGAAATCTCTATCCATAAAAATGTCCTGAAGAGTTTCCTCAGTTTTTTCTTGAATTAGTTTCATAGTTTGAGTTCTTAGATTTAAGTCTGTAATCTATTATGATTTAACTTTTGGTAATCATAAGAGATAGGCCTCTATATTCGTTCTTCTGCATATGGATATCAAGTTTCCCTAGCACCATTTGTTGAAGAGACTGTCTTTTTTCTAATGGATATTCTTGACACCTTTGTTGAAAATGAGTTTACTGTAGGTGTGTGGATTTGTTTCTGGGGTTCTCTATTCTGTTCCATTGGTCTATGTGTCTACTTTTATGCCAGTACAATGCTGTTTTGATAACTATAGCTCTGTAGTGTAATTTGAAGTCAGAGATTTTTCAAGTTTTGTTCTTTTTGCTAGAGATAGCTTTGGCTATTCTGCATCACTTTGGGTTCCATATAAATTTTAGAAGTGTTTTATTCTCTTTCTGTGAAGAATGTCATTAATATTTTAATAGGAGTTGCATTGAATCTTTAGATTGCTTTGGGTGGTATGAACCTGTTAACATTATTGATTCTTCTGATCCATGAACATTGAATTTCTTTCCATTTTTTGGTGTCTTCAGTTTCTTTCACTGATGTTTTATAGTTTTTAATTGTAGAGTTTCTTTTACTTTTCTGGTTAAATTAATTCCTAGGCATTTAATTTATTTGTAGCTATTGAAAATGAGATTACTTTTTAAACACCTTTTTTCAGATTGTCCATTGTTGGCATGAAGAAATACTACTGATTTTGTATGTTGATTACATATTTTGAAACTTCACTGAATTTATGAATTCTAATAGTCTTTTGTCCAAATATAAGATCATAACATCTGTAAACAAAGACATTTTGACTTATTTCATTCGATTTTCGTTGCCTTTTATTTTTTTCTCTTGTCTGATTTCTCTAGCTAGGGTTTCCAGGACGATGTTGAGTAACAGTGGAGAAAGTGAGTGTATCCTTGTCAGGTTCCAGATCTTAGAGGAAAGGCTTTCAGTTTTTCCATATTCAGTATGATATTAGCTGTGGGTCTGTTATATATGGCTTTTATGTTGAGGTATGTCCTTTCTCTATCCACTTTTTTTAAGGGCTTTTATCACAAAGCAATGTTGAATTCTATCAAATTTTTTTTCAGCATCAGTTAAAATGATCATGTGGTTTTTGTCCTTTATTCTGTTGATACAGTATATTACATTGATTAATTTGCATATGCTGAGCGATCCTTGTAACCTAGGGATAAAACCCACTTAGGATGAAAGCTCTTTCTAATGTATTATTGAATTCAATATGCTAGTATTTTTTTAAGGATTTTTGAATTAATTTTCATCAGAGATATTGGCCTGTAGTTTTAGTTTTGGTGCCAGGGTAATATTGGCTTTATTTAATGAGTTTGGAAACATTCTCTCCTCATCTATTTTTCAGAATAACTTGAGTAGTATTAGTATTAATTCTGTAAATATTTGGTAGAATTCAGCAATAAAGCCACTGGGTGCTGGGCTCTTCCTTACTGGGAAAATTGTTATTATGGCTTCAATCTCATTACTTATTATTGGTGTGTTCAGGTTTTCCATTTCTTCATGGTTTGATCTTGGTGGGTCAAATGTGTCTAGGAGAATGTCCATTTCTTCTAGATTTTCCAGATTATTGCCATATAGTTGCTCAGAGTAGCCGCAAATGACCTTTTGACTTTCTGTGGTATCAGTTTTAGTGTCTCTTTTTTCATTCCTCATTTTATTTATTTGAGTTTCTCTCTCTTTTTTTTTTCCTTAGTCTTGCTTAACAGTTTGTCAATTTTGTTTAACTTCTCAAAAAACCAACTTTTTGTTTCATTGATATATTGTATTTTTTTATTTCAATTTCATCACTGATTTATATTATTTTCTTTTTTCTCCTAATTGTGGCTTTGGTTTGCTCTTGCTTTTCTAGTTCTTTAAGTGGCATTGTTAGGTTGTTTATTTGAAGTTTCTCTTCTTTTTTGATGTAGGCAGTTGTAGCTATAAACTTCCCTCTTGGTACTGCTTCTGGGTATTCCCATAGGTTTTTGTGTGTGGTGTTGAAATTATTATTTTTTTCAAATAAATATTAAATTTTCTTCTTAATGTCTTATTAACCTACTGGTCATTCCATAGCACATCGTTTAATTTCCATGTAATTACATATTTTCCAAAATTCCTGTCATTATTGATTTCTAGTTTTATTCCATTGTGGGCAGAGAAGATGCTTAATACTATCTCATTTTTTTGTGTTTTAAGACTTGTTTTTGGACCTAACACACGGCTTACCCTTAAAATGATCCATGTACTGAGAAGAAGGAGGTTTGTTCTGCAGCCATTGGATGAAATCTTCTGTAAATACCTATGAAGACCATTTTGTCTATAGTGCAGTTTAAATCTGATATTTCTTCTTGATTATCTCTCTGGAAGATCTGTCCAATGCTGAAAGTGGGGTGCTGAGGTCTCCAGCTATTATTGTTTTGAAGTCTAACTCTCTTTTTAGCTTGAATAATATTTGCTTTATATATCTGGGTGCTCCAGTGTTGCATGCATGTATGTTTAAAATTGTTGTATTCTCTTGCTGAATTAACCTCTTTATGATTATATAGTGACATTGTTTGTCTCTTCTTACAGTTTACGTTGTCTTGAATTCTATTTTGTCTAAATATAGTTACTCCTGCTCTTTTTTGGTTTCCATTGGCAAGAAATATCTTTTTCTATCCTCTTATTTTCAGGCTATGTATCCTTAAAGGTGAAGTGATTTTCATGGAGACAACATGGTACTGGATCTTGTTTTCTTTTAATACTTTCAGCCACATTATGGCTTTTGATTGAGAGGTTAGTCCATTTACATTCAATGTTGTTATTGATAAGGAAAGACCCCTTACATTTTGTTATTTTTATTCTAGTTGATTTGCAGTCTTCTTTTCCTTCTTTCTTTCCTTCCTGTCTTCCTTTTAGTGAAGGTGATTTTCTCTGTCAATATGATTTAGTTTATTGCTTTTTATTTTTGTGTATCTGTTGTATTTTTTTTGGTTTGAAGTTACCATGGGGCTGACAAGTACTATTTTATAACCCAGTATTTTAAGTTGATAACAACTTAACACTGTTTACATAAATAAGCAATCAAACAAATAAAAAGAAACCTAAAATAACTCTATATCTTAACTTCATCCCACCTACCTTTTGTTTTTACCTACATATTGTTGTACTGTCTGTCTTGAAAAGTTGTGTTATTATTTTATTGGCTCATTGTTTAGTCTTTCTTTCACACCACAGTTACAATGTTATAAAATTCTATTTTTTTGTGTGGTCTGGGAAAGTCTTTATTTCTCCTTTATGTTTGAAGTATAATTAAATGGATACACTATTCTAAGATAAAAGATTTTTCCTTCAGTACTTAAAATATGTCATGCCACTCTTTCCTGTCCTATAAGCTTTCCATGGAAAAGTCTACTGCCTGACATAATGTAGCTCCATTGCATTATTTGTTTCTATTCTCTTGCTGCTTTTAGGATCTTTTCTTTATTCTTAATCTTTGAGCGTTTGAGTATTAAATACCTTGAGGCAGCCTTATTTGGTTTAAATCTTCTTGGTGTTCTGTAACCTTCTTGTACTCAGATAATGACACCTTTCTCTAGTTTGGGGGAGTTCTCTGTTATTATCCTTTTGAGTATACTTTCTATCTCTTTCTCTATCTCCTCTTTAAAGTTAGTAACTTTTAGATTTGTCCTTTTGAGACATTGTTTAGATTCTGTAGGCATACTTCATTGTTTTTTATTCTTTTTTCTTTAGTCTGACTGTGTATTTTCAAATTGCATTTGAGCTCACTAATTGTTTCTTCTGCTTGACCAATTCTGCGACTGAAAGACTCGGATGCATTTTTTCGGTATGTCAATTGCATTTTTCAGCTCCAGAATTTCTGTTTAATTCTTTGTAGTTATGTCAATTTCTGTGTTAAATTTATCTCATAGAATTCTGAATCCCTTCCCTATGTTATGTTGAATTTCTCTGAGTTTTCCCAATGCAGCTATTTTGAATTTTCTGTCTGAAAGGTCACATATTTCTGTTTCTCCAGGATTGGTTTATGGTGCCTTATTAAGTTTTTTGGTGAGGTCATATTTTCCTGGATGGTCTTAATATTCATAAATGTTCTTCTGTGTCTAGACATTTAAGATTTCGGTAGTTACTGGTCTTTGCAATCTGGGTTTGTTTGTACTCATCCTACATGGAAAGATTTTTCAAATATTTCAAAGAACTTAGGTCTTGTGACATAAGCTGTATCTGATTTAGGGGGCACTCCAAACCCAGTAATGCTGTTATTATTGAAGACTTGTAGGGCTATTGCTTTGATGATTTTGGACAAGATCTGGAAGAAATTATCTGGATTACCAGTCAGGGACTTTTTTTTTCTACCCTTAGCTTTTCTCAAACAAGCAGTATATCTCGGTCTGTTCTGAGCCACCTGGAGGGGTGAAGTGACACAAGCACTTCTATGGCCAGAACCACAGGGATTGTGCTGGGTCAGACCTGAAGCCAGAATGGCACTGAGTCTCCCCCAAGGCCTTCTCTAACCACTCCCTGGCTACCACCTGTGTTCTAGGGCTCTGGGCCCTGGGCTCTACAATCATCAGGTGACAAAGCCCCAGGCCTGTTTCCTTCTCTTTGGGCCCACCAGTTCCTCAGGCCTTGAGTGGGTCTAGAGGTGCTATCTGGGAGTCAAGGAATAGAGTCAAAACCTTAGAAGTCTACCTGGTGTTCTATTGTACTACAACTGAACTTACACTCAAAGGACAAGATACAATTCTCCCCAATCTTTCCTCCCCTTTCAAAAGCAGGAGGGGTATCACTCCATTGCCATCACCGCAGCCACAAGGAGTACAGCCAGCCTACAAACAACGTTCCCTTAAGGCCCAAGGGCTCCTCAGTCATCTTGTAGTGAATACTACCTGGACTTTGACTCATCCTTCAGGGTAATGGGCTCCCCTAAGGCCCAGAGCAGATCCAGAAATGCTACCCAAAAGGCAAGTCCTGGAATTGGAGACCCCAATATTCTGCTTGGTGCTCTACTGCCACACCATAGCCAAGCTGGTATCTAAGGTTCAAGACAATGTCCCCTTTACTTTTCCCTCCACTCTTCTCAAGCAGATGGAGTCTTGTCTTATAGCCACCCCAGCTTCTTATATGCTGAGTCTCTATTCTCTATTGAAGACTGCAAGTCTTAAAGTCTTACTCTAGGCCCAGGATATCCTGCCTGGGTATTGCTCTGGTTATTCAGGGCCCAGGGGCTCTTCAGTTAGCAGGTGTTGTTTCCTGCCAGGCTGGGTCTTTTCCTTCAAGGCCATGAGTTCCCTTCTGGGTCAACGTGTGTCTAGACATTTTTTTCTGGGATCTAAAGCCAGGAAACAGTGCCTTACAATTCTGACTAGTGCTCTATCCTGCTGTGGCTGAGCCAATATCCAAGTTGTAAGACAAAGTCCTCCCACTCTTCCCCCTCCTCCCCTCAAGCAGAAAGAATGGGTGCCTTTCAGAGCCATGAATTATGCAGCCTGGGGTTAAGGGACAGGTGATGCCAGCACTCCCTTAGCTCATCTCAGTAGGCTGCATGATCCCCCACTCCACTAGCTCTAGGCCAAGTTCAAGCACTAGGTCTTGCATAGGAGTTGCAATCTTCATGGCCTGGACTGCCTTTCAAGTTTAAGACCCCAGAGCACTTTAGCCCACAGTGGTTAGGCTTCTGGGAACTGAAGTCCCAGTCACTGGGATCAGCTATTTCCCTCTGGCAAGGGCTAGTTCAAAGTCTTCCTCCATGGGTAGGTATCAGCTGTGTTTGGTTTAATTTGCTTTCTGCTATAACAGGGCAACACTGAGTTTAACGCCTCACGACTACTGGACTCTCCCTTACCCAGCACACAGAATCATTCTCTGCACCATGCTTCTGCAGGAGAATGGGGGAAGGGTGGTGCCAATTGATTCATGACTTTTTTTTTTAACTTTTCAGTTCCTCTTTCAGTGATTTCAAGTTAAAACCCAGTACTGTGAGTGCTCACCTGACATTTTTATTCTTATGAAGATGAATTTTTCAGTGTAGATGATTGTTAAATTGGTGTCCTTTCAGATGAGGGGGAATGAGCAGTGAAGCCTTCTATTCCACCATCTTGCTCTGCTCCTCCTCTTAGTGTATTTTAAATGGCTTGATTTTTCACGTTTCTCAATTCAGACTTATAGAATATAAACTTCTGATAATAAAACACTCAGTGATCTATTTCTTTCACTTTTTAAGAGAGAGAGAAAGGAAGCATTTTCCTTTGTCTTTCTTTTCATGTGTTGGAAAGTCTTTTCAAATTCAAATTAAGTTTGATTCAGAGAAGAGATATCACAGCTTACTATGGTGATGATAAGAGTGTCTAATCTCACCCATAAGCAGAGTTGTGTGGATTGAAATAAAATAATTAAATTACAATTTAGTGGAATTGGTCTGAGACCCTTAAGAGGTTCCACTGAGCTTATTTTCAGTTGTACAGGTAAAATGGTGGGATTTGGGTGGGTGGTGAATTAGTTTTCCAAATACTTTATTTCCAGTAATAGCATGAGAAATACATCTCATAGATAGAAGTGCATATTATTCTTTAATGGGAAAGTCACCATTACTTATAAATGCAGAAAGGAAGAATCCTTGGTCATATTCTATGGGCAGGAATTGGCAAGGAAGGGTTGCTTGTTGGCCAAAGAAACACAGAAGTCCAGAATTCATTAACTATCAAATCTTGATTACCACGTGTAAAACCTTGTGTCTGTGCCTTTCATCCTTGTTTCTTGATTTCCCTATCTTTTACATGAAAGCGTTGAAATAAATCATTCCAAATGCCTTTCTGCCTTCAAAACAATAATCAGAAGCTGACAGCTCTGATTATTGTTTTTACTACCTTTTTCTTACTCTTTCTTTTTCTTCTTTCCTTTACTACGGTATTCCTAGAAGTCAGGAGTTGGAGAATATGAGCATCCCAAGACAAGGCGGAAAAACCGCATATGAGAAACAATGTGATGAGCACTCATTGGTTTCACAATGAGTGGCAGCTGCAGATTTACTGTTCACTACTTCACACACCCTCTGATATCATAGCAGCATCTATCCTTGTTCCTACCCAGCCACATCCTATCTCCTCTGTAGTTAGAATGTAATTCCCTGTCTACTGTCAGATACAATCACATAACCTGTTTTGGTCAGTAGATTGTGACAGAGGTCAGATATAGGCAAAGACTTTAATGTGGATTGTTGGTTTAGACCCTCCATGTTAATTCAGGATGGAGGCTGCTCCTCCAAGCTTGATCAAGGAGAAAGAAGGTACATGGAATAGAACCACATCCTGAAGCAGAGCCATGGTCTATGCACAGCCTACACGCAGGGTGATCTTATGTGAAATGCTTATGTGAAATCTTAATTGAAATTCAATAAAATTGCAATGACCTATCATAAGCCTGTCTCTCTTCTAGGTATTTCCCATGCATAGATAAGGATGAGGACAGCCCAGAGTCTTCCAGGAAGAAAGGAAAATAAATAAAAATAGGATGTAAGTGGTGCTGACTCAACTCCTTGCTACCCAGAATGTCTCTCTGTGTACAATCATGGTGGGCAGGGCAAAATGGGATGAAGGAAACCTAGAGGACACCGACCTGTTTTAAGTCACTGAATATTCAACCCACCTGCTTACTTGAAACATTTCCAAGCATGAATCCTCAGTGTACATGTAAGCCATTTCCAGCAATGCAGGCCCATTCTGCCTTTCCTTGTTGTCAATTTTGATTCCTATGCAAACCTCTCCCAAAACCCTTCTGTTACTTTGACAAGGAGGATCTACCACTTACTTGGACAACCAGTAACATCATCAACCAGTTATTTCTTTTTTGATATTATTGATCTCCTCTGTGATGCTTCTGTACTTAAATATCATTATAATGATAACAAAGACCCTTCATCCACAAGGAGTGGGACATATGCATTTTAGTTTCAACTGTGA
Organism: Cebus imitator; assembly: GCF_001604975.1. NCBI lineage: Eukaryota > Metazoa > Chordata > Mammalia > Primates > Cebidae > Cebus > Cebus imitator. Next base: position 2,877,688 of record NW_016107329.1, read on the forward strand.
GCTCTGCTGTGTTTGGCCAAATATATCTGTGTATTTGGTTTACCTGCAGGCCTGATGTTAACACAATTGTAGATATTTTTTAGTCTCTAGTGTTTTTTATCTGCTTCCTCCCATCCTGATGACTGGTAAAAGTTTTTCTGAGTCCCCTCACTTCACATATTTCAGTTTGACTCAAATGAGGAAATGGGTGGGAAGTGTAATTCTACTCTACTTTCATTTTCCAAGCCAATAGATTATCCTTTTTAATCAATATTAGCTACAAACTCTGAACAGCAACATATCTTTCAAAATATCTTCTCTTTAAAAGAGGAAAGCCCAGTATTTAGTATGAAATTGTTTTCTGGCTCTTATCTTAGGGACAGAAGAAGAAAACAGAGGAACTACGTTTGACTTTATCCAATAAGGTAGGTCATCACCTAGCAAAGGCCCTGAGAAAATTAAGTACAGTGCAGGCTAGGGGCAAAGATATGGAACAGTGTCAGGAGAACAATAAGTTTATGGTGTGGCAAAGAGTGATAACTGATGATTATCAATGTCTCCTAGTAATGAGGTTAGAATGAACCGAGAATGAACAGGCATAGACATTAGATTTTTCACAGAACAATTTTTTATTTAATTGAATCCCATTGTAGAATTGTTTCACTTTTTACTGTGTCAGGATATAGAGACAGTTACAGAGATATGAGGATATAGATGTAAAAGTTTATTTTTTTTTCTTTTGCTGCAGAAAATTAAAAATTTTTCATAAAAATTCTGTAGACTAGTGTTTGGGAAATTCTTGAGCAGAATACTCAGAATGGGAGATAAAAAGGTAAGGATCCAAATGTAAATCACTAGGCAAAGGTCTAAATAAAACTTCTGGTTTGTTAATAAAAGAACTCAACACATTCAACAGAAATTATTTCTAAATTGGGTCCTGTCTATATAAATTTCTCTTCAAAGGAGCACTCAAATCAATTATTTCTAAGGCCTTTAGGTAGGTCTGCTGAATGTGTAAATTAAGCACAATCTAGTCAAACAAGAAGAGTCATAAAAATATTCCACTTTTACTAGATAAATGCAGATCGTGTCCCTCAAATCAAAGCTATACCCTTGCCTAACCTTGGCAGACAAGAGTTGCTCTTAAATTAACAAAAGATATTTGATAATTGTAGGGTCATTCATTAGTAAGACCACAATTTTTTTGTTGTACTTTAGGTTCTGGGGCACATGTGCAGATTATGCAGGATTGTTGTGTAGGTACATACATGGCAAGGTGAAGACCACAATTCTTGATAGCGGTCCTTCTAGCCAAAGAATTTGGATATATGTGTCTACTATGTATGATGTCAGCCTTTGTTATATGACAATATACTCCTTTTCTAAATATCTTTTGTTTTCTTCAATAGATGTTAGAATTTTTGCAGGGGAAATTAGTGGCTTAGTAAATAAATCGGTAAAACAAGAAATATGACCATTAGAATCCACATAATGAATGAGTCAAATGTACCATTATATGTGGCAATTCAGACTATGGCTATGTTAGTTATTCATCCCTACATTAAACAGTCACCAAAATGTAATGTGAGCCTGCCATGTGCGTAGTCACTCTCTTAGGTGCTAGGAATATTACAGTGAACAAGACATAAAAAAACTCATTCCTTCATGTTACTTGTCTAAGCCATGATGTCCTCAAAGGATCAATATTTAGGGTACTCCTACTTTGCTTTGCAGTCCTAAGAAAGCATACATATATATACTACATCAATACTTTTGCCTTTATTAAAGAATCACAATGTGTCAAACCCATTGTTAACTGCTAGAGATAGAAGGAGGAACATGTTATGCTCTGATTCTCAATGGGGCTCATAATCAATTAAGCTTAATAAAATAATCACAGTCCAATGCAATGAGCACAACAATCAATTCCAGAGGCACCATAAGCAGAGAAGAAAGGAAGAATATGTTAAAGGCAAGGGTCTGTGTCCCTGAAGGCATCTCAGATATTTTCTTGAATTTTAAGAACTGTTCTTTTAAAAAATGTTTTAAATATGTAAAATATCTTATTAGTTATAAAGTCAAGGTAAATAAAGTCAATTCACAGAAATATAAATTTCACTTCTCTCCTGTCACTCACCCACCAGTAGAACTTGTGAAAGTTATCAGAATCAAAATGGAGCCACTTGTTCTAAAGACTATGCCAAGTGGAGTCAAGAAAGGCCTTAAGGGAGGGTTCTTATGCACAAATGCCTGACAGCAACAACTGTCACAAAAGACTCTACAAAAACTACAACCTTGTACAAGGTCCACCACAGCCTTACTACACACAAAAAACTTCTGCGACGACATCTGCATAGCAACTTCTGGTCTAACCTCGGACCAGCGCCACCCTTATTATTGAGCCTTATAGCTAACGATAATGATCACAAAACAATTATATAATCTTCTTTATTTTTCCTTTAAAAATCTTTGTCTTCCTTTACCTCCCTGAGTATGCAGGTAGTTTACTATGGTACATATATTGCCATATTGCCATTACAATGCCCATTTTTGAATAAATGTTATTTTCTTTTAGAGAGCCTCTCTGTTTTTTAATGTGACAAACTCAACTCTTAAGCTAAATCTTAAGGAAGTATTCTACAGCTTCTTCAAACAGTCATTGGTTCTGTTAAAAATTCAGACTTCCAGGTTCATTACAGACATGCTGAAGTGGTGTTAGATTCCACTATATTTAAGAATAAGACACTTGTTTAAAATGCAAATTTCAGGACCTTATACTCAAACACCTTTTGTCCTCAGATTTCCGTGCGACAGTTTGGACAGAGAAGTAATGTAGCCGTGATAGGGCAGAGTGGTTTAAAAAAGAAGCATTCCCTGGGCTCACTGCAAAGGTTAAGAATCGAACAAGAAGACAGGCTTGGGAAGACAATAAAGGACATTTAAGCAGGAGAATGAGATAGATTTGTATTTAAGCATTTTAGAAAGGCAAATCTGGACTCTTTATGGAGCACAAATGAAACGATCTTTAAGCTTGAAGAAAAGGAGACCAGAAAAAGAGCAGGCTCTGTGGTCTAGGGAAAAGTGGTGAAGGTCTGAGCCAGGGCCAAGGAAAAAAAAAAAGCGTTTTCCAGCTAAGCATCTCCTCATCAGACACAAAAGTTTTCTTCAACCTAAAATTATCATCGACAAATCCAGCAATCACTTACAATTTTGATACTCATGCAACTCTTCCAAATTATCTCTTCATGTGTTTTTTAAAAGCTTAATTTGTTGTTTTTAATGGCATGTTCGATAGCTGGAAAATGAATTATTCCCTTTTCTTGGAAACAGGCAAATAGCACATATTTCCTTTCACCTGATATTTTTTCTACCTGGTATATAAATATGCTGTGTTTGTAATTAGGTGTCTAGAGTGTGTATTTAGTAATTATTATATACAAATATGTATTCTAATAATTTTATTTTTTAAAATACGGTATTTGTGTATTTCAGGTTCTTTGGGCATAGGCACACATCCAATTCTAATTTATATAAGCCAATTGATACATTATTTTTCACATCTATAAAATAAAGATAATATATGAATATGTAAGTTTAGCAAAATACATAAATATGAGCAAGTATTGACCAAGGCAACCTTAATGTTCCCCTCGGTGTAACTAATCTTTACACAGGTTTCTTTCTGACTATTGGCCCCTGACCTCCTTTACCTTAGAGCATTTACTTAACAAAAAACTTGCAGTTGTAAATTTTTCCCTTTGCTCCTTTGGGATATAAATCTTCCACAACTAAAGGATGTCTGTTGCAAGGACCTGGGAGCCATCCTATGAAATGTAATCATCAAAAAAGACAAGGATCCCTATCACCCAGTCTCTAAGGCTGGAGAGGAGCCTAACTTCAAGAAGAAGCAATTAGCAAACACAGATGGCTAATTGCACTGACAACCTTTCTCCCTAATACCTTCCAGCATTTTCCCAGAAACTCACCCAGTGCTTAAAAACTCTACCATCTTTTGTTTCCATGCAGTTGAGTTCAATCTTTCTCTTCTTACAATGGTCTTGAATACATTTTCCTTGCCTCTTTAGGTAGTTCAGTGCAATTTTTCCTTGATAGTTCATTTGTGAACATGTAACAAGACACCCTTATTGTATACATATACTCCAGCTATACATACACACTCATATGAAAACGCTTTTTTTATTTCATCTATTTTAGGAAGGAAAAGAAGTGATGTTTAATACTATTGTTTATGTCATTCTAAATCACAATTCACCTATCATTATTCAACAAGCATTTATAAGAAATAAAGTCAGGGCAAACTATATTATGCATAAATAAAAGGCAGCAATAAGAAATTTTGTACTGTTTAAGATAGCCTCATCCTTCACCCCACTATACCGTCTGAGCTGGGGAAAACAGAATTCTTGCATTATTGTCCTTTTGCTGGTCTTGCTCTGAATGGAGAGGTAAAAGAGAAGGCCAATTCCTTTAAACATTTTTGTCTTCTCTTTAAATACAGACATCTGGAAGTATTTCTTAATTACCTGTCATTTTATTTCTATAACTGGTGGTCTGTAAATATCATCTTTAACAGTAAACTAACAACAACAAAACAACTGTATAAGAAGGTTTTACTTGCTTTTTTTGGTAGTTGCCTTTATGGAATTTTTTTCCCTGAAAAAAAGTTGAAATATATGTTTTTCTTCTAAGCAATTTGGAGCCTGTTCAAAACCTAGTATAAAATTGTGCACAGGCGCTGACATCCTCACCTTGAAGATGTTGACCCTAACGTAATCCAACCCCTGATAAAAGGGAGAATTTTTATTTTGCTTTCTAATTCTTCTTCATTTAAAAACAAGTCCAAGGTAGGTAGTTAAGCTGTAATTGCTTCTAATGACTGTGACATATAAGAACAATGACCCTCCAAAACGCAACTATTTGGTTTAACCTTTTGGAAGCTTACAGCCTCAATTACTTCAAGGAGAGACAGAACTTCAGAGCACAAACATGTCTGTGCCTTCAGTGATAAATGGCACAGGATAATCTACCCAATGACTCTCTGAAAGATGAATATTTACTCAGGTGTGGAATGAATATCATATCAATAAACAATGAAAACAAGAATTGTTCATTAATTAACAATAGTGAGTCTGAGTTAAATACTTAATTTTATGAAAGAATTTCAAGAATTAAAATCTCAAGGGAATTCACTTAAATGGGGAGATAGGTTGGTCTATCAAAAAAGTGTCACAAATATTTACTTAAGGAAACAATTTTGTTTTCTCTATATGTACTTCAGTAAAAGAGGAATTTCTACTTCCAGATAAATGTCTAGTGAATTTGATCTGATGTGCATTAGGATAAAAAATACATTATTTGTGTAATATAGATAGCATTTAATTTGTTTGTATTTCATATATATGTGCCTAAATTTTATTGCCGTATATAGGAAAACTTATATTTAAACATTTCTAGAATGTATGTGTATTATTTTTCTTAGAAACATACAACTCTACAATGTGATAATTTAAATATTTTGTTCATTGAATATCTTTGCCTTTTTAAATTTTTTCTAGGATATCCATCATTTAAAAAGCATAAGATTATATTATTCTTAATATTCAGAGCAGATAGGCTTAAAAGAGCATATGAATGTCTAACATTATTATTAACATCTAAAAGTTTCTGTACTGGCCACTTGTACACTCTGTGTCTTCAACTGATGCCAAAGACTATTTGATTTAATTTAATTTTGACATTTTATGCTATTAGTACATATTGTCTCTACACAATGCGGGGTGCTATGCTTGACACAATACAGAAAAGAAGTCCTTAAGCTGCTCAAGATGTTTACTTTTACTCTTAGCTGCTGCCTGCCAAGTGATTATGGCTGTCACTGATTTCATTAGAAAAAAAAATTGATCATACTAAACAAATTATGGCATTGCCTCCTATTTCCCAACATAGAATTGATATTTATAATATTTATATGTGCATTTTCTTTTCAGCTCACATTATCATAACCCATTACCTTGCTAGACTTAGAAGACATCTCTATTTATAGGTCTGCATTCGATCAAGTTTTGCTTCTTTATGCCATCATAATGCTGTTTCTTGGCTGCTTTGTGAAAATCATTCATCAGAGAGTGATTGTTTTATATAAGCAGAGAGGTATGTGTGGGATGAAAAGAGGTACCACCGGGAGTAGTCTCTGTATAATTGCTCAGAATATGCTACCTGAATTCCATTTGTCTTCCCAGGAGTTAGGTGATAAGAGAGATGCCTGTTTATGCATCACTCACCCAGATCATATTGTTAAGAACTAAGAATTATATTTGCAAGTACAATTTCAAAGTGCCTGGCAAGACTCACCACAGTCTTAGAATGAAAAGGATGTTTCCAGGATGCATGGATAATGTGTGACACACACATTTTTATACAGTTTTGTCGAGTGTTTTGTAATACCTTTGATGTAGAAAACTGCTCCTCCTCTCCTTTGCCTCCTTTCTGTCTGTCTTTGTCAGAGCCTTGCTGGATTCTTTGAGAAGCCCATATAAGTTGCAGCTGGCAGAAATAGCAAACTTCTTTGTGGACCTTTGAGAGAAAAGTACTGCAAATAAAGGATGTAAAATAGTACCCAGAATGCCTCCTAGATGGAATCGACATTAGCATCTCAATGCCACAATATTTTACCATTTTATTGAAATCATATTAACCTTTTGCAAATTATAATATAAAAAATAGAACTATGTAATAGATATGATGCTTTAGGTTTTATTTTCTAGATAGAGTGGTCATCAAAATTAATCATGCAAGGTGATGTGAAAGGCAAAAATAACCTGATAAATCTAGCATCGTTGTTGGACATCCAGCTATACATGCAGTCAATTTCCAGGAGATTTTTAAAACATAAAATATGCGATTTAGAAACCTAGCAATGCAGGACAACATAAAAGAAAGCTATTTTAGGTGCATTATCAGAGAAAAGCAAGAAGGTGTGGACAAGGAATCCTACTTAAGGAAATATAAGATTTTACATGTAATCAATAATGTTATCACACCATTTAATTAAAATCACAGAATTAAATGGTTGAGTTGGTATAATTATGTAAATAACAAAAAAGGAGGGGCAAAATAAGTTGATCTTGCCAGAAACATGTAGGTTAGCCCTTTTATGTTTCCAAATAGAGAAAAATCAGTAACTGAGACTGTAAGAAGAAGCATTGGAGACATTTAATGAACAGCAATATAAAATAAATAAAATCAAAGATGTTTGCCACTGTATATGCAGACTTCCTGCAGCTAGTTAAGAAGTTGTTTTGAAATGTATTCAAAACAAGCAGGTATTAGTATTCCTACAGTGGTTTTTTTTTTCTATTTTAAGCGTCTTGAAATATGCGGTATTTAAAAATGTAAAATATATATTTTAGTATGTTCACATTACCAGGAATTGAATACCAGAAAGTTTATATGACTAGCCTTAATCTTGCTTATACATCAGTTGCCTGCATCATCTGGTAAGAACGAGAGTATTTGTAGATATACAATCTTTATTTCAAGAAATAGAAGAAACAGAAGTTAACTATCCAGGCAAACACTTTGGAAAAGGGAATAACATGTTTCCTGTTTGTTTATTTAGAGACAATGGTTCCCACTGAAATTTTGAAATTAAAAAATGGACTTCTAAATATTTTTTAGAATACTAGATTTCTACTGGTATTAAAAGTACTAAGTTTCCTTTCCTAAGTTTGTACATAAATTGAGTACCAGGTGCAAAGCACAAAGATCACTGACAGTAAGCTATCAGAATTTCCCCAAACAGATACTGTAAAAAGCATCTGAAAAGAGGTAGGAGATTATAGGCATATTTCACAAGATTGACCTCTTTTCTCCTTTCTCTCCCCTTCTCTCCTTTGCTCCTCCTTTCCCTAACTTTCTTCCTCCAAGTGTGGGTGCTCTGCTTAATTGCCAGGTAATATTGGCAAATTAATCTTTACGAGCCAGTTTTTGTATGAAAAACAGATGAAAATTATATCTATTAATAGTGCCATGTTGGGAATTAAATATGTTAAAACACCTATGTCAAAGGTTGTTCATTCAGGCCCCACTGCCCAGGGTCCTCGGCTGGTTTGCTTGGTTCTCCCGTCTCTGTGCTGCTGGCTCATTAAAAGTCCCTTCCACCTGCTCCCTCCTGAGGCTTGCTCTTGGAGTAGTTGAATTCTCCTCCTAATAAAAGGTCCAGAAGTTCCCTTCAGGTCATAAAAAACCATGTCCTTTGTATCAAGCCAAAAACAGCTCTGAAGAGCTCCTGGTAAGGTCTGGCTAAAAGCAGAACAGTGGCCAGGTGTGGTGGCTCACACCTGTAAACCCAGCACTTTGGGAGGTGGAGGCAGGCAGATTACGGGGTCAGGAGTCCTTTCTTAAGCTTGCTTTGCTCACTCATTTGTGAGTCTTTCCTGAGAGCGTTTCTTTTATAAGGTGCTTCATCAAAGCCCTGCTCCTAAGGAATCATTTACAACAGCGTAAACATTCCCCAGGACATTCTAAGTGTCTAAGAAATGTTTATTATTATTATTACAATGACAGGTTGAGTATCCTTTAACATGCTTGAAACCAGAAGTGATTTGGATTTTGGACTTTTTCTGATTTTTGTAATATTTGCATAACCATAATAGGATATCTTTGGGCTGGGACCCAAGTTTAAACATAAAATGCATTTATGTTTCATGTACCTTGTTCACACATACACTGAAGGTAATTATATATAATATTTTAAATAATTTTGTGCATGAAAGTTTTGACAGCATTTTTTAATGCAATCTGTCACATAATGTCAAGTGTGGAAATTTCAACTTGTGATGTCATGTAGGTGGTCTAAAAGTTTCTGATTGTGAAGCATTTCAGATTTCCAGTTTTTGGATTAGGGATGCTCAACCTGTAATTCCTTCATCAAGTGAAACCACTTGATGAACGCTACTATTTAATAAGCACTGTGCGTGGTATGAGTCTCTTCCCTAGTGAAAAGTGACAAAGTCCAAGGCATTGATGGGAAACTCACAGTGGCTGCACTGTAGGCAGGAGTTGGAGATTAAATGAGGAATATCAGAAAGCAGTAGCCTAGAGAAATACATTGGTCTGTGCCTTTTAGGAAGATTGTGGTTAACCGAATTTTTGTTTTATTTTTATAAAACCTCTGGTTAGGCATGAGATTATCTTTGATAAGCCAGTTTCATATTCAAAATACATGTACTTCCCCTGATTTTCATATTCTATTTGCCAATCAAAAACTTGGTATTTGTACTTACTTCATGGATGCCTTATTTAACTGGCATTTTCAAATCAGCTTCTTAGCACAAATTGTGGCCTTGCTAAATGTCTTATCCAATTAACCAGTTGGCAGGATTCGCTTTTTGCACTAATTTTTGTTTTCTGGTAATGGCTTTGTCAACGCATCATGTTTTCCAAAATGTATCAAGATAAACCGCATGAGAGGTTTACCTTCCCAGTTCAATGATTGCCAACAGCTGTCTTCCCAAAGATATACTCAGGACAAGGACATGAGAATCACACAGTTTCTGGAAAGTAGATCTGTTTGCTTTATCAAGATTTCAAAGACGTAAATGAAGTCTATTTAAGCGCAATGCACTGGGATTCATTTTAGTAGAGATGTTTGCATAATATATATAGTAATCCCTCAGGCAGAGGGCAAGGTAAAAATGCTTACTGAGCTGAGCTCTGGGAAAGCGCACAAGGATTTATCTAAGGGTCAATGAATATTATACGAAATGTTCGTAACTAAATGTGCTTATGATAATGCAATTAAAAATTTATATCTCAGATTTGAAAAAAAAATCTGTAACATCTAATTTTGATCTTGACCTCATCATCTACTGGAAAATATGAAGGGGGTTGAGCACAGTTGGCTGCAACTGCACTTTCTTCAGCAAATGTTGATCCCCTCCTGCCATGGGCATCCTTCCTTGAAAGCTCTCTGTCAGCCCTACTGGACCCCTATTTTCCTTGTTGCTCTATCATTGCTTAATAATTCTTTATATTCAAATTCCATGTTCTGTGTGATTCCTGTATCTAGATGGGATATAGGCTTATCCTATCTTATCTTTTTACTTTAACCCACTTTTGTCTTTGTATTTAAAGTACTGTGTTACTTGTATGTGGCATATCATTAGGTCTTGCTTTTCTCTACAGTTGACAAATTATGGGATGCTTAGATCAAATCTTTTCAGTATGACTAGTGATATAGTTAGGTTTTAATCTGCCATATCGATATTTATTTATCAGTCAGATTTGTTGATTTTTTTCTCATTAGTAGAGTTTTTAAAAAATTATCTCAGATTATCTCATTTATTGGTTTGTTAACTCTTTGTTTTGTTATTTTAATGGTTGTTTTAGATTTTAGGATGTATTCATTTAAGTCATCACAGTCTATATTAAATGATAGTTTCATGCATAGTACTAGAAGCTTGAAATAGTATTACCTCTCTTCCACAGATTTGTGCTATTTTTCTGATTTAACTTATTTCTGTTCTATATGTCATAAACCTTATGCTATGTGGTTATTATGTTTGTTAATAGTCAATTGTCTTTCAAATATTTAAATAATAAAAAAATTAGTCTTTGTGCACTTGGGTACCGTTGTCATTGTTCTATATTACTTTTTCTAGGTTCAGATTTCCAATTGGTATCATTATCTTTCTTCCTGAAGAACTTGTTTTGACATTTTTTGAGAATGCAAATCTGCTAATGAAGAATTCTCTGAGAATTTATATATCTGGAAAATCTTTATTTGCTTTCAGTTTTTGAAAAAATTTTCATTGAGTATAGAATTCTAAAGTGTTGAGTTCAATGAGCATATAATTTAAAGAGATTATTTACTTTTTGGCAGAATCTAAAACAAAAACAAAAACAACAATAAAAAACCTGGTTTTGATTTATTTTGTTTATTTTATCCTCTGGTTCCTGTCTGTCTGTCTCTCTCTCTCTCT
>NW_016107329.1:2888894-2905247 GCF_001604975.1 Cebus imitator
CCTAGGTATTTTATTCTCTTTGTAGCAACTGTGAATGGCAGTTTGTTCTTGATTTTGCTCTCTTTAAGTCTGTTATTGGCGTACAGGAATGCTTGTGATTTCTTCATATTGATTTTGTGTCCTGAGACTTTGCTGAAGTTGCTTATCAATTTAAGGAGATTCTGGGCTGAGACAATGGGGTCTTCTAAACATACAATCACGTTGTCTGCAAATAGAGATAATTTTACTTCCTGCTTTCCTAATTGAATACCCTTTATTTCTTTTTCTTGACTGATTGCTCTGGCTAGAACTTTAAATACTATATTGAATAGGAGTGGTGAGAGAGGGCATCCTTGTCTAGTGCCAGATTTCAAAGGGAATACTTCCAGTTTTTGCCCATTCAGTATGAATGGGTTTGTATAAATAGCTTTTATTATTTTGAGATACCTTCCATTTATACCTGTTTTTTTCAGAGTCTTTAGCATTAAGGGCTGTTGAATTTTGCCAAAGGCCTTCTCTGCATCTATTGAGATAATCATGTGGTTTTTGTCTTTGGTTCTATTTATGTGGTGAATTATGTTTATGGGCTTGCATATCTTGAACCAGCCTTGCATCCCTGGGATGAAGCCTTCGTGATCATGATGGATAAGCTTTTTGAAGTTCTGTTGCAGTTTGCCTGTAGTTTATTGACGACTTTTGCATCTGTGTTCATCATGGATATTGGCCTGAAGTTTTGTTTTTTCGTTGAGTCTCTGCCAGGTTTTGGTATCAGGATGATGTTGGTCTCATAAAATGATATGGGAAGGATTTCTTCTTTTTGAATTGTTTGGAATAGTTTCAGAAGGAATGTTACCAGCTCCTCTTTTTATGTCTGGTAGAATTCGGCTGGGAAGCCATCTGGACCTGGGCTTTTTTTGATGGGTAGGCTATTAATTGATGCCTCAATTTCAGCCCTTGTTATTGGTCTATTCGGGGTTTCAACTTCTTCCTGGTTTATGCTTGGGAGGGTACAAGTGTCCAGGAATTTATTCATTTCTTCCGGGTTTACTGGTTTATGTGCATAAAGTTGTTTGTGGTAATCTCTGATGGTAGTTTGTATTTCTGCAGAATTGGTGGTGATATCACTTTTATCGTTTTTTATGCATCTATTTGATTTTTCTCTCTTCTTTTTTATTAATCTGGCTAGTGATCTATTTTGTTGATATTTTCAAACAACCAGCTCCTGGATTTATTGATTTTTTTGAAGCATTTCTTGTTTTCTTTTGTTTTGTTTTTGCATCTCTGTCTCTTCAGTTCTCTCTTTTAGATATTTTGAAATGTGTCATACATAATTATTAACTAGAGCCACCATGTTGTATAAGAGAATACCTGAACTTATTGCTCCTGTCTAACTGAAACTTCATACACATTGACCCACATCTCCCTTTCCCAGTTCACCATGAGCCCCCAGACTCTGGGAACCACCATGCTACTTTCTACTTCCATAAGTTTGCATTTTGTAACTTCCACATGTAAGTAAGATCATACAGTATTTGTTTCTCTATGCCTGGTTTGTTTGAATAACATAAAGTGTTCTTGGTTCACATATGTTGTTGCAAATTACAGAATTTCCTCTGTTTTGTTAAGGCTGAATAATATTTCATTGTATATACATACCACATTGTTTTAATCCATTAATCTAGGGGTCCCCAAGCCCCGGACCACCTCTGGTCTGTGGCCTGTTAGGAACTGGGCTGCATAGCAGGAGGTGAGTGGTGGCCCAGCAATCATCACTGCTTGAGTTTCACCTCCTGTCAGATCAGTGGCAGCGTTAGGTTCTCACAGGAGCATGCACCCTATTGTGAAGTGCACATGAAAAGCATCTAGGTTGCACACATTTTATGAGAATCTAATGCCTGATGATCTGAAATGAAACAGTTTCATCCTGAAACCATCTCCTCAGCCAACCCCATCCATGGAAATATTGTCTTCCATGAAACCAGTTTCTAGTGCCAAAATGTTGGGGACCACAGCATTAACCCATTGATGGACACTTAAGTTGTTTCTGTGTCTTGGCTATGATTAATAATGTTGCAATATACATGGTAGTGCAGGTTTTCTTTTGACATACTGATTTCAATTCCTTTGGGTATGTAACTAGAAGTGGGATTGCTGGATCATCTGGTAGTTCCATTTACAGTTTTTAAAGAAACCTCCATACTGTTTTCTAAAATGGCTCTACAGATTTACAATACCACCAACAGTATACAACTGTTCCCCTTTCTTCACATTCTCACCAACATTTTTATCTGTTTAATAATAACTGCCTAACAGATGTGAGGCAGTATCTCATTGTGGTTTTAGTTTGCATTTCTCTTATGATTAGAGATGTTGAACATTTTAAAGTTATCTTTTGGCCTTCTATTTGTCTTCTTTAAGAAATGTCTATTTAAGACTTTTGCTTACTTTTTAATTGTTATTTATTTTCTTGTCATTGGGTGGTTTGAGTTTCCCGTATATGGATTGCAAATATTTTTCCCAATCTATGCCAGTTTTGATTGATTGGATTTTCTGATTTTAAGTCATGTTTCGTTGCTGCTTTACATACATGTTCATATTTGTTTGCAGTGAGATTTTGTGAATTTTACTATGTTAGGGACTGGATTTAAAAAAATTTTTCTAAATATTATTGAGCATCTTTCCGGATTGCAGTTTAGTTACAGAAATAGTTGGATGTTTTCAGATTTGCCTGTAATATTTGCCTGTAATATCTGGAACGTTTCTACACTACCAAATTCGTATTGGTTTTTGAATGAATAACTGTAGGAGAGTGATCTTGGTGGGTCATCTTTAGAATTCTGGAGATCACATTCGGCAATCACTATCTTTTTTTTCCTTGAGACAGAGTCTTGCTCTGTCGCCAGCCTGGAGTGCAGTGGCACAGTCTTGGCTCACTGCAACCTCCGCCTCCTGGGTTCAAGCGATTCTTCTGCCTCAGCCTCCCGAGTAGCTAGGACCACAGGCACATGCCACTATACCCAGCTAATTTTTGAATTTTTAGTACAGACAGGGTTTCACCATGTTGGCCAGGATGGTCTCGATCTCTTGACCTCATGATCCGCCCACCTCAGCCTCTGAAAGTGCTGGGATTACAGGTGTGAGCCACTGCACCCGCCTCCCCCCTCCTTTTTTTTTATTTCCAATGCCTTGAAAATAATGGTTATTTGTTTGTTTGTTGCAGCAGGGTTATAAACATATTCACCATCACTCCATCTTGGACAGATGTTGATCTCAATGGTCAGGCTATTAGGATTCCTCTGTCATGTACCTTCTAAGATGGTGTCCCTCTGTTGCTCTAAGAAGTAGAAAAGGGGTTGTTAACATGTTAGGAAACTTTGTCCTATTATTAAGATTGTGCTTATCTCAGACATTAAATATCTGGGTGAGTCTAATTCCTGCTGCACTGATATCTGTGCAGGTGCCATTGGTCCCAATGGTTATTTACGTTGACACTGTGTTATTTACTGTGCAAATTCATTGCCTTGGCTGTACAACCCTAATCTCTAATGTAGAATTATGCATACACTTGTGCTTGTTTGTTTTCATTGTGTGTTGTTTGTTCCAACCTTGGTTTTCTACCAGAGAACTCTGACTATGAACAGACCCAAACCCTCTTCCCAACCTATTAGGATCTCTACTTGGAAACAGAAACTTGTGAAAATTCTAAATGCTGCACAGCAGCTGTTGGTAAAGCAATGCCACTTCAGGCAAGTCTGTATTTTGACTTGCCCCTTCCAGTGTTGCGGTATTTCTCCTACCTTGTTCATGTGTACCGTACAATTGTAGAATTTCTCTTGAATATTTACAGCCTGGGGCCAGCTTCCCTCTGCAGAAGACAAGCACGCTAAGTTCTTGGGTTGTGATCATGGTCCACCTGTCAGTGTGCTGGCTTCTGATTTTGTCTTCCTCCCACCAGTGTTAAAATCTTCTTTTGGCCGGGCGCAGTGACTCATATCTGTAAACCCAGCACTTTGTGAGGCTAAGCCAGGCTGATCACAAGGTCAAGAGATATAGACCATCCTGGCCAACATGGTGAAACCCCGTCTCTACTAAAAATACAAACATTAGCTGGGCGTGGTGGTGCACACCTGTAGTCCCAGCTACTTGGGAGGCTGAGAGGCTAAGGCAGGATAATCACTTGAACCCAGGAAGCAGAGTTTGCAGTGAACCAAGATAGTACCACTTCAGTCTAGCCTGGCAACAGAGTGAGACTCTGTCACCAAAAAAACAAACAAACAAACAAACAAAAAACCTTATTTTTTTTCCTGTGCTAGAAAGAGGAAAGTTTTTCAACTTCTTCCTGAGCGTGAAAAACTTTTCTATAGAATGTCATTATATCCTAGTTATGATTTAGAATTTCTAGGCTTTCTTTGACTATGCAAAGAGAAATAAAAAGAAACGTACATTGATAAAATTGAAATGTATTTCATAAAATACTCTACAAAAACATTATACTATAAAATTGCAATTTCTTCATGTGAGCAAATTAATACCTTTCTGTCCTCTCACAGAAAACCTATGGCATTTCTACAAGTAGACCAAGGCTTTAATAAGTAAATTCTTTAGCAAAAGGAGTAAAATAGCAAAGTGACAGAAAGTAAGTAAGAAAAAAAGCACAGAAAATAAGTTGACCTCATTATTGAATTACTGAATTGGGACAGCAATGCAGCACAGAGAAATTAAAGACATTGGGATAGTGGCCTTTGGTAGAGTTTTCAGTGGCAAGTATAATGGTCAGAGTGACTGAACTCCAAAGCAGCCATTATGGTCACCTAGAAGATAATCAATTATTTTGTTGATGACGAGTAATGTATACTATCATTCCTTCAGTGAGAAAATTCCACTAAATATTTCTATGCCCTTCAGCACTTGAGACTGTAACCTTGTGCACTATGAGACACATATGGATTTCCTATGAGAACTAGGAAATCCAGTGTTCTTCTATTTACATGCTTTTAGATACATAGAGTTGTAATGAACGTGTGGGCAGACAGATTGCCTTCATAAACACTTCACTGGAACTCACATGAACTTTTAGAATTCCAGTTGTTTATAATCAGTATAAACTTTGTAAGATCAGATAGATATCTACTTATAGTTGACATATAAGAAGGAAAAAATGAACCATAACAGTGTGTTATCAGGGCAAAAATCCTATCATGCAGCAATAGTATGGTGCTTTAGTCTAACTGATTGAAGCAAGGTGAGAGATTTGAAGAATGATGTCATGACCACATTGATCTATATTGTAGAAAAAAAGAAATTTATTAGTGTTTAGGGAGGTTGATGCTAGACCTGGTATCCTTCTCTATTTTCAAATACCAAAGCTAGAGAAGGATTTAGAAATAAGCATCTGGAAACCACTGCCCCATCTCCTTTATCACTGGTTTATGGTTAATCCATTGGAAGAATAAGAACATTTTTAAAAGCTTTTTGTTTTCCCAACTCTTTCTGCAAAAGCTGTTTCCACATTTCCATTGTCTGTTGGCAAAAGTTTTTAATAACACTTATCTTTTGACCTTTTATCCATTTGCTCTTTGAGTTTATTTGTACCAGCTCTGTGAACCCGCGTGATACAGAGCAACTTACTGGGTATTTGTTCTGTAAATCAAAACCACCTCAAACGTGGTTTTGCAACTATATGGGATTCTACTTTTTCTCCATGATGCCTGCAGAAAACAGACAACAGACAACCACAATGGAAAGATACAAGTATAAATATAGTCTCAGGTCATTTCCTCCTCATTATTTCCTTTCTTCACTTATGTTAGAACAAAATCTGTAATGTCACACACCTCAAAACACACATATAAGCATCAAATCAATAAGAGATACATATGCAGCATATGCTTATGGTAAGGAGGTGGGAGAAACTTTTTCAATTAATTTACAAACAAATTTGAAGGAGACTATGTTAAATGGAATGAATATAACTGTTAATATGTTTTTCTTTCTTACTTTTAACTGTTCTTTCAAAAGAATAGAAAACACCCAGATGTATACACAGTACTGGCTGATTTACAAACTCTGTCATCAGATTAGTATTCAACTTAGTGTTCAGGGGTTTAGCCATTATAATTAATCATTCCTCTAAGTGCAGAAAGATACTTAATACTCTGTCCTGACTCATTATTCAGATTTTTTGTTCTGTAGTGAAGGGCCTTAGAAAAAGATTAATTAAATCAAACACTTAGGGGTTATTCTCCCATCACTGAACAGAGGATTTACATATATAACTGGTATTAATGTTGGGGAATATTCCTCCTATAATGAAACAGATGACTCTCTAAATGAGTTTGTCCAGAAACAATAAGACACATCAGATTTAACCTAATGAATGTTTCTAATATTTTACTTTTGTTATTTAACTTTTTGTACATAGTAATCATCAAACAGTTTATATACTTGAGGATATATATAGTATGTTTTAGGAAAAGTGAAAATTTACTTTAGCTTGGAAATAACTAACTCCATAGCCAAATTATGGCATCATACTCGCTCTATCTCATTCTCTCAGCTAAAATATGATGGGTATAGAATGTGTAATCTCTGTTGTTTATAGTTCAAACATACTGTAATTCACTATGTAACATATTTAGATCTAAAATGAGCCCAAAACATTGGAAATCCAGAAGGACAGAGTCTACAATTTGCTATTGGGATGAAATAAAAAGATTATCCATGTTAGTTTTACCAGTGCTAGTTGAAAATATCTGAAATCAGTCCTTTAACATGGAAAGACAAATTCCTTTTCCATATTTCTGTTTCCATTTACAAAATACCCATTATTTGTTGAAATGACCCAGAGACCCTTGTATAAAAAAGTGATAAGTCTATGCTGTGAAAAATGTCTTGCCCTAAAAAAAAATTGTTTCATATTCATTCTGTATAAACTCAGAAATGTTGTCATTGACGTAGAATAGAGAGGCACAAGTAGCTTGTCCAACATTCTAGCACTCTTATATTTTTGCACTATCATATTTATTTTTTGAAAATGTAGTTCTTTATCTGGAAAATTAATTATTTACCTACCTCAAGACATTCATCCAGTCACTTAATGAAACACATCCGTCTTTAAAATCCCTACTTTAGAGACACCATCATCATCGACTACTTTTTTTCCTATGGATTAATTCTTCTTTATGGATCCCATTTATCAAATCACAAAACATACATGGGTATGAAGCGTCTATTTTCTACAACCATGTTTATATTCTCTGCCAAAGGCATATCCTCTTTTTAACTTAAAAAGGGAATTCGAGATATGGTTTATTCTTTGCCTATACATCAAAGAACAAAGTATAAATTACTGATTTATATTAAAATTGTTAACTTTAAGACATCTAAATAAATGGAGTAATATTGCTTGTTCAATTTGTTTTCAATTTAAATTTTGAAATGTTAGGTTCTTCATTGACCCTGGTCTATTCAGAAAAATCAGTTTGCCTAAATCACCAAAGATATCCAAAGATGAATCCAAATTGAATTATTTCCCAAGTGGAAAGATCATGGCTTAAGGAACTTATTAGACAAACTGCAGCAAATTGGTGGCTATTTATCTGATATGTATATTTTTCTGATAAATTAGATTCTAACTTTTTAAATGCAGTGAGCAAATTTTTTATTTTTATTAATAAAGCATAGACAAGGATTGGCAAACTTTTTGTTTTCTGTAAAGGTGTAAATAATAAATATATTTCTATCTTCATGAGCTGTACTGTCTCTGAGGGAATTACTATACACTGCAGTTTCAAAGCAAAATCACCCATAGATGATATGTAAACAAATGAACATGGCTGTTTTCCACTAAAACTTTACCTACAAAGACAGATAGTCAATTTGGCCTGTGAACAATAGTTTCTTGGGTCTCCTGTATGGGCATATACTAGTGCATAATAAAAATGAACTTAAATATAAAATCAGTATAAAGCTTTGTTTTTTTTTTAACACTACCTGTTTTTTCTAATAATGACTTTTTTTTTTTACCATTTTATATAACTGATTATATAAGCTCTTCTGTTGACACACAAATCCACATCAAAAATACCTATTAACATAAATATATGTAATCTAATGTCAAACATATAAAAATACAACCATGTAAGAAAACACTAGTACAACAATGGTAGCAGTGTAGTTACTGTATTACAAGAGTTTTGTTGCTGTTTTTACAAACTACTTCAATATATACTACATTTATTTTTATGAAAAAAATAAACATTTTAGTAACACAGTAGATTGAGACTATACTACATGATTTAACTATGCATAAACATTAAAACAGATCTCCATGCTTCATTATTTGGAAAACAATATTTTAAAATATATGAAAGGCATGCAAGTTAAGAAAAATACTTTGCTTACCATGCAATTATTTTAGAGGGTCTAATTCCAGATTGTGACATAATATTACAATAGTTCTAGGACTTATAAAACTTGTTCTGATTTTTAGCACTTTGGCAATGCTATTTGTTAGACTGTGCACAGTAGTCTGCCCTACCTAGTTACCGTGACCTAGAGTCGTAGACTACTTGGTCTTGAATTTTATAACTGGAGTTCTTTTTGTTTTGTTTTGTGTTTTGTATTTTTTTTTTTTTTTTTTTTTTTGCCGGGTTCTTGCCCTGTCTCCCAGGCAAGAGTGCGGCGACACCAACTTACCTCAGTGCAGACTCGAACTCCTGAGCTCAAGTGGTCCTCCAGCCTCATCCTTCCAAGTAGCTGAGTCCAGAGGCACGTGCCACCATGCCCGGCTCATTGTTTTGTGTTTTGTAGAGACAGAGTCTGCTATGTTGCCCAGACTGGCCAGGACCTCTTAGCCACAGGTGATCTCCTGCCTCAGCCTCTCAAAGTACCGAAGTTACAGCTTGAGCCACCACACCCACCCCAAGAGTCTTTAAAAATTATTTATATTGTGTGAAAAAGCCTCTAAAGAATGCTGACTTTGTTTTGTGATTTTGTTAGGACAATAAGAACTCAAAAAGTTACATCAGAAAATATTACTGTACAGTAATGTAAGAGGCTGAAATACATTGTAAAAGGCTCTTCTGTACCATTGTCGTTTTCAGTAGTAAGAATCTGTGATTTGAAAATAAATACAATGGGCAGTCTGTATCCATGGGTTCAACATCCAGGGATTCATCAACTGTATTTTGTAAATATTTTTAAAATAATACAACAATAAAAAGCAGAACTGATAAAAAGTGGTACCATATAACAACCATGTGTGTACCATTTGCATTATACTATGTATTATAAGTAATCTAGAGATGATTTAAAGTATACAGGAGGATGTGTGTAGGCTATATACAAATATACTATACCATTTTATGTAAGGGACTGGAGTATCTGAAGATGTTGCATATCGGCAGGGGTCCTAGGACCAATTTCCCAAGGGATCTGAGGAACCATTGTGCATCCACACATGCTTATTTTTGTGTTTGGATATTCACTCCTTTCTCTACCCCATCTTTTCAAAATTTCTGAGCTGAATATTGACTGTTCAATTAGAATTCGAACTACTGGAAAGAATGCCTGAATGAAACATCTTGAGCCTAAGAATTTTTTTTTTCTCCAATAGAAGGTAAAGCCTGTAAATTTTCCAAGATTTTTTTATGGCTCTAGAAAATAAAGATGAGAATTAACTTATTAGCTATGATCCTCTGAGCTTTAAATAACCATCCAACCTGTGTGAATTTAAGTATAAAAAGGAGTCTGTTATAAACACACAGGTGTGTCTCACAATATCTGAAGTCTCCTAGGTGTATCGGATTTTGACTAAAATGAGATATGATTGGGAATCTTGACAGTGCTCTGGCTGAATTTTACCTGTGCTTGGCTTTCTCCTTCTTTATCGGTTCCTCTACCATATCCTTTACTCACACTGGCAATCTGATTTTTCATCTATGTTTATATGACAAATTCAGGTTGTAAGAGGGGCAGTATGCACATGTCTTCACCTACTTCCACACAGAAAGATACTGTTCCAAAATCTAGGTACACATTTAGATTAGGTCAGCCTACATGGATGTCCATCTCTGTACCAATCCACTATAGAGTAGCTGGGGCCATCAAATCATGGAACACCTGCTCCCATTATGACCATCCAGATCAGGAAGGTCAGCAGTCGCCAGATATGATATAAGAGAACTTGTTTGAAAAAAAATTAAAAATTAGGTGTTCTCCAATGTAGCATGCACTCTAAAAAAACAAGTTCTCCTAAATTCTTTGAGAATTCAAGAACAAAATGATAAATTGAAAACTATTGTTACTCCCAATACCTGCATCCAGACATATCATTTATAAGGTGAGTAAATAACCTGTTTTCCATATAACTTAGAAATTTTATGAATATCTCATTAGATTCCTTAAAAATGATGATACATCAGTTCTCACTTGACTTCTAATCTAATGCTTAAGGTTACTGCATTTCTTCGCATGCAAACTTTTTTTTTCATTTTGGTGCCAAATCTTATTTGTTGATAGTATATTATATTTTAATACAGAACTAGATATTTTTGTTACTATTTTATTGAGGAATTTTTAAATTATACTCGTAGTGAGGTTGCTTTCTTCTCAAACAAGTGAGATCATTCTATTTTTAAAATGGCTTCAGTGGAATATTGATCTCATGTCCAAGATCAATTTTTTACTTCATTTTACCTATCAACAGCATTTGCTTCAACAAGTTGTTTCTCCTTTTCGTCGCACTTTTTTTCAATTTGCCAATTTTGTCCATTTTTTCTCCTGATAAAGAGGCCATGCTACTTCAATTTCCTGATTTAGTCTTATTGAACACAGGATTCGGTCCCTGCATTCATCATGTCTCCATCTACCCTTCTTTGTAAATGTTTAACTCATTTAGATGCTGAAATTTCTAAAACTTGCATCTCCTACTTGGACTCCCTCACAAACTGGCTCATCCAAGATATCCACTTGTATATGATGAAAGCATATATTTTCTGTTTTCCTCAATGAATCTAAATATATTGTTTTTCAAATCTGAGATAATTTGAAAAATTCCATTTTGTATCATGTTTATTTCATGTAACTACATTATAATTTCCCCATGTCCACAAAGTAAATACCTGAATGCAAATTGTAAATTGCACCAAACATTTGATTTTAGTATCGTTTATTTGGTTCATCTAAAATGTTACTTTTAGACATTGTATATAAAGTGTTGCCAGTTTTTCATATCATAAACAACATTGAAAATAACAGACTTGTGAATATATCATGGATGAAAACCTAGCAGTCAGAAATTCTTAGAAAATAAATTCATGAATCATAGAAGAGTTTTAATTTTTTATGATGTACAGTTCTAAAGACATCAACTAATTGAATTGCCCTACAGAATTAAACTTTATTGATAGCAGTATATGAGATTGCCAAAAATCTCACAAAAATATACATAAAAATGTTAATACTTTAAAGAGTTATATATGAGATTACCTGTTGTTTAATACTTATTATTTAACTTGAAGGAGTTTTTTGGCATGTATATTGGTGAGATATGTTTAATTTTTTTTTTTTTTTTTTTTATGGAGTCTTGCTGTGAAACCCAGGTTGGAATGCAGTAGCATGATCTAGGCTCACTGCAACCCCCGGTACAAGCAATTCCCCTGCCTCAGCCTCCAAAGCAGCTGGGATTACAGGCGCATGCCACCACACCCAGCTAATTTTTTTGTATTTTTCATAGAGACAGGTTTTCACCATGTTGGCCAGACTGGTCTCAAACTCCTGACCTCAGGCAATCTGCCTGCCTCGGCCTCTCAAAGTGCTGGGTTAACAAACATGAGCCATGAAACCTGGACTTAATTTCTTGAAATACCCAATATTCAAGAACTGTGAGAAATTCTTAGATTTTACAGTACTTATAAATTAATATGCCAGCTTGTCACAGTTCCTGGATGCTGACAGTGAACATGAAATTCCTGAGTCAAAGACAAAGAACCTTATTACTCATAGCAATAGCAGAAATTGCATAGAGACATAAAGAACCAGTCAACATTTACACATGGCAATAGACTGTGTTACAGGAAAGAAATCATTCTTATAGAACCCAAATATTCTATAAAGGGCAGTAAACCTGTGCAGCTTCGCCCAAATGGAAACATTGGCTTTATCATATTGAACAGCAAACAAATTTTGTGTTTGCTTTAGGAGAGAAACACCCTCTCTCTTCCAAAGTTATTTTAAAAGATCGTCTGGAACAAATGCAGTCAGGTTGACTGCTTGCAAGACATACTTGAGTCCAACGGGTCGATGAAGAATTATCTCTCAATATTAGTTGTATATTTTGCCTGCAAAGGAGAAGCAAAGACAATGTTATATTTTTTAGATTTATTTTTTCAAATGTCTTGTTATATCCAAGCAAGTTACAAGGGAAGTGCCATGCTCTGAGTTCCAAATTAAGAGTCCTTTATTAATTAGCCGGTGACCGAGAGATGGCTAACACTCAAAATTCCCTCGGCCCCGAGACAGGGGCTTGATTCCCCTTTATACCTTGAGTTAGGTAGGGGAGGGGGGAGCCAGCTGAGGTGCAATTTTACAAAAGCAGAATGAGCAGGTTAGAGGGATGTGGTTGCAGGCCAGGGTATTTCCAAACAATCACCAAGTGGGGTTCAAAGAGAGTCATTCACAACAGCAGGTGTGCTTGCCAAGCAGGATGGAGTTACATTGGTTGTATGGTCAGATAAGCACAGAGTCAGCATGACATAAGCACAGCGTCAGTGTGGCCCAGTTATGCACCTGAGGGAGACATGGAAGGCAGGGAGAGGCAAAAATGGAGTTTGCAGCTAAGGTGGAGTCAGTTAGCCTAGCACGAGTTAGGCTATAACAGTCTAACATTTTATTATCTATGAGTGTCAAATCTATCAAAATTTGTCATATATGTTTTAATTTTTATGTGTCCCACTATACTGAATAGTTTATATTTTGTTAAATATATAAATACTTTTTTTTAAAGCTTTTTCAGTTCTTATTCTGTTGTTTGGCTTTAAAAAGGTACAGCCCTTCTATGAGAGCAAACGGTTATCTATGCTTTAGTTTATCTAGTTGACTTTAACCCATTAATTTACTTTGGATTTCTGGTGGTGGCTTTTAACATCATTATTTTACAACAGTTATCCATTTGGTCAAGTGACATTTGTTTAATAATTTATAATTCCTCTTTGATTTGAAATAATTCCTTTATAATAAATGACAATTTCACTTAGCTATACATTTTTCTATTTCTGCATTTTAATCACATTGTTGTGAATTTATAAAATATATTAATACTGATCTATTTTTTTTCAATAAATATTTGTTAGATGAGACACTGTACAAATGGGACAAGTGGTCACTGATATAATTTTGGCCTTCAGAAGGATAGTGATGAAGTGGCAGGGACAAGGAAGGAACGTATGTATGAAATATGGAAGCTACAGGAACTGATAGTAACAGAGGCATCTAATCCAGGACTGGATTGTACATGAATTGTGGCTCAGAGAGGACCCTCCATCGAAGTAGCATGTAAACTGGAGGGTAATTAAACAGACACTAACAATGGAGAGCAGGGAGCATAGGTTTTCATTTATCATGCTGGGAAAGTGGGTCAGAAGTGGGAAGTAGGAAGACCTGAGATGTGATAGACAAAGAAGTCCAGATGGGTAGGCAACCAAAGCACTTTGTTATGAGGGAAGTAAAAAGCCGGGAAAGCTTGTTTTCGAGCAGATGTTTATTCAGCAATTTGCATTTCCACAGTTG
Source organism: Cebus imitator (assembly GCF_001604975.1). Lineage (NCBI taxonomy): Eukaryota > Metazoa > Chordata > Mammalia > Primates > Cebidae > Cebus > Cebus imitator. Next base: position 2,902,662 of record NW_016107329.1, read on the forward strand.
ACTCTCAGCATACCACTGAGAATAGGTGAGGTAAAGCTGAGAGTAGTTCATGGGAGGGTGTGGAGAACCTTGTGATTTTGAACAAATGCAGAAAACCATGATACTGTCAGCACAGTCAAGGTCCTAAACATAACCACCACCTCTAACACTTTGCTTGCGTTCATGTGGCTTCCCATTTAACTCAGAGTAAAAGCCCAAATTCTTCCAATGGCTTCCCATTTAACTCAGACTAAAAGCCCAAATCCTGCCACTTGAGGATATTTTGATTTACTGCTTTCCTTTCCAGAAATTATGTTTTCCCTAAATAATGAGATGATTCGCTCCCTCATATCCTTGAATTCTGTAATCAAGCAACATCTGACCAGCCTATTTTAAAATGCTACCCCCCAAAATAACCTCCCTCCTACTCTCCAGCACTCTCCTTCCCTTGACTTGCTTTATTTCTCTCGAAAGCACTCATTTCCTTATTTCATATGATATAATTTGTTTAGCTAAGTCTATTATCTATGGATAGACTTCAATAAAATGTAACCTTCATGAGGGTAGCAATTTAATAATTCCTGAATTAAAATTGATTAATAAATGTTATATTAAAAAGTTTCAAATGCCCCTCTCTCTAAGGGGATATTTATTATACACAATATTATATAAAATTGTTTGAGACATTTTTGCGAGAAGTACTTCTGTTTAATTTTATTTAACCATGTAACTTGCCAATGTATTGAATGCCAGAGTTGTCAAAACCCAAGAGATACTCTGGGCAATTGCATTCTAGTCCAAGGATTGTTAACTGCAACCTACAGATACTTACTCCTCACCACTGAAGGTACTGACTCTTCAAAACATAATGATGCTATCACTACATATGCTGTAAGCATTTTGAGGATTGACAAATACTTAAAAACATTTGTGATGCAGTGTATTAGAATGTGTGTGTGGATGCTCCTGGCGTCCTGCCATACCTCTGTGCCCTAACTACTTCAATGAATGTAGCCTGTCTTCCTTCCAGCATTCAATTGTCTCTTACCAAGGGATATCTCCAGCCCACTTCGCCTGTCACTGAGGCCAGCTGAAATTACCTCATGCCATGATTGCAAGACAGGGGTGTTATTCAGAGGCTTGTCTTTTCTTCCTGTTCCTACAGTTCCCGCAGTTCTCCAGGGAAGGTAATCTACAGTCACCCACCATCATAAATGGCCAGATAACCCTCACTTTCTTGGATTCTTCTCCATCTCTCTACAAGTGTTACCTTCACTCTTCCCCTAGTTACTTACCAGGCTTCCAAACCATGTCTCAGGATTTCCTTGAGAAGGAACTAAAACAAAGGTAATCATTAAATATTTTTAAACCAAAGGTTGCTGGAAAACATTTAGTGCTAACATCTCATCCTACAACTGAAGAAGTCTTTAATCTTTCCTCTCACTTGTCCATTCTCTATGATCTTTTAACGGCTCATTCTTCTGGTCCATTTTTCCTTATGTTCTACTTTTGTCTCTCTGCCTTTCTATATAAGAAACATTTGAGAATGCATGTACCATTTCAGTCCTGAATACTATACTCATTAGTATTTCCAACCAGCAATCTTTTTTCTACTCTTCTTAAATGGAGTGTTTTTCTTGAAAAACTGGTTCTTGGTATTTATACAGTTTCCAGTTCTTGGGAGGGGGAAGGGAGATGATAGAAGATGACTACATAGAAAAAAGAAGCATCTCGTTTTGTCAACAGTTTACAGATCAGGAAATGTACAGATATGTGAATTATTTTTTGATGACCACACTGCCTATTTGTCATCAGCTGAGTATTAGTTCTTGTTTGCTCATATAGCTCTAAGCCACATTAACCGTAATGTGTTATTTGTAAGATATTACAGAGTACAAGGATTACAGGAAGAATTTCAGTTTACATTGTGAGGAAAGAATCACGAAGGTTTTGGTAATATTACATGACAGTATTTCATGCATTTTTATATGACCACTAATCTTCCACACAAGTGTGATTTCTCTTGCAGTTGATTTACATATTATTTTGTTTGGGTTCTCTCCTATTTTAAGATTAGACAATGGCATAAAAACATCTGTTACTTATGCAGGTAAATATTATAACCTAATTTCAACTCTACCTTTTAAAATTTATCTTGGGGAAAAGCAGGTAATTATTTTGTAGAAATTGTCTATCCATGTGAATGGCTTTATGTCTTGCATTTTTAAATTGTTTTCTGTATATTATGATGTTTTTACATCTGAAAAAGCCTTTTTGGGAGAGAAATTGTCTTTCCGGAGCTAGCCAATTCTTAGAGATAACAAGGTCCAGCCAAGAGCATGTCTTTGATATGGAAACTAACTCATCAAGACCCATATCTTCTCTATCTGATCTGTACACCTCAGAAGGCAATATTCTTCTACCTCAATCATTATAGGGACAGATGCTAGAAACCAACCCTAGCGGGTGTGTCCAATCTATTGTCTTCCCTGGGGCACATTGAATGAAGAATTGTCTTGGACCACATATAAAATATGGTTATACTAACAGTAACCATAGCTGATGAGCTAAAAAAAATAATTGCAAAAAAAGTCTCATATAATTTAA
>NW_016107329.1:2905311-3026702 GCF_001604975.1 Cebus imitator
AAAAAAAAAAAAAAAAAAACTCCATGTTTTGAGAAAGTTTATAAATTTTTGTTTGGCTATAATCAAAGCCTTTCTGGGCTGCATGCTGCTCACAATAGATGGATTGGACAAACTTGGTAAATTTCACATAAAAACACGTTACTAAGCTGTTTTCTGCTTACAGAAATTTTTGGTAAGGTATTAAAAAAAAAGAAAGGAATTCAAATGTATTGGAAGTCTAATATCCAGCAGGGATCATCTAGTAGCTCTATTTTTAGACTTTTGAGAAACCTCCACACTATTCTCCTTAGTGGTTGTACTAATTTACATTCCCACTAACCATGTAGAGGAGTTCCCTTTTCTCCACTTCCTCACCAGCATTTGTTATTGCTTATCTTTTGGGATAAGACATTTTAACTGGGGTGAGATGATTATGCAATCTAGCCATTCATAAGATATTCGCCTTGCCCCACCTTCCCTTTCCCACAAAAACCCCAATAAAAGCAGTGGCCAGACCCTGCCCCTGGATCTTGTCTTCTGCTTTCTTAATGCCCTGATGCCTTTACCAGGTAGTCTTCTGTGGCATGCTGTGCCTCTGTCTCCAGGACCTGGGAGTGTGTTAAAAATTTGTGCTCCTGAGTGTCTTCTCTGCCTCCTTTTGTGGGCCCACTTGAATGAATGTGTCATAAAACAGAATAGGAAACACTTTCTTATCCCAGGGTAGCTTGCCTCCTACCACAGAAATTGAAAAGGAGCACCATGTGAATTAGGGATGCTGGTGCAGGAACATCATCTCCATTGATTATTAAGTAATAATTTTGATCTCAGTTTCCTTACATGTAGAATGAGCCCCAAAAGCCTCCTCCAGTACATCTTAAATGTTTACATAAAGTAAATAAAATTAAGGATCAGATGCAGTGGCTCACACCTATAATCCCAGCACTGTAGGAGGCTGAGACCAGAGGGTTGCCTGAGGCTAGGAGTTTGAGACCAGCCTGGGCAACAAAGCAAGACCTCCATTTCTTGATAAAGACTTAAATTTTAAGTATGTAAGATTACATAAAAGTACTGGTATAGTGGTTGGCAAATATTAGACTTCAAATACATCTGAATTCCTTTAATTCCCTTTTTTATACCTTATCTGAAATTTTTGTAAGCAGAAAACAGCTTTGTAACTATTCTGTTTTACATGATGATAAATACTTAAGATTATTATTTTTAAAAATTTTTTATGGGTATATAGTAGGTATATTTACGAGGTACATGAGATGTTTTAATACAGGCATGCAATGTATAATAATCACATCATGGAGAATGGAGTATCCATCCCATCAAGCATTTATCCTTTGTGTTTCAGACAATCAAATTATATTCTTTTAGTTATTTTCAAATGTACAGTTAAATTATTATTGACTGTAGTCACCCTGTTGTGCTATCGAATACTAGTCCTATTGATTCTATTTTTTATAACCATTATCCATCCCCACCTCCCCCTCACCCTCCCACTACCCTTCCGAACCTCTGGTAACCATCCTACTCTCTATCCCCGTGGGCTCGATTGTTTTTATTTTTAGATCCCACAAATAAGTGAGAACATGCGATGTTTGTCTTTCTGTGCCTGGCTTATGTCATGTAACATAATGATCTTCAGTTTCACCTATGTTATTGCGAAAGCCTGAATCTCACTCTTTTTTAATGGCTGAATAGAACTCATTGTGTATAAGTGTCACATTTTCTTTGTTCAAATTCATCTGTTGATGAACCCTTAGGTTGCTTCTAAAACTTGGCTATTGTGAACAGGGCTGCCATAAACATGGGAGTGTGATTATCTCTTCGCTCTGTTGATTTCTTTTCTTTTTGGTATATATCCAGCAAGGATCATATAGTAGCTCTAGTTTTAGATTTTCGAGGAACCTCCACGCTGTCCTCTTTAGTGGTTGTACTAATTTACATTTCCACCAACAATGTAGAAGAGTTCCCTTTTCTCCACATCCTCACCAGCATTTGTTATTGCTTATCTTTTGGGAAAAGGCATTTTAACTGGAATGAGATGATATCTCGTTGTAGCTTTGATGTGCATTTCTCTGATGACCAGTGATGTCGAGGACCTTTTCATATGGATGTTTGCCATCTGTATGTCTTCTTTTGAGAAATGTCCAATCACATCTTTTGCCCATTTTTTAATCATATTATTAGATTGTTTTTTTTCTAATAGAGTTCTTTGAGCTTGTCTATTCTGGTTGTTAATCCCTTATCAGATGAATAATTCATTGTCATGGAAGTTTTTAAATATAAGGAAGTTAACCAACCTGTGTTGTTAGTTTGCATCTGAGTTAAAATAAATCTATTTGAGAAAACAAGATTTCTAAATAGCTTGTAGAAAATAAATGAATAGATGGCTTTGGTTACGAAGAGTCAATTCTTTCATAATCAGGAGAAATAAGAAAGCATTTATAGAGACTGGAAGATTACTTCTCTAACAAGGTAACAGAGGCATTAAAAACAACCTTAGAGAAGCTTGGGTTTAGAATTTTCCAAATTTCAGGGGGGAAATAAAAAAGGACACAATGGGTTAAGTATCTCATTCATCTTGTTCAATCTTTGATAATTAGAGAACGGACTAAAGTTCAAATGTTTTCAGATTTATATCATTCTTTTGTTGTTCCTATTGCTGGTATCATGGGAGTGGTTTTTATTTTGTTCACCCCACACCATGTTTCCAGGTTAATTGGATCTAAATGGGTTGGGAAAATATAACTTTTAAAATAGTTTCAAAATTTGGATTCAGAGATACAAATCAGAATGCATAAACATAGAATAAACTGTCCTTTACTGTGATACTTCAAATCCCTCAAGCTTTAAGTAATCAACTCTTCACAGGCAAAAATATATAATTATTTAAGTGAAAATTGATTTGGTAACACCTGTGTGAGACTCCATTTTTTTTGTATAATGTAAGAGTTGATGACTATCTTTAAAAATATGTTATTCCGTTCCAGGATAAATGTTTTAAACAACTCCAGGGAAATATTTAGCTGTAGTGTGTATTAAATTTATTACTAGAACTCTTGCATTGAATGCTACATTATATGATTTCGTGTATACTTTAGTAAAAAGATATCAGTGAAGAGAAAGCATAAATGAGTTTACAGCCTGTCACAGCTTGTGGGAACTGAGCAGTATACATATTACTTTAGTAAATCCTAAGCACTGGCAAATGTTTTTTAATTAACTGGTATAATTGGTCCAACCAAATAAGTGAGTAGCTAGGTGAATAAAGCTGGTTTTTGCATTGTAGTCATATATGCTATATGACTAAATTAACTATCAAATTCAATAAAAAATGGATGATAGTTAGAAAATACTATGATAGTGCCACAATCCCTTGATTCTAAAACTATGAGGCTGTGTAGTCACATGTTCTGGAGTCCCTCGAAGGGTCTGGATGGAGGGCCTAGCAGGACAACAAATCCCACCAGTGGTTTGGCCTCAGTGGTTAGCTGATATAACTGGGTAGAAGATATGGCATTTTATTTTATTTTATTTTATTTTATTTTATTTTATTTAGACAGAGTCTTGCTCTGTCACCCAGGCTGGAGTGCAATGGCAGGATCTTGGATCACTGAAACCTCCGCCTCCCAGAGTCAAGTGATTCTCCTGCCTCAACCTCTCGAGTAGCTGGGATTACAGGCACCTGCCACCATGCCCAGCTAATTTTTGTATTTTTAGTAGAGATGGGGTTTCACCATTTTGGTCAGGCCGGTCTTGAACTCCTGACCTCAGGTGATCCACCTGCCTCAGCCTCCCAAAGTGCTAGGATTACAAGCATGAGCCACCTCTCCCAACCAGCATTATTTTTTAATCTTGAAATTAAAAGATTACTTCCATTATATAATAATTTCTTTGACTGGGTATTTACTGACAAAGATTTTTTTACCTGGCCAATCTTTAGTCAAGCTCCTGCATCTTCTGCTAGACCCATCTGTGCACTTCCTTGTAAAATCCAACTTCAGCAAAAAGCCCTGCTGAGTCACTTTACCAAGAACTTCTCCCTTGATACCTGCTCAGATGCCTCATCATCCACCCTTCCCCAAGAGATGTTGGATCACCCTGGCCTGTTTTCAGCAAGAATCATGTCAGGTCAGTCTAAGCAAATTCCCCTTGACTCTGACATTATGTCTCTTTAATTTTCCATCCACAGACCTCCACACTTCTCTTTGGCTATAAATTCCCACTTGCCTATGCAGGATTCCAAGTTCAGCCAAATCACTCTCTCCCACTGCAAGATCCCACTGCAGAGGTCCCTATATCTTTTGAAATGGTCCTGAATAAAGTAGTTCTTAACCATGATTTGAACAAGTTTCATTGATTTCTCTTTTCTGGAACATTACTGATATAGCTTGGCTCTGTGTCCCCACCTGAATCTCACCTTGAATTGTAATAATCCCCATGTGTCAAGGGTGGGGCCAGGTGCAGATAATCAAATCATGGGGGTGGTTTTCCCCAGGATCTTCTCATGGTAGTGAATAACTCTTATGAGATTTGATGGTTTTATAAAGGGAAGTTCCCCTGTACAGGCTCTCTTGCCCGTCACCAGTTAACAAATACCTCTGCTTCTCCTTTTCAATGTTGTTTCTTCTGAGATGACTGTGAGTCCTCCCAAGTTATGTGGATCTATGAGTTCATTAAACCTCTATCCTTTATAAATTACTCAGTCTCGGGTATCTGTCTATTAACAACATGAGAACAGACTAATACAGTTACCGTGGTATTAGCTGCTACTCAAAGCCAATCATTTATTGTTTATTACCATATGGTTAAGAAATAGATACATTTTTTTCCTAATACTTAAAACCTATGCATTTTCTTAAAATTAAGATACAGACTTCAGTGATCAGGAAACAATTATTTTAGTTCCCTGAAATTGCAAAAATATTTCTATCTAATTAATGTTTGGTTTTACTTTGCTAAAACGTTTTCTTTCTATTTTGACTGAGATGGGAGTGATCATTTGAGATTGGAGTGATCACTTGAAAATTTTAGACTAAAAGAAAAAAAGAGCATCAGGATACAGTAAATTCAAATGCAGTCCACTACTCTGTGGCTTACGCTGTTAATGAAGACAGATGAGTTAAATTGCTAAATATCATAAGGTAAAACAAAGAAGATTAGAGACAATTTGGTGATAAAGATTATTCTCTATCAGTTAGAAAATGTTTAAAAAATTAAATTTCCAAATATGTTTAATTTGTGTATTATGAATATGTATGATTCTGTATAGAATAATATGAAAATTTTAAATATAAAGGTATACCTGCCAAAATACTTGTTTATTATATTCTATTAAATTAAGAAGTGTATACTTTGATGTGTTAGAGATACTCAATCCCAGAATAAGCTGGTTGCATCAGTTGAAGCCTTCAAGACAGCTTTTTCACCTTGTTGAGAGAGTAAGGGAGAAGTTTCTATAAAATAGTGGCAGTTAGCAGCAGCTGAGTACCCATGGGATCTCTTCTCACAACAGCCAAGGCATGGAATCAAACTCAGTGTCCACCAATGGATGAATAGAAAAATAAAATGGATTATGTAATAATATCCAGCCTTAAAAAAAGAAAATCCTGTCGTTTGTGACTACATGTATGAACCTGGGGGAAGTCATGCTAAGTGAAATATGCCAAGCAAAGAAAGACAAATCCTGTATGATCACGCCTATATGTGGAATCTAAAAAAGTTGAACTCATAGAAATCCAGAGTAAAATGGTGGTTACCAGGACCTGGAGGAGGAGGGGATTGAAGAGATGTTGGTCAAAGGATACAAAATTTTAGTTACTTAGGAGAAATAAATTCAAGAGTTCTATTATATATCATGGTGACTGTAGTTAATGAGAATGTATTGTATGTTTAAAATCACTGAGAGTAGATTTTAAGGTTTCTCACCACACACATACATACACACACTAAATACATGATGTAATGCATATGTTAGCATATGTTACTTAGCTCAATTTAGCCATTCCACAATGTATACGTATTTCAAAACATCATGTTTTATATACATATATACATTTTTTGTTAATTAAAAGAATGAGAATAACAAAACCCCACCAAAACCTCAAACAGATTACAACCACCAAAAGAAATCATGATAGATGAGCTTGGGAACAAATCACTAATGCACACTACTAGAGTCGTATCAACATTCCTTCAGGAGGAAAGAGAAAGGGACAATATGACATGTGATAAACATGAGACCTGGATCACTCTCAAATTACAACCTGGTCTCCACTGGAGGTGAGCAAGCCAGTTATACACAGTTTCCCATCATACTCTAAATTGTGTGTAATTACCATGAATCTATGGTTTAAGATGAGGCAGCAGGGTGACTCTGAAGTCTATGAACCCTCCAAAATGCCTTCTACAAGAAAGCCCAACACTGAGGAGAGATCGCTTGAACGAGACTCTAAATTTATCAGAACCAAAGCAATAAGGTCAAAGGAAAGAGACATCCATGTTTAAATGAGCAAAGAAAAATGCAATAAAATTTCAAATAGTAAGTGACCCTATCTTAAAGAATTGCTGAAAATTATAGAAGAGAGTGTGAGAGCTGTGAACTTCAAAAAATCTTCCTGAACCAACCCATCTTCCTAACATTTTTTGAAACTAATTTTATGTGAAACAACAAGAAAAATCTCAATAAAATTCTATACTATGTCTTTGTAGAAAGGAAAGAAGAAACCTCCAATGAGATATGCCACAGAAGAAATGGAAATGTCAGTGGAATGTTTCAAAACAAGCTAAAATAAATTAAGAAAAAGATGAAATACATAAAAAACTGCATACATCTAAGTTACAATAAAATGAGGTGATAGTGCACCAAAAACAATTTGATTTGAAATAAATGAATAATTTAAAAACATAAAGACTAATGAAGCCATGCAGATAATGCCTTCAGATAAATAAAATAAGTAAAGGAAGAAAAAGTTTTAAATCACAGAGAAATAATGAGAGAGATCAAAAGGATTAAAGAAAAAGAGCCTTGTATAGAATATGTTTAAGGAGTCTAATTGACCTATAATAGATTACCTCAATTATAAAAGTCAAAACAATAAAACAAAACTTGTGAAATTGTAAAGTTTCTCAGAAGTATATTCTGTATGTAAGATATGAAGATGTATCTATCTATCTATCTATCTATCTATATATATATATATATATATATACATTTTAAAAAATAGAGAGGGTCCCATTTTTTTGCCCAAGCTAGTCTCAAACTCCTGTGATCAAGCGATCCTCCTGTCTCGGCCTCTCAAAGTGCTGGGATTACACATGTGAGCCACTCTCTCAGCCTAAATATGGTGTGACTTTTGCTTCAAGATGAATCTTTAGAATCATTCCTTTTATTTCCCATTTATCTTAACTCTGAACATTAAATTCATTGCCCAATGATGTTCTTTATTCTTTCACCAGGATCCTGGCATATATCTCTTGAATTTTATTTTAATACAAATAAACCTCTATTTTTCCAGTATAAGCTTTAGTCAAATCAATCATTTAATAAACATATATTGAGCTTCCAAAAGTGTGGGTGAAACTGCAATTAAAAAGATACAGTGGCCCAACCTTCATGTATCTCCCAACTAGTGAGTATGTGCCATCATTTTTAATGTGCTCTGTAATTATTTGAGTCTTCCCAAACATTATGATTTCCTCCAGGGTGTCTGATATCCTGTTATGGCAGCTGAAGCTGCTTCCACTTGGAGCATTCTGCAGTATGAGACAGAGTCCAGGTTTCAGTTTCAGAACACTTGGTCTTAAACATCATCTCTGGCTCATACAAAATATATAACTTAATCTTCCTAAGCTTCATTTCCTCTGCTGTAAGAAGGCCATAATGCTATTTTCCTCTGTGGGTTTATTGCGGGAATTAATAAGGCAGCATATGAAAGTGCTTTGTAAACTTAAAGCACCATACAGGTTTAAGGTTATACTACTGCTGAAAATTTCCACATCAAACTCAATGTGTCTAGCATGGAATTTATTTAATAGTCATTCAAAAAGCGTTTAATGAGTGCAGTGAGAGTCTGCTAGCTTTCAGGCTGGGTTCTAGTTGCTGCTTTTCCTTACAAGCACTCCCTCTCAACTCTAGTATTTCTCTTGTGTGCTAAGGCTCAAATTTTTGCCCTAATAGCTGTCATCTTCTTATTTGTATATTTTTAAAGACTCAACATCACTTTAAATCATTTCTTCTTAATTATCAGCATTCAGTATTCCTGGCTTGCTGATATTTTCTTTGTGAAGTTTCTGACATCTCTTCCCTCACTTCTTTTCCTATTTCTATTTAAGGAAACCGCATCTATTTAAGGAAACCACAAAAGATACCGCTGAATGATTGTACAATTATGTTTAAAAATCACCTTATTGTTTTCAAAAGTAAACATGTTTTAACTATCTACTTTCACCAAAGTTGCTAGCAGAATGACTTACTGCAAAATATATTTCTATGTCAGCAATAGAGCAGACATAGAAAGTGCTTTTAATATCTAATGTCTACAGACATCTAGAAGGGTAGGTTTGCCAAACTCTGGGCATGTGTATGAATAACAATATTCTCATAGAGCAAACTAAACATAGATATAGGTAAATTTGCATAATGACCCAAAGGAGAATCCCTGGTGTTCAGCATGGCTACCTTTCATTATTGACCCAAAAGCTGAAAAGTAATTCACAGAAGGTAAAAGTCAGTAGAGATGAGCTTTACTCTTCACTGGGGCTATCAATAGATACGCAAAGGTGAAATAGTTCTTTGCTGTGGCATGAAGTTTAGGTGAGATGCAAGAGCTGAGGGAGATGGGTGAGAAGGCCCTCTTTAAAAGCAGAGGTAGGAAATACCTCTCAGCACAACTCAGTGCAAAAATACCAGGCCGTTGACACACATACAGCCACAGACACAATTTAAAGATGAACAATGTCTGGAGACTGAAAGATAAAAGTAGTGCTAGAGATTAATTGGAGTTTTGTAGAATTAAAGACATGTTGTCCCCAAATCTACCTTTTTTCCAACAGAAAGTGTCTCAAGAGAGCCTCTCAAAGATAGAATCCTGGCCAGATGAGTTCCGGGGAATCTGCATTCCCTGTGAAAGCCACAGTTTGGAGACAATAAGGGTGGCAGGCTTAAAAAAAAAAACTTAGGAGAGGAAAAAAAAGCAGTAGCCGCAGAAACAATCTACAATCTACAGTTTCCTCTTTAACAGAACAAGGATTCCTGAGTGCCCATTGACTAAAATGTGAAAGATAACTTATCTCAAGTCACCTTAAAAAAGTGAGGTGGTCATAGTCAAGAGCATTGCCTTTTGGGTGAAGAACACCTGGATATATGTGTCTATGACTATATGAGCAAATAGGCATCACTAAAGGTTATCTATGTAAAACACCGAAACTGGGAAAGAAGAAATCACAAATGACATAGGACTGATAATGTGAAAATTATGATATAGAAGCTATTAAAATAAGTGCTTAAAATGTCATTAAAAATAAATGTGCAATCCTAAATGAATTTGATACTTCTCTAGGAAAATGTAAATTAACAAGCCTTCTTCAAGAAACAGAGAAAATTGTAAAGAACTACATCCAAATAAGTACCAGTGCCAGCAAATTTCAAAGCATATTCCTCCAACTAAGACATAAATAGTCTTAGTATATCAAATGAAATATCTAGGAATACATTTTAAAGTAAGATATTTGCCTTAATAAAATGTAAAGCATTACTTTTCCTCTACTGGATAATTGAAACAAACAAAAAACCCTTTAATTCTTAAAAATGAAGCTAAGATTACCCTGACATTTAAAATATCTCAGAAAGATAGGACAAAGAGAATCACAAGCCAACCATTATTTTTGAATAACAATGAAAAAAATCTCAAGTAGGAAACAGAATCCAGTCTCAACATAGTTTTGGTACCTCATAAGCAAGCAGGGTTTATGATAGCAATGCAAAGATGCTTTGGACTTAGAATATTTTATTGGCCATACTAATAAATAAAACTTAAAACAAGATCTTCTCATTATGTAGTCAAAATGCAGTTCAAAATACATCACCCATTGTTTATATTAATTCTAAATAAAAATGTATAATCACTTTTATAATGGGTAAAATGAATTCTTATCTCTTTAGGGAAAATATACAAATTCCTATAACAACATGATCATAATATTAGAAAGCATAAGATCTTTCTAATAGTGAAAGTATTTTCTTTAAAGTAGGAATCATAGCAAGAATATCTTCATCATCATCATCTTATTATTACTGTTATTAAACATTGTTCAAGACGTACAGACACACTTGAAACAAAAGAAAAAGCCTCATAAAAAATTTTTCAGGAAAAAAAAAAGATGTAGAAGAGAACCAAGTGGACATTTTATATCTGAAAAAAAAAAGTTCAGTGATTTGGTTCAACAGCGTAATGGAGGGGGCAGAGAAGACAATCTGTGACCTAGAAGATGGGACAATAGAAATTACACAGTTTGAAGAACAGGGAGAAGATAGACTAGAAAAAAAATGAACAGAGACTCAGGGACAAGTGGTACAATAACAACATATTTAATATGCATAGTTTTCAGAGTTCTAGAAGAAGAGAAGAAAGGGGAACCAACGAAATTTCGAAGAAATAATCAATGAAAACTTCCCATATTTGTTAAGACACTTAAATTTACATGTTACAGAAACTGAGCAAACACAAATAGGCACACCCAAAGAAATCAATGCCAATGCACATCACTATTAATCTGCTGGAAACAGAAGACAGAGAAAAGAATCATGAAGAGAGCCGGAGAAAAATGACAACTCACTCATAAGGAAAACACCATGGATCTCTCAGCCAAAACCATGGAGGTCAGAATGAAGAGACACGCAATTTTCAGATGTTGAGAGAAAAGAACTGTTAACCTAGAGTCCTATAACCAGTGAAAATATCTTCCAGAATGAAAGGAAATTAGGATATTTTCAGATGTAAGAATTGTTCACCAAGCTTCTTATTCTAAAGCATATATGACAAGGCAAAGGGTCTGGAACAGCTAGAATAATCTTGTTAAATCAGAACAAATTGGGAGGAATTACTCTACCCCATATTACTTATAGCTATAGTAATCAAGACTGTGTGATATTAGCTGATGGATAGACATAGAGATCAAGAATCAGAATAGCAAACACTGAAATACACCCGCACTATTTTTCCCAACTGATTTTTAACAAGGCATAAAAGCCATCTAATAGAGACAGATAGCCTTTTCAACACATAGTGTTTCAACTACTGGACATCCATAGGCAAAAAAAAAAAAAAACAAAAAAGAGAGAATTTGGCTTCGGTCTTACATCTTATACAAAAATTAACTCAAAATGGATCACGGAATTAAATATAAAATGTAAAAGTATTCAAACTTTCATTTGAAATGTAGAACATTTTTGGGATATAGGACTAGGCAGAGTTCTTCGCCTGACAGCAGAATGAAAGAAACACGCTATAGAGTGGGAGAAAATATTTTCAAATCACTTATTTAAAAAATGAATAGTATCTACAATTTAAGAACTCTCAAAATTTAATAATAAAACATCAAACAGTCCAATTAGAATATGGCAAAAGTCATAAAGAGACATTTCCCTGAAAAAAAAAATACATATGGCAATTGAGCACAGGAAAAGAAGTTCAATATCATTAGCATTTAGGGAAATGCAAATAGAAACCACAAGGAGATGTCACCACATACCTATCAGAATGGCTAACATTAAATTTTAAAAAATGGCAATACCAAACTCTGATAAGGTTGGAGAGGAACTGAATCAGTCAGACCTTGCTAGAGAGAATGTAGAATCACAACCACTCTGGAAAACACTATGTCAGTTTCTTAAAACACTAAATGTACAACCAAGCAATTTCACTCCTGAACAATTATTCAAGAAAATTGAAGACATGTTCACATAAAATGCTGTACACAAATGTTTATAACAGTCCTATTCATATCACAAAAACTGAAAACCAGCTGTCCTTCAAAAAGTGAATTATTAAATAAACCATAGTGTATTAATATCATAGACGACTACTCAGCAATACAAACAACAGACTACTGATACACATGACAACAAAGCTGAGTCTCCAGAGATTTATGCTCAGAGAAGAACTGAATCCCAAAAGGCCTCAAATTCTGTGATTCTATTTATATCATATTCTTGAAATAACAAAGTATAGAACTGAAGAAGAGATAAGTGGTCTCAGTGGGATTCAAGGTGAGGCAGAGCTAGGGGACACTGTGTAAGGCTACAAAAGAACAACAGAAAAGATGTTGGGATGTAAATACTTTGTACTTTGCATCAATATCAATATGCTGGTTATGCAATTGTGTTACAGTTTTGCAAGATGCTATCAATGGAGAAACTGGGTAAAGAGTACATAAGTTCTCTTCATATTATTTCTTACAGCTACAGGTGAATCAAAAATTATCTCCCCAAAATACTTTTAGTAAGTCAGAAGGGCAGTATTTTGAAAAATGTATTATTTTAAGGTATTATATTTTTACTTGGAAAGATGATAAACAAGAAAAGATAAAAATTATTTTAGATTAAAATATAACTAATTTAATTGGCCAGATACAAAGTTATATATCTTTTATATAGATAGACAGCAGCAAGATAGAACATATGATCAAAATAATTAAAGAATAAACATGGTTTCAAGGAACTTTAAAACACTCCAGAAGGAGAATAACTTGCAATAAATCTAATATATTATGGTCTAGAAAATGAAATCTCATTATATTCTGAAAACATCTCTTTTCCCTAAATCAATCTGTATATTTTATGTAATTCCAATGAAAATGCCAATTAAAATCTGTTTGAAACATCAATGGGATTATGAAGTCTTTCTGAACAAAACAAATAATAATACTTCTCATAATAAAAGATAAGAAAAACCTGAACCTAACAAATATTAAAATTATTATTGAAGACATTTATTGACATATAAGTGTGTGTGTGTGTGTGTGTGTGTGTGTGTGTGTGTGTGTAAAGAGAGAGGCAGAGAGAGAGGGTGAAAGAGAGAGGTGAAAGCAAAAAAAAATTGAGGAAAAGCAACAATACTGTAATACATTATATAATTAATATATGTAAGAGAGACATTTCAAGTCATAGAGAAAACATTGCTTATTAAATAGCATGAGAATATTAGAGTTAAAAATACATTTTAATTTCTACATTACAATTTAAAAGAAATTTCAGAATTATTGAATAATATGAAAGAAAAATATAAAGTGCAATAAAATAAATATAGCATATTTGATTTTAATTTACTTTGTCAGTGGATAGGTCTTTTTCAATAACATACAAATTCCAAAAGGTATATGCAAAAATGGTTAATAAATTCAAACTAAATTTTTAAATGCAACAGTTGTTTTAAGGCATGACAGCTGGGGACAGTTGTCCATTTAATGCCCAGGTTCTGAGGCATACTGCATACATAAGGGGAAGAATTTTTCCTCATGCACGTATGTTTTCTGGGTTACCTAATCCAAATGGGGTTCTGCTGTGTGGCTCTGTTGGAGCCTGCAGGCCAACTGGGCTTGGATTCTGGCTAGGGCTGGGCTAAGGTCTTTCCATACGTTTGTTATAGTGACCAGTGTAGGAGGTCAATGGTGATGGTGATTAGAAGAAGCCTCTTCTGCTTGTGGATCACAAAAGCCCAGTATTTATGAAGAATCCCTTAAACAGATTTTAGTTCTTCACTGCTGTCACATCTACTAACTCATCTTTGGCCAAAATTAGTCATGTTGACAAGGACAAAGTCAAAGGCCAGAGAAGTACACTCTCTCCTCATGCAGGGAAGGCCAGAGTTTCCATCTATAAGACTACCCAAGAGGAGTGAAAAATGTGGACTAATAGTTCAGGTTTTGAAAGTGAGAGTGAATTTGCAATTCAAATTACATTAAAAAGGGACGTTCTGTGTGTATAGTTTCTACAAATCCATTGGAATTAAAGCACAAAAGGAAAATTAACAAAAGATAATGGCAGGGCAGTTTTCAAAAAATAAAATAGTTTTTAATTATATCCGAATATGTTGTATTTCATTCATAGTAACATAAATATAAAACTTTGGCAAAGATTTGCTAAAAGAAAACCAAAATAGAGCTACCTTTTATTGTAATACATGAGGCATTCTCATACATTACTGATGGGTGGGTAGGCTGACATAGCTACAGAAGAAATTTATATAAACATTTACATATATCATTTATCTACATCATTTACATATGTATATTTAAAATGCACATAATCTTAGATCTAGGGATTTTTTTTCTTTATATATACTTGTCCTACAAGTATATTTCCACATTTGCTAAATAATTCTGTGCAGTCATTCATGGCAATGGTTTATTTTAAACAGTAGAAAATTGGAAATATCTAAATAATTTTTTACTTCTGACTGGTTATTTAAATCATGATGTATCTACACAACTATATTCACCCTTTAGAAAAAAAAAGTGGCCTGCTTTGTGTATACTGAGCTAGAATGATCTTCATTGCATATTAGGTGTGTGGAAAGCAAGCTGAGAATAGAGTTTAGAGTAGTCTCCTATTTTTGTAGGAAAACAAAGCAACAGAGAATAGTTTTCAGTTTGTTGAAAAGTGGGTAAATCTGTAGAATATGACTGAAGAATAAATAAGGAGTTAGTAAAAATGCTGTCTCAGAAAAAAAAAAAAATGCTGTCTCGGGAAAGGGAAAGTTGGAAGCAATTAGTGGCTGTCACTGAGGTGAAAGCTGAGAAAACATTATTCCCATCAGTAACCAGCTGAAGAACCTGGATTCTGTTTCTAAGCATTTGAGGAAAATGTGTTAGTGTATTTACACCTAAAATCTTGACTATGCACCTTGTGGTAGTTTTTTGTTTCTGATCTGTTTTAGCCTGATAGGGCTGAAATGCTTTCCATGGATTTTATGATATATGCATCTGAGAAAAACAGTAGATATTTTTGTATGCAGATTCCTACTGGCCGTTCTCTTTCATTTTTAAAAAAATTACCCAGAACGGTTGCATTGATGATTTTGATAATGTTGACAATTCTGATTATAATAATTTTCTTATCTTTCTGCCTTGGAAAATTATCTGCTTCAAAATTTTACAATACTCTAATTCCTTCATTATAAATGTTATCTTCTAAAGATGTCAGACAGCAATTTAAAGGAAACTTTAACAAGAATAATTATTTTCTTGTGGAGGAATTTCTGCCACTTCAGATCTGTTGACCAATTTTCTTGAAAAAGGATGGACATAATCAACTAAACTATCTAGTATTTTAAAACTATAGTTTTCTCTTGATATGCTAAAACATCAAATACATTTCACTCAGGGACTTGTTCCCTCTTAAGAAGTTATATTCCTTTTAACAGGACTTTGTCATTACAGTCTAATACTGGCTTATTTTTTTGGGCTTCTATTTTATATAATCTAAGTGAAGTTAAAGGAACTTGATCCAGTTACTTCTATAATCTGTTGTAGAAAATCTTAATAATGAAATAGTTTAGAAAGAAGTAATGATGACTGAGTGGTCTAAATTATTCTGTGGATTAGTGATAATTCAACAACTTTTTGACCTTGAGGAATGTATTGAAAATTTTTATGCCTCAGTTACCTTATGTAAAAATGTGGATAATAATTACCCCTTAGGCTTGTGAAAGACGGGTAAAATATATTAGAACAATGCTTGAGGAGAAAATAATTCGTAGCTAATGTCATTACTTTTATCAAAATTCTTCCTAAATATTACTATGATACTTTTCATTTCTTCTGTCATGTCTTGTATTTATCTTAAAAGAAAGCTTTGTAAATTTTCATAAATCAATTCATTACAACCAGTGTTAGGCTTAATAATAGATGGAATAATGACCTCTGCTTTTATTCCGGACTTCTTATTTGGATGGATGGATGGATAGATAGATAAAAAGACAGATACTATACATTAATTTAGTAAATTAATATACTGTCGTATAATTGCTATGTTCATCTCTTCAGCTGCTATCTCTGATATTTGCTGCCTTGCTGATACTTCAGTCTTCTATTATCTTACTTAAGCCACTAGTGGAAGTGAACAGGTATAAGAAAATGATTTTTATAGTTTTCCATACAAATTATTTTATCTTCTTTCCCTTTGTTTAAGAAGTAAACACACATTTGGCTTTCAGTAAACTTGTGAATTTGAGCAACAATCTTCCAAGCAATTTCATCAGGTGGTTTTAAATGTTCTTAAAGAAGAATTCTGGCTTCAAAAGTGGCAAGATATTTTTGGAAAGAATAGTGACACAAGGAAATATTAGTAGAAACATTAGTATTGCAATTGTAAGAATTATCTACCAGATGCAGAAATCCAGGAATTCAGAGGGAGATACTTGTGTTCCGGTAACTCCATAATCCACTCACCAGTAAGAAAACATCCAAAGCAGAATAATAGCTTTCACCTTTTCAATGCATATTTAGCTGTATACAAGTTATTATATTTACTCTTATAAAAATTTAGTGTGAATTAGTGTGTACATTTCATTGATGGGAAATTGAATTCAGAGGACTTTGATGATTAAATATTGCCTGAAAATTTCCCTGAAAGTAGGTTTAAAACTTAACAGAATATGGTTTTTAATGTAGACCCCAAACAATTGAATGATGAACATTGGTGATAATAAATATAAGGGAAGAAAAAAAATAGGATTCACTTAAATTATATTTAGTACTACCTTGGTACTAATCATAAGAAGTAAGTTTCTTATAAATAGTACTAACAAACTCAAATATACTACACCAAGTAGAAAAACACTTTATTCCAAAGTTAACTAGTAAATGTGAAAAGTTATTACAATACCATCTCAATCGTAATATTATATAATGCTCATCAAATTACATTACATACATCTTATGTTCATTTAACACAGAATTGACAATGAAGATAATTAGGTATATGTTAACGTATAAACATTCATTTGTATGACAATTTTATATTTATAACCACATAATTATGGAATACTTTTGCCTTCCAGTGGAAATATGTATTATTTTGTTTACCTCTCAGTAAGAAAAAAATAACCTGTTTGTATTTTTTAAAAGCTCAAAAAAATTGTCAGGAATCCCATAGTATGAGAACTTCATTGTCATTAAGTATTCAGATTGAAAGTGAATTTATTTACAGAACCAAAAGCCAGTGACAGGAACAGGATCACTTGAAATGAAAGGAAACATAGTCTTTGGAGCATTGTGGATGCATCATGTTAAACCAGGTGTCTTTCTATTATGAAGAATTGAAAGCCATTGTTAAAAAGTCAGAGCCATGCAGGAAAGGCTAACACTAGCCTTGAAACTCTATACCAAAAAACAAGACAACTGCAAATTAAAACAAGATTTGTTAGGAGTTTTGCCAAGTGTTTTCCAATTAAATAGAAGGAGCAAAAATGAGGAGAACTGACCTATTTACAAGAAAGTCGATTAGAAACTAAATATAGAACACAGATTAAAGTATCCACTAACAAATTTAGCACTGAATTCTAAATACAGACTCATGGTCTCAGCGGGAAATCAAAAAGCTATTAAATTAACATAAAGCAGATTGTATAGTGTAAATTATTAAATTTATAAGACATTTTCCCAGTGGTTCATCTCACAGTGCAACAGAAATTGCCTAAAGAAATTGCCTGGTTCAATAATGCAACAGAAATTGCCTAAAAACAATACTTTCAATAGTAATAAAAACAAATCTTTAAAACAGTTTATACACTGGACTGAAAGCTGATCTGTTTGTCACGGAGCATCTACCACCAATGACGGTGAATAAGTCACTTCACTTTCTTCTTCCCATGTCTGGAATGTACTCTCTAGAAGGTGAGCAGAGTTGATGAGAAAAACAGGAAGTATCTAATACTGCAAGTCTATGATTTGTGATGAATGGACTGGACAGAGGCTCTCATTTGGTGTCACTGGTTTTCTTGACAAAGCAAACATCAGGACATTAGCAAAAATGGTGTGGGGCTTAGCTTTAAGAAGTCTATCAAACCTGCCCGATAGTTCTCACCTTATAAACTGATCTTGTTTCTTCAACAAGTGGTGCATTCTAAATAAATTCTTTTCCCCAAATCTTTACCTTTCTTTCTTGTAATCCCATTTTCTTCTTCTCATGTAATCTTGCAAAAAAGGACAATGACCCTTCATTTGACAACCAAACTTATTTTCTATTTTTCCCTCAAAGTTGCCAATGCATGACACTGTAATTTGTTTCATGATAAAATATTAGATCTTTCGCCAATGTATTAAAATTCCCTCACTTATTCCTCCACAAGTGTTATTCCATTTCTGCTAGGTGCCCAGCACTTAGGAGAATACAAATGTTACAAGTCGGATACAGAGTTTTGTAGGTCTCTATGGCAACATCGTTTTACCTGCATTCAGGAGAATAAGGAGATTTACCTGTCTGTGAAGGTTTTGCGAACAGGACTTGAGGCTTCAGGTCCTGATGGTTTCTTTGAGTATTCTAGGATTTCATTAGTCTTGACAAAAAGAAAAATTTAGCACACTTTTATCTTTTCTTTATCTGAAAACAAGTTTTTCCATATTAAATGGTACAGTGTACTAGATGCAATTTTCAATGAGTCCATGTTGGCCTCTGATACATGGACAGACATAAATCAATATTATTACAGTTTGACTTGGAATCTCAATTATGTTGATAAATAGAGGTGCAGGCAATGTCAGAAAGTCTTTCAGCCACATTGTCCCCCAATTATTATTATTATTACTTTACTTTCTGAATTGCAAAGCATTCCTAGGAAAAAAATAATTTAAAATAACATATGTTTGTTATCAAATTCAATAGTTTGTGGAAATGCAGCTAAGTCACCCTTGTGTGGTGTGTGTGTGTGTGTAACAGAGAGAGAGAGAGAGAGAGATGATAATCAGATACATGATAGATAGATGGGCAGAGAGATGAGAGAAGGAACAAGGAGGTGCTAACTCTTGAGAACTAAATCTAGGCCACAAATAATCTCCCTTCCAATTCAATACTGAGAACGTTTGTGTTATCACATGTAAACATCCGTAAAGGGTGTTGAATTAGTATTTAATTTCCAATAAAGCCACTGAAAGTAACAACAAATAGTTTTTTCTCTTGGAGATTGTTTCATTTGCTTATAGGGCTTTCTGGTTTAACCTAGACAGAACAAACAAAGTTAAGGAACTTAGCCTCTCAATCCCTGTTTAATTTTGAGATAAAGCAAGTAAAGTTTAGATGCCCATTTAGGCAACAGTGAATATTAAGACATATGCATCACATTTGTGTCAAATACTTACATGCTAAGATAGTGGTAGATAGATATCAGTCTCTGATACTCAAATGTTTTTGTTTCTGTTCTACCATAAAACTTTTCAATCGATACTGGATTTTGTGGGGGTTGGATTGGGTACCTAGTTTACATTCCATTATTAAACAGAAAATCATCTTTAAGATCTAAAAAGAGATTTTATGTCTACAAACAGGGAATTTAAAACATTGAGTTTTTTTCAAGTGCATTTGTTCTTAGAGGACAAAATTTTAATTTGATATTTTACTCTATATGTAGGGCTAATATGGCAAATTCAGTTGACTGTATTTAGCCTGATAACTGTTGACTCAATCAAAATGTGCCAAATTATACTTCCCTTTGTGGGTGAAAGAATTATGCTTTACCAAAAAAAAAAAAAAAAAAGGCCTATCATGGCACTACAATGATGGGAACTGGGGACTTTTGAAGTTAATAGTATAGAATTCGAGTTATTTATTTAATTGGTTCCAGTCTACTGCAGTGTTTAACAAGCTCAGATGAATGGGCTAATCTTTCACAATTAGTCTATTAAAGTCTGGTTATTTTTAAAACTTATATCAGTTTTAATCACAGGGTTTCCTAAGGCATAAATTGTCTAGCACCTTTATACTTAGAGGACATTTAATTTATTATTTGGCTATTTGCTCTATGAACTTTGTTTTCTTTAGCACAAGGAATTCCATAATAATAACAGACATCTGAAAATCCAGATGGCATCAATGAATAAAATAAGTTAATCAGTTATTAGTGACTAAAAGGGAGCCTCCATTTCTATTGAATAAGCAGTTCCTATTTTAAAATGTGTAACATCAACACACAAAATAAAGCATAATGCAGTGACAGCTTTTAGACAGGGCTCATAATGGGCATTAATCTGTAGGATATTTATTCCTGGATGAAGATGCTATATCATACCAAGTTTATTCTAAATATGAGATTTTCATTTATTTAATCTCAAGTGGAACCACATGTTTAACTTTTTACAATTTCTATAACTTGTTAAAGGAAAAAAAATTTATGACTTCATGGTTTGAAAATCTAAACTTTCATTTCATATGGTCAATCCCAACCAACTTTATAAAATGGATGCATGGAAATAATTGATGCACTGTCACCTCAAGGTCAGACATAATAACTAAATATGTTTTCTAGTAGAGATGAAATGCTCAGAGCAGAGGCTTAATGACTTGTGATCTCCTAATTGATCCCTGGCCCCTTCCTCTGTCTCTTAACTTTCTGTGACCTCTGATAAACACAATGTCACATTCAGTCCACTCTTTTTCCAGTTTATGTCCCCTCTAAAACGTGACTTGCAGTTCTGCTTTTTTTTCCTCCTACTCATGTGTGAACTCTTTTTTTCACATGTGTACTCGTAACTTTGTGCTACTAGATTTTGATGAAGTTTGAAAATAAAACTTCTCCTTACTGTGATTGCCTAATAGATGTTTGAAAATGATGTTGATTTTCTAATTTGGTTACATTCATTCTAGCAGTTAAAGCTACACATACGCTCCTGTACTCTTGACATTAGACTTCCTTGGAAGCTGAAATGCATGAACATTTAAAGAAATACTCAACATCACTACTAATTTTAATGTGATTGAATTCAGTGATGGCAATTTTTAAATAACACGTGCATTGTCTACTAGCCCTTAAGAGCAAGAATAACTCAAAGTTTGTGCCTGAGGTTAAATTGATTTAGGAATAAGAATAATTGGAATTCTAAGGGTGATAATAATATAGAAAAAGAAGAGAGGATATATTAAATTCTCCATTATGAAACATGTTAAATATCGTTACTGACATTTAAATGAGAGATCTCTAATACAAGATGGTGAAATCAATTATAATTAAATGTATAAAATAATTGAATAATAGCAATATAGAGACTAATGATACGATTACATACCCATACTTTTTAAAAAGTGAAAGAAAAATATCCATTGACCAAATATATGCTTCCATATCTTGTATCTTTAGCAGCATATGAGTGATTAAGGTCTATAATTTAATCATCATGGTGCACAAGCAGGGTCTCAACACAAACAATGGGGCCTGTGAGAAGGAGGCTAGGAACTCAAGAACCTGTAGAAAGAACTGTTAGAGTCCAGCTTTTATAAAGACCCAGTGGAGAAAACTACTTAAGATCACCCTTTAATGCTTCTGTTAAATCCCAGAAGTTGCCTGAATAAAATTCCTTAAGGAAAATAACAACTATTATCAGACACATGAGGAAGTCCAACTAGTGGAAATATGCAAAGTAATTTCAATGCACAGAAGATAATATGATGAGAATTAACAGATAAGCAATAGGAAATGTATCAGAAGGGAAAACAACAACTATAACATAGTTGGAGAGGGAAGAAGTGTTTGAAATGGAGTTTATGGTCAAAGGTATTATCTTTATCTATAGTGTTCCAATATAATATTAAAAGAATATCCATATTTTAGAAGTATATATATATAATTATACATGTATATTTACACATATATAATGTATATTTATGTACTTATACATGTGTAGTGTATATTTGATACAGGGTATTAAAGTATTAGCAGTAATTGATGCTGGATGGTAATTTGAATAATTATTATTTATTTCTAATTAGCCTCAGTAAATGTGAAGTTAGTGAGGAAGCTAGAGATGAAAAGTCTGTGACCTCCTATTATATTTAGAGATCCAAATGAGCCATGAAACTATTTTTCTTATGATAACAGATTGGGAACAGCTCCAAGACTTTTATAGTATGCCAACATTTATATTTAAAATGTGATACTTAATATTATGTTCCAATTTTAAGGAAATGAGTAGCGGATCTTCAGTTTTGACATCACTTTATTGATGGAGAGAGAGAGCGCTGGGCATTTTTCTCTGAGGCACTGTGAAAGCAGAATCCTTTACATGGTCTGTTTGCAGCATGCACATTTCGTAACTTCTGAAGAAAGAAATATAATCAGTACTTGCAGTGTCCAATTTGCTCTTTGGAAGTTAATAACTTACTTATAAATTATTATGGCATAATCTTTAAAGTAATTAACAGGATGTCTTTCTATATTTATTTTCTCTGTGAGAAACTGTTGACTTTTTTGGCCTTAAAATTTAGATGACAACATCATTGTTTCAACTGTGAGGTTTATTCATTTGTCTGATAAAAGAGATAGAATAAATGGTTGAGAAAGCACATACCAAACCCCAGGCTCCTCTATTCCCTCAGGACAGGGATTTCAGGAAATAGATCCTATACTTTTGTAGGGACAATTATTTCAACCCAGGAAAAACTGTATTAGAAATATAAACTCAGCCAGGTGCAGTGGCTCCCAACTGTGATCCCAGCACTTTTGGAGGCCAAGGCAGGTGAATCACCTGAGGTTGGGAGTTCAAGACCAGCCTGACCAACATGGAGAAACCCCATCTCTACTAAAAATACAAAATTAGCTGGTTGTGGTGACACATGTCTGTAATCCCAGCTACCTGTGATGCTGAGGCAGGAAAATTGCTTGAACCCAGGAGGTGGAGGTTGCTGTGAGCTAATATTGCACCATTGACCTCCAGCCCGGGCAACAAGAGTGAAACTCTGTCCTAAAGAAAAAAAAGAGAATGAAAGAAAAAGAAAAAATATATATAAACTCTATGTTGATAGAATTTTTAATAAAAATATAATTACTAGGTTTAAATAAGACTGTGAATATATGCACAAAGTGGAATTTTAAAATTCACAATTAGATGCATTTTACAGTATTTTATTATCATTATTTTAGAAGGCCTACCTGTGCAAGACAGCCTATTAGCTACAGTTAAGTAAATTGAAGACTTCGTTACAGTTAAGTAAATTGAAATCTGGATAATTGAAATCTTCTTGCTTGCCAGGCTAAACATTTACGTCAGAACCAGAACTGTGTCCTTTTAACATGCAATCTCTTGGGTATACCGTTGTACCACACTACCTTACTTACCTTCCAGAGCTAGAGGAAGACTGTTTCTCAAAGTATATTTCCCAGGACCCCCACTGAGGAAGATAATAATATATATTCTGGTGAGTTGTGATGTTAAAATAATTGTCAAAATTTCAAACTGTTCACCTCATGCTGGACATCTCTGAAAAGCTCCATCATCATCATCATCAACACCCACACATGCACACACACACACACACACACACACACACACACACATTCTTTATAATATTTTTACCTTTAACTTAGCATTTTCAAAATTTTCTTACCAAGAGAGCCATTTGTCTTATCTTTAATTGCCATAACAAAATATCATAAATCGTGTGACTTAAATATCAGAAATACCTATTCTCACAGTTCTGGAGGTTAAAAGACAAAGATGAAGATGCTGGCCAATTCTGTCCCTAGCAAGGGCTCTCTTCCCAGCTTGTAGACAGCCGCTTTCAACACCTTTATTGTTGAATGAATAATATGTTCAGACGGGGAAAACATCAAACAATATCTAAAAACAGATACAATAGAATGTCTTTTTCCATTCAACATAATTGTCAGCCCCACAAAGACAAACACACATAAACACAAACAAATCAATGTTATGTACCACTCTTTCACTTAAAACTTATAAGGCCTTTCCATTTCATAGTATATCTTGACAACATTATCTATTAATTTTTGAATTTTTTTCAGCAAAGTTTGTTTAATTTGCTCTGGCATAGAGTCTGTTTCCACTCTTTTGCTGCAGTAAAAACAAACGTTACAGTGAAAATACTTGCACATATTTCCACATAATTGTTAAATTTCTAGAATTTTCATTTCTAGATAAAAGTTACATGCATATACCGTAATTTTCACAGATAATTGCCAAATGGCCTTTGTGAGGTTATAATATAGGCAATTGCTGGCTTCAAGACACTCTGATTAAATTTTTATATTTTTGCCAACTCAATAGGTAAAATTGTATATCTGTGTGATCTTAATGTGTGTTTTTCTTATGAGCATGCCTGGTCATCTCTTCAAATATTTAAGAGGGTTTCTGTTGTTTTTGTTTGTTTGTGAATTGGCAACATTTACTACTTATTCTATTGGGTGGTCAATCTTTTATTGTACATTTACAATAGCTATACATATTTCAGGGAAGTTGGTCCTTTGGCATTAATATGAGATGAATAAACTCTAATCTTTATTCCCTGACTTGTGGGTTGAATCACAGGAGGAAAGACTTTCTTATTTTAAAAGCTTCTAATAATTCACATAGGTAGCATTTTAATGCAACCTATGTGATTTTATTTTTAATATTTAACATTTCTTATCCACTATCATCTTTGATTATAACAGGAAATATGGGTGCAAATTTATTATTTTCCCAGAAGACTATACAATGCTGTGTGCACCATTTTAGAAGAACTAATTTTTTTTTATCTTGCAAAGCACTTATTTGATATGCCAACAAATACTAATTTCTATGTTTATTTAGCTCTGTCTCTGGACTGCTAGTATATTTCTTTTTCTACTATTCCATTTACTGTTCCAGAATCACAAGACTTCATGTTTTTCAGTTTATACAGTATGTTTACGTTTATGCTAGTTTTAGTGACTATTCTTTTTTTTCCTAGTTTCCCTTGGGGTTATTATTTTTTTTCTTCCATATAAGCTTAAAAATCAAACAGTTTAGTTAAAAATAATTCCTCTTGATATTTTAATCAGGATATTGCTAAATTTATAAGTTGACTAATGGAGAATTATTTCACAATGTTGAGAATCTTCTCCAATATCACATTATGCCATTTCTCATATTTAAGGTATGTTTTGTGCTGATAAGAAGCTTTTAAAAATTTACTTCATATAGTTCTTGGAGTATAGTTTTTTACCTCATTATATTATGTAAATATACATATGCATTTGTGTGTATATACATTTATGTTTGAGTATTTTAAATTTATACATATAATTAAATGTAAAATGTACCATATATAAAATTATATAAAACATGAATGTTCAGTTTAATGAATTACTAAACAGTGAATGCCCAGATGGCTGATCTATAAATGAAGTATATTTTCTACAGATGTTGGTATGGTTTGGGTCTGTGTCCCCACCAAAATCTCATGTGAAATTGTGATACTCAATGTCGCAGGGGGGGCCTGAGTGGAAGGTGATTGGATCAGGTGGGCGGACTTCCCCATGGCTGTTTGGAAATAGGACATTCTCATGGGATCTGGTTGTTTAAGTGTGTAGCACATCTTCGTTCACTCTCTCTCTCTGCTGCTCTGCCAAGACCAGATGTGCCTATTTCCCCTTCACTTTTGGCCATCATTGTAAGTTTCCCAAAGACTTCCTAGCCATGCTTTCTGTTCAGCCTGCAGAACCATGAGCCAATTAAACCTCTTTTCTTTATAAATTACCCAGTCTCAGATAGTTTTTTATGGCACTGTGAGAACAGATTAATACAGATGTATGTAGCTCAGCTCTGAATTTAGAGTACAAAGCTGTAGTTCATTTATTTAAATTACTGTATACTACACATTTCATGAATACACCACAATTTTGTGGATGACCATTTAAATAGTTTCTAATATTTGATTACTATGAGCCATGCCATTATAAATATTTCTGTACAACGTTCCAATCCACATGCACATCAACTTTTTCAATAAAGATACCTAGGAACAAAATTTCGAGAATTCTAGCATCTAGGCAGCTTTAAATACACACAGGTTCAGTATTTTCCACTATTTCTGTTCGAGACCTTATATTTGAACTACAGTCCTCTCCAACACGTGTTCATTTGCTATTACTACAAAGTCTAAAAAAAAAAAAATTCCCAAAATGATTCATTCATCTTTTCTCACATCTGAGCCTTCTATAATACTTCCTCTCTCAGTGATCAAAGCCAGTAACCTCTGAATCATTCCTGACACCTCCTTCTTATTCTCTTTCTTATCACATTTTGTTGGCTTTCCTTCTCTAACTCTTTCAAATGTGTCCACTTCTTTCCAGATTTGTGACCAAACTCCTGATTTAGGCACCCAACATCTATCGCTTACAATACCAAAGCTTGCCTCTAAAGAGTTCCTACTTAGCTTTTCTTGACAACCCTCATCTCTTCTTTACCATGTGATCTATTAAAAACCCAAGTCTAATCATGTGATAGCTCACATACAAGTTTATTGATCATAGAATGCTAATAATAAAGTTCTCAATATAACTTTCAAGGCCAGTATGATCACGTGTCTGACAAGTCCTCCACCATCACCTTAGTTTAATTTTGCTACTTCAGACTCATGTACTTACCTTTCCTCAGGGCTGTCCTGCATTCTGTTGCCTTTGCCCAGAATGGGTTTCCACTTCCTATCTGTTTGATTCTCATCCCTTCTTCCAGTGTCATTTCAACTGTCATTTCCTCAGCTAAGTTCTCTCTGGGTCCTTCCCCAAA
Organism: Cebus imitator; assembly: GCF_001604975.1. Classification (NCBI taxonomy): domain Eukaryota; kingdom Metazoa; phylum Chordata; class Mammalia; order Primates; family Cebidae; genus Cebus; species Cebus imitator. The sequence goes on from NW_016107329.1 coordinate 2,932,054, forward strand.
AATGGATCTGGGTCTGTCTGTCTAAAACACTAAAATAAATGGTTTCCACATATATCTATAGTTATTTGACATTGTAAGTCACATAATGTAATGTTTTCACTATTAGAAAAGTGTTATAATGTTAAACTTATAATGTTAAATTATGTTTCCCTACATATGCATTTACATATAAGAATGCATATATGTATATATAAATGCCTATATATGTATCTACACACATATAAATGCCTATATATATATATATATGTATGCGTATACATATGGTATTACATAGAATATTTATATTTAATTAAAAAGCTTTCTTAGTGGCCAGCCGTGAGCTCACACCTGTAATCCCAGCACTTTGGGAGGCCAAGGGGGCAGATCACATGAGGTCGGGTGTTCAAAACCAGCCGGATCAACGTGGAGAAGCCCCATCTCTACTAAAAAATATAAAATTAGCCAGGCGTGGTGGTGCATGCCTCTAATCCCAGCTACTCGAGAGGCCGACGCAGGAGAATTGCTTGGAACCCAGAAGGAGGAAGTTGCCATGAACCCAGATCATGCTATTGCACCCTAGCCTGGGCAACAAGAGCAAAACTCCATCTCAAAAAAAAAAAAAGCAAACAAAAAGGCTTCTCTGAATTTAGACATAGATTTTTATTGTATTCTTCTTGTGCATGCAAAAGAACAAAATAAGGGAAATAAGTTTAAGTTATGATGTTGAGTTCAAGTCTCCCAAATCACCTTGCTACTCAGAAATATCAACACCATATATTTTCACACAACATCATAGCATCTACCTTCAAGACAGTGGGGGGTGCAGCATTATCAGCAGACTAAGAAATTGATGTCTGACACCATAATAATAGTCCTTTCTGGTACATAAATTTTTTATACCAGACCTTCATGGCTTTACTATTATTCATCTATTTCTAGCTATTTGGAAGATTATCTTGATACCAGTTCCATTGTTTGTTGTGCTATTTGCAATCCTAACTCAAGCAAGATGCAGTAGAGTTTTATCAATGTATGGATATCTTACTTCCTTAGGACTCATAAAGCACTTTCTTTCTACTTTGGAAGAAAATGTGAAGTTGTAATCATTCCTCCAATGACAAATATTTCCTTCACTGATATTAAATTTACTTCCTGCTGCTTGAGTTCCATACTTTTCTGTAGAACCAGCAACTTTTTGTGTTAATGCTGACTCATAGTATAATTTTTTGAATATATTTTAATTGACAAGTATCCTTATGTAAAACCAAAAATATACAACTCAGTTAAAAATGAAGACACTCTAATAAGCTCTGATCTATATCTTTCTAAGTCAAGAAGAAATACATCCTGCCTTTTGCTTACTTGATGACAGTTGTAAGACACATTCTGAGTTCACACATATTAAAATGTGAAAATGTATACATCTCATATTTGGTAAAATCTGGCATTTTAAAATTTATAATGTTTACCAGGTTCATGCCAGTGCATGAAAATATATCCAAAGGATCAAAGAATGACTATGTAAGAAAAAAAACAAGCCAAGCAAAGATTATCATTAAGACAAAACATGAAATGATTCAGCTTGCTTTTAATTCCCTTTATTTTTATATGGCTTACATGCAAATCTCTTCTGATAAGCACTTACTGATTGATAATCCTGATCTAAATGTTCTTAAGTGGTTGTAAGTACATTTCAAAGCTTACAAATCACTGCAAAGAGTCTCAACTTCCTTTCATTATCCTCTGATGGAAGACGGGGCGTGATGTTAGTGCTGTGCCTTGGTGAGTAGCATGATCCTGTGTGGGGTACATGAAGTCTCCCCTTTGTCAGATTTCCCAGGCTCAGGATTTCTCTCCCAGGTCCTTTGTTTTGCCAAGTCTGTGAATAAAAAGACAAATAAGTTAAAAAAACATACAAAATATCTTAATGCTAATTTCAAACAAAAACATTTTTCTACAGTCATAATGGCAAAAATTCCAAAATGAAGCAGTCAACTTTTCTCCAATGAAAATCTACCACTCAGCCAATTGTGCCTATCACAGCCACTCAGCCTCAGCAGCCGAACAAGGAATAGCACCAAGACAGGCCCCCTGGAAGCCTCACTTTGGGATGATGTGAGTGGTGGAAGTCACGAGATAAAATGAAGATGAGGAGGCAGGTGTTCACAGGAGCCATGAAGAATGCAGAGAAAAACAGAAGTACTGTGTCCCCTGACTTGAGAGGAGGGCACTCGTGGGCTAGGAGACACACAAATTCACTTTCCTGCGATAGCTGCAGCTCTCACTTTATGTTATGCTCACCTTTTTAACCACAGCATCAATCAAAATTCCCAGTACATTGTAGGTATTATTCTGAGTGATGTTTAACATTGGTTGAGAAAATATTTAAGAAAAATTTGAAAAGACAAGTAAGTACTTCATGTCCAATAGTATATTAAAACATATTAGATAACAAACGAAAACACTGTAAGCTGGTATGGTGGCCCACATCTGTAATCCCAGCACTCTAGGAGGCCAGAGCAGGAGGATCACTTGAGCCCAAGAGTTTGAGACCTACCTGGCCAACATGGTGAGACCCTGTCATTACAAAATACAAAATAATTAGCCAGGTGTGGTGATGCATGCCTGTGGTCCAGGTACTTGGGAGGCTGAGGTGGGAGGATTGGTTGAGCCCAGGAGTTAGAGGCTGCAGTGGGCTATAATTATAATTGTACCACTGTACTCCAGCCTGGGTGACAGAGACATTATCTCCAAAACAACAACAACAAAAATGTGATACTTAGGTAAATAATTTAGATATATACATGAAATATAATAAACAGATGTTAAAAAAACACCCAGGGCTATATATGACCTGAAAAATTATAAAAAGAAAACCTTACTCAGCAATGTGGATAAAAGCTGAACAAAATTGGCTAATTGGAAAAAAATAATCCAATTAGAGTTTTACAGAACAACATATACAAAAAAAAATTTGCAGATAAATATAATAGTAAAGTATAGCATGAGAGAAAAAATAGGTCAATTGAAAAAAAAGAATGATCATATCTTCAGAAAATAATTTCTGTTTAAAGTCAATACAAGTATCTTCAGATAAACTTGAAGCTACTTTCACAATTATCTTTTTTGAGATGTAAATTACATACAGTAAAATTCATGTTTTAAAATGTACAATTAGATGGCTTTTAGTATAGTAGCACAGTTGTGCAATCATCACCATTATCTGACTGCACAATATTCTCATTCTATCAGCAGGTATTTTCTATTTCCTGCTCTTCTACAGCCTGAGTCATTAATCAAGCTTCTATCTCTATTGTGAACATTTCCTCATATAATATGTGACCTTCTATGTCTCTTCTTTCACTTGGCATAATATTTGCAAGTTTCATCCACATTGTAGTATGTATAAGTATTTCATTCCTAATTATGGCTGAATAACATATCATTGCATATAAATACTACATTCCTTCATTCACTCATTAATTGATAAGTGTTTGTGTTATTTCCACTTTGCCTATTATAAAATATGCTACAATAAGAATTCATGTACAAGTGTTTGTGTATACATGGTTATAGACCTAGGAGTAAAATTGCTGGGTTATTTGGAAACTTTGTGATTAAGTGTTTGAAGAACTACCAAACTGTTTTCTGAGGCAGCCTCTATACTATTTTTCATACTCACCATCAATACAATTGAATTATAGTTTTTCCATATTCTCACTAACATTTGTAATTCTTTGCCTTTTTGATTATAGACATCTAGGTTGGAATGGAGTCATTATATTGAGGTTTTCATTTGCATTTTTCTAAATTAATATTGAGTGTCTTTACACATGCTTATTGACCATTTGTTTATCTTCTTTGAAGAAATTTCCATTCAAATATTTTTTCCATTTTAAAATTGGGTCCCAGTACTCTTTCATTTTTGAGTTGTGAGAGTTTTTTTTTTTTTTTAATTTGTTTATTATACTTTAAGCTCTGGGGTACATGTGCAGACCGTGCAGGTTTGTTACATAGGTATACATGTCTCATAGTGTTGGTTTGCTGCATCCATCACCCTGTCATCTACATTAGTTATTTCTCCTAATGCTATGCCTCCCTAATCCTCCCACCCCCTGCTATTCCTCCCCTAGTCCCCCACCCTCCAGGCCCCAGTGTGTTTGATGTTCCCCTCCCTGTGTCCGTGTGTTCTCATTGTTCAACACCCACTTAAGAGTCAGAACATGTGGTGTTTGGTTTTCTGTTCTTGTGTCAATTTGCTGAGAATGATGATGGTTTCCAGTTTCATCCATGTCCCTGCAAAGGACATGAACTCATTCCTTTTTGTGGCTGCATAGTATTCCTTATCAGAAATATGATAGGTGGGAAGTCTAATTCCACAGCTTAAGACATATGTCAGAGTCTTTTAGAATCATTTCTGGAAAAAGATAACATAGTCCCAAAATATCAGTCTTGAAAATTTTTCATATGAAATGTCCAGCAGTTTTGTATATATGTATATAATATATAAAAGAGGAGACATAACATATATTGCTGTCAACTAGAGACATATTGATCATATTTGAGGAATACTAGGTTATCACTACATTATACAATTTGAAAACAGAAATAAACAGTTGTTCAACTTTTTTATCAACTATACAACAGTGTAGCTGAGTAATTGATGAGATAAATTAATATTTATCAACATGATCCAGCTAAAAAAATTAAAAAACGAATTAAATTATTTTGAAACTGCTCATGAATAAATGAATCTAGGCAATGCTTATTAGTGGGTGCATGACAAAATGAGAAATAATAAAAAATTAGATATCCACTGATGGAAAATGTCTCCACTTAAGAAATAGCCTTCTCCAAAAGTGAAATAGTCTATTCAAACCTCTACACTTAACTACGGATTTCAAGGAAATACAGAAGAAAACATCAAATTATACTTTAAAAATAACATCAGCAAAACTCAGATGATGTAAAACTCTACAAGACAAATGACCAAATTTATTCAACAAAAAAATTATGCAAGAAAAGTTTAAACAAGAGGAAAAAAAAAAAAAAAAAAAAAAAAAAAAAAAACCTCAAATGTCAAAATACGTGCTAACAAGAGATGTTTAACATCAAGCTTTCCTAATAATATCAAGGTTATCAGTAATCAAGTGTCTCAGAAAAAGCAGGGTATGTCTGGAAATTTGAAATGGGTTTCATATTTTCTTCCTTTCTGTGTTAGAAAGGTAGTGCCCTGCCCAGAAAAACAGACTAGCTTTCCAAGTGAGGTTTGTAGAATTGCTTCACAGGACATGTTTTTGCTGGGAACCATCTACATGGCAGCTCTCACTTAGGTGTTTGGGGATTTCCCAGTCTAGTGTTGCATGCTGATGTCTCTACAGATCTGTAGTTTCCAAGACTCCACTAAATATGGCCTTATTCAGGTTTTCTGCAAGGCCCTGGCACTCTGGGCCTGTGATGGGCATGGCAGCCTAGAAGATCTCTGAAATGCCTCCCTGGTTAGTCTCTCATTGTCTTGACAAATAGCATCTGGCTTTCTTCAATTCATACTAATATTCTTATTGAATAAAGCTTGGGCCACACTCTTGTTTTTCTCTCCTATAAAAAAGGTGTTTTTTTGTTGTTGTTTTTTTTTTCTTTTTCTTTTTAAGACACAGCTTCACTTTGTTGCCTGGCTAGAGTGCAGTGGTACAATCTTGGCTCACTACAACCTCTGCTCTCAGGTTCAACCAATTCTCCTGCCTCATCCTCCCTAGTAGCTGGAATTACAGGTGCATGACACCTACTAATTTTTGTATTTTTAGTAGAGATGAGGTTTTATCATGTTGGCCAGGCTGGTCTTGAACCCCTGACCTCAAATGATCCACCCGTCTCAGCCTCCCAAAATGTTGGGATTACAGAAAAAGGCTTTTTAAAAAACAAACTGTATTTTACAAGGCTGATTTTTTTTCTTTCTACTCACAATTTTCTATAAGTAGATTTTAAAAAAAAAGTCATGCAACACCCAGAACATTTTGCAGAGACATGGAAATAATTCAACCAAATTATTGCCTCCTTGTAACAAGGATGGCCTTTCCTCCAGTTTCCTGTCAGATATTTCTCATTTTTATCTAAGACTTCTTCAGAATGGCCTTTACTGCCTATGTTTCTGCCGGCAGTCTGGTCACAACCACCTTGGTAATCACTAAGAAGGAGTGCCTTCCCTACAGCTCTCCTCTTCTTCTGAATCCTCACTACAACTGCTCTTAATGCTTCTTTCATAGCAATCTAGGCCTTTTCTCTTCTGCGTTTCAAAAGTGTTTCAACCTGTACCATTAACCAGTTCCAAAGACGCTTCAGGCTTTTAGGTGTTTATAAAAGTGACCCTCTACTCCTCTGGTACCAATTTTTGCCTTAGCCCATTTTGTGCTGCTATAACAAGATACCTGAGAGTGGGTGAGTTCTGAAGGACAGAAATTCATTTTCTCTCCGTTCTGGAGGCTGGCGTTGGCCAGTCTGGCTGCCTGGTGAGGTCCGCGCTCTGCTTTTAACATGGTGCTTTGTCCCTGCATCTTCCAAGGGGAGAAATGCTGTGTCCCAAGGTGGCAGAAGGTGAAAAGGCGAGTGAGCTAAAGGCTGCAGGAAGCCTCTTTTATAAGGGCAACTGATTCCATTCAGGAGGGAGGGGCCCCCATGACACAATTACCTCTGGAACATTCTACCTCTTAATACTATCACACTGACAACACCTGAATTTTAGAGGGGACACATTCAAACCATAGCGATACGTATTCTGTGATATTTAGTACTTGAATTTATTATTCTGTCACTTTGATTTATATTACGGTATATGCTTTAGACATCAACCGAAATTGAACATGTCTGTTTGCCTTGAAGTAAAAACAAATTCCACCACATTTCTTCCAATATTCTTTTAAAATCAAACAAAAATGCCTTTTCAAAAAATAAGCTGAAAAATTTGAAGCAAGCATCTAATGGAACTGAGGTATAATAATGAACTTAATATGTTCCCTACGACTCTGAATTTTTATTCATGAGAGTAGCATGAGTGACCCTCCTGGCTCAATGCCAAATTATTCATCTAATATTCCTGGTACATCCAACAATGAATCCAAGGAACTTTAGGATGAAGCTAGGTTCTAATATTTGCTGATATGTCAGTGAATTCACTCTATCCTGTTTTATATGATATTAAATATATTGTTGAAATAGAAAATTTCCTGGGTAGCTGATTGCTTGGCATGTTTTCAGCACAATAGATCTTACATGGAAAAACAATGAACGTGAGCATTTTCCTTAAATTCAAGCCCATTACTCTTGAAATGCAACACTCTGTCCTTTGCTGATCAATATTTCCCTTGACCTCTGCACTCAATGAATGCAGCAGCTTGATTGAAAAAATATTTGGAAGACAATATTATATTATTTGTGGAATCAGGTAGCTGGAGGAAAGCTGACAGTAAGTTTTACAGGGGCCGTAACCAAATGGTAGCTGGGGCACAGGATGAGAAGTTGAGGGGAAAAAGAGATAGTAAAAGGAAGAGAGAGACAGAGAATGGAAATGCTAATAAAGTCACAGGGATGTGAGTTCTGTTATGTGTACATTCTCCATTTTATTGTTTTTATTATTGTTAGCCTTATCTTTTCAATGTGGCAGTTAGGTGCGCCAAATTCGATTCATCATAATCTTTGGTTCAAATTGTTGTTAATGGCTCATCATGGCCCTCTTATTCATTAGTTAAAATATGAATCCCCACAGACATAGCTCACAGCTAAGGAACTAAAAAGATGATGAAAAATGCCCAGCTACATAAGCACAAGTGTTCACCCCAGACCTGATAGCTCTGCCTTCTCCCAGAAGGAAACACTGCCTTCAAATACATGTTCATCAGTACTTTTATGTTTACAGTTTCTAGCATATTATTTGTATCCACAATATATATTTTTTGGTGATAGTTGCTTTTGAGTTTTATTACAAAAAATGTATTTTACTATATGAAGATCTCTAAGCCTGCGTTTCTTTACTAAGTTTTATAAATATATGTAACTTGCATATATTTAACTCATTTTTCCTCAAATAATATTCGAGCACAAGATGAAGCTATAATTTATGAACATTCTCTCATCAGAGAGCAAATGTTTCCAGGTTTTTTTTAATTGGATGTGCTATAAAACTTATGTTTCTGGTGACATGCACAAAAATTTTCTCTTGATGACATGAACTGAGTGGCATGGCTGTGCTAACAGAGGTATGGACAGGAACTGGGTGTGATGAAAGTTTTGTGTCATTTTTTTTCTCTCACTGACAATATACATATAACCTATTGATCCACTTCTTAACTACTATTTGCTTTAGTCACAATTTTTTTGCCAGTCTAGTTGGTATAAAACAATAACTCACAATGACCTAATTTATATTCTCATGTTTACTGAAAGAGCTGAGCATCTTCTCTCTTTCCTTGCTGAGGTTTTTATTATTCCAACATGTTTTCTTTCTCTTGTGGTTAATGATGTGCTCTTATAGAAAGTTATGACTGTGTGTGTTTTTCTATTTAAAACCACATTTACAAGGTTTAACTCCACCTTGGCTGGGGATTAATGAGCTATTTGGTTTATATGCATTTACGCTTTGAGCTGAGTGGATGCAACTTGCATATTTTTAATAACCGAACACCTTAGTTTAAATTATTTGAAAACTTGCCTATTTGAACTTACAGGTATCATATAACTTTCCATAAATTATTTAAATACATTTTGGATAAAAATTTGAGCTCAATTTTAAATGAAAATTAAATCCAGGCTCAAAGCATAAACTCTCTTTGTTCGTTTATTTGTTTATTTATTTTAGACAGAGTCTTGCTATGTTCCCCTGGCTGGTCTCAAGTTTCTGGGCTTAAGTGATCCACCTGCCTTGACTTCCCAAAGTGTTAATATTACAGGCATGAGTCACCACACCTGACCTCTCCCTGATTATTATAGAACCTTAATAAAAATTTGAATCTAAAATTAAACATGAGGCAATTATCTCTGTACCTCTAGGTAGTACAAGTAAAAATGTTGTTTACTAGATATTCCTCTTTTTACTTTGATATATTCCAAAAAATTTTAAATATCATGAATTCTATAATTATAACAATGTTATTACTGTAATCAATTTTCAGTTAATCAATACCCTGATGTCCATGTTGAGGATTTTCCCGCCTGCCTTGTCTGCTTCTCAAAGCATTTAAAACCAGTGTAGCCACAGACAATGATATATCAAATAATTTAACAGCAAGTGTTGTCAAAGAAAATTTGGGGAGTTATTATTTTTGTAATTTTCAGGAACAATACATTTCTGCAATCAGGTATTGAACTCATTCAAACATTTATGTATTGAGCATTTTCTTTCTGATTGCCCTGTGTTCTGGTGCTGGAGACATAGTGGTGAACCCAACAAAGCCCCTGTCTTTATGGAACTTCATTGTTAGAAGAGGAGAAAGAATGCATGTGTGTGTGTTTGTGTGTTGGTGTATGTGTGTATGTGTGGTAGTATCAGTTGTTGGTGAAAACAAAAGTAAAGCAGTGTATTGGAAAGAAAGTGGGTGAGCAGAGTGAATGGCTTTGTATCTTATGTTTCTGAATTCCATTCTCTTCCACATGTGGCCCCATGCCTACCACACCTGACCTCTCCCTGATTATTTTAGAATCTTAATAAAAATTTGAATCTAAAATTAAACATGAGGCAATTATCTCTGTACCTCTAGGTAGTACAAGTAAAAATGTTGTTTACTAGATATTCCTCTTTTTACTTTGATATATTCCAAAAAATTTTAAATATCATGAATTCTATAATTATAACAATGTTATTACTGTCATCAACTGTCAGTTAATCAATACCCTGATGTCTATGTTGAGGATTTTCAAGATCACTTGAAAATCCTCAAGTGATTTTCAATCCTACACTTCCTTCAAGATCACATTCATTTGACAATTCTTCAAGGAGGCCATCCCGTCCTGCATGAATTGGAATAGGACTTACTATCCTAACCACTTTTAAATAAATTTTTAAATATGGAAACAAATTACTAAGTGAATTCTAAATAATCATCTGGTAGTTTAGAAATAAATACAAAGGTATAGTGTTCTGTTTTATATAAAGGATGTATTTCTCTTTTTCAGTTAATCTTTACTGTACAATGGATTTGAGAGTTTGAATTTCTTGAAAGAAGTTAGAAAATAAAACATCGTCTCAGGAAAGGTATTTTGGGAAAAAAAAAAAACTTCAAAGGCTACAAATCATAATTATGACTAATTAGAAGTGTGGTTTTGAATCTCCCCTAGCATTCACCAGTTATTGAGGGTTCACAGAAATATAGCTAACCCAAATTTAATTAATGGGCAACAAAGAGATATTCACTAAAGGGGTGGCATAATGATACAGTCAGAACCCATTTATCAGCGTTAAGTAGGCATTGGTTATTGCCCTATTGATGTTCTTTTGCTTACCCATCCAATTTTTAAAAAGACTTGAGGTGCTTTGTCCTGACATATAGGCATGTTAATATATTGAAGACTGTTTCTTTATTTTCTCCTTTAAAGAGTTTTAGCTGTGACGTAACAATAACTGATTTTCTGATATATTCCCTCAGTAATTTAGTTGCTCCTCCATTTCTGTGAATCACAGCCAAGTAATTAATCTTTTACCTAGGAGACAGCACTGGCGATGTTAATAAAACACAGGAACAGGAATACATTTATATAAGAGAAAGGACAGAAAAGACCTGTTTTAGGGTGTTATTAAAAGAGAATGTTTTGGCAGGCAGGGAGAGAAATAGAAGCCTGATATCAGAGCATGGAATATCTCATTACTGCTTAATAGTAGCGTACAGAGGACACACAGGGAGCAGCATTTGGCTCAGAAGAAATATACTTTTTTTTTTTTTTAAACACAGTAAAAATTAGGTTAGAAAAGCATTCATTAGAGTATGAGCTCCATGTATTGCCTTCACTCTGAAGGTTGTTCAGGGGCTGAGGGGCGTAGTCTATGGACAGCACAGCATCTTTTTCTCCCAAGACACACATCATGCTAATTAAAGACGTGTGATTAAGATAAAGTGAGGCTGGCATGTCCATTTTGATCACGGTGATTGGTTCAACACAAAAGGAAAATTCTGCACCCTCTGATGTTTCCACAGTCTGAAGTGAGGTAATGTTGTGAAAGGGTGTGTTTTGCGTAATCTGAAGTCACAGGAAGACAATTAAGTTTTGGTGTGGTTCTTAGGCAACCTGTAAATATTTAGAAGACCTTTAATCATTTTTGAAATGACCATTTTTGACATGTGTAAACTGTTATGATGGCTGGAAACAGAGGCAGAACGTACGGCATAGTTCTCCTGAAAGCTTGCTTTCCTTCTGAAAATCAATGGCAACACCATCTCATGCTGAGTGAAAACACAGAGCTTATAGAATAGATTACAGAAACATATATTTTACTGACATATGGAAGCAGTGCCTATATGATACCAAAAGAGGTAGATAAGAAATAAAACATTATTTAGCTACGGAGATACTTGCCAGTCAATCATGTACTGTGAGGCCTCCTAAAGAATTACTGAAAGTGATCATCTTTTCTGCTGTTTTCCTCCTATCAAAATATATTTCAAATAGGAGACATGAAAATATTTCCTGTTTGGAATTTGTTTTCCTTTTTCTTCACTTTTTAAAAATTTGCAATATTGAAGATCAACTAATTCCTCTAGTGTCCTTTAAAACTTATATGGAGGCTCTAAATTGAGCTTTTTATATAGTTGCTTAATAATTATCTGTGTCCACAGAATAGCTTGTTCTTGATCTTGAAGCTCTAAGTAATGTGTTGGTACTGTACTTGTAATCCTTCCCAAGCTGTTGTACTAGGTTGAGTGTCAGACTAAAATGAGGAGACCAGGCTCTGGAGGCAGGTATGATACTAATGAGGGGAGCTGTATAACCATCTGGGTCATAGTTGCTTTATCTTTACAAAGAAAGGATTAAATTAGGTAATTTCTAAGGGACATAATTTTACTAGGTTCATGCAAAAGTAATTGCAGTTTTTGCAATTAAAAGTAATTATGATAGTCAATGCATATGATTTCAATTACACAACAAGATCTATCTCATATGGCATTGTCCTACACATACCTTTCATATTTAAAATCCTAAAGTCCAGAATAAGGGGGAAAAAAAGAAACACAAACTTCAAATATCTCTTTATTAACACTAAGGGTCAAAAACCTCAAAAGTTTATTTTTTAAAATATTCACTTTTAGGTAGATTATGTTTATAAGGAAAACAGGTGTTTTACTGGCTTTGCAATGAAATAAATCTACATTAAAATAATTTTTCCATGTTAACTATAAAAACACCGCATGCAGGAAACAGGCTGTTGTTCAAACAACTTAATTTAAAAGAAAAAAAAACTAAGATTAGTAAAAAGATTAAAATTGATAAATTGTTATTGGAAAATAACAGTGTTAATGCCTCTCTGACTAGCTATTCTAGTAAATGGATTGTTTTCTAAACAGCCAGTGGTTTAACTCATTAATACAATTTTCTTTCATGCTTTTGGGAAAATAAAAACTTATTTGTGAATGAATCAGAATCAATTCCTTTTTAACATAACAATAGAAATAGTTGTAATTTTCTTTATTTTCTATCAGAGATGAAGAACTATTAAATCACATGAATGAGAAATTTACATTTCTTGTCAGAGATCTAACAAAAAAACTGTCTTGTTGTAATAGGAAGTGTAGGGAATGGAAGAATGGAAATTACCGAGAGATCCTGTGACCAGGGCCACAGCTCCTAGATGATGAAATCTTATTTAGGTCTAAATTCTTCAATACTAATCTTGACTACAGCCCAAACTACAGTTTGCTGCAAAAAAAAAAAAAACATGTCACTGACAAAAAAATGACTGCAGAATACGAAGGTAGGCAGACACTTCATTTTCAGAGATACCCACAATTTTCCAAACTGGCTTGTTCTTTTTCTAGTTAATTGTCCATATGCAAAGTTCACCAATTCTCCAAGCTACAATTCTTAGTCATTCTCTGGCAATTAGACCCAGATGGCAAAATTAAAGGCCCTTCACATCATAGCACAACAGTAATTTTAGTTCATCAAAGATTCTTACCCCATGCGGTTTTTTTCACAATTAATATTTAAGTTCCTGTTGGGCAAGTGTTTCATGAACAATGACATGTACTCTGTAGCTGGAGGGTCCATCTTCTTGTCAAAGCTGATGGAGAAAAGAAAAGTGGTCTACGGACATGATAATTACATAGTGCCTGAAAAGGTGGAAGGTGAGCCACTGCAGATGGGAGGAGAGATGAAAGAAGCTCTCACTGCCAAAGAATTCTGAGAGAAACTGCCAACTCTGGGTCCTAACTGTACTGCAGTCCCCAAGCCCAAGAAAGACCAAATAAAAAGAGCTGTAGGATTTGTCTATTAACAGCAATTAATAACAAACACAGACAGTATTCAGATGATGAAAGCCTTTAAGAGAGCGCACACACAAACACACGGTTACCTTTTTGGAAGCAGTGGCCATCCATATAGAGATTTTCCATAATTATTCTGCATTAATTGTTTCTGAAGCTGAGGAAATCCAAGTCTCTATTGCTTAGGAAACATGTACTTCCATTAAATTGACCAGAAGGCATTAATTCCATCAGTTGTCATTACAGCAACACCTATTTAATAATATCATGGAGTTATAGATGAGAAACTAGTTGGCAAAATATTTCATCTCAATTCATTTTTGTAACAAAGACAAATAGTTGGTTTTATCATTGTAATTTCAATCAAGGAAAAAAACCCTTCAAAGACATTCCGTGATTGATTTGATCCTACAGTTTACATTTGAGGATTTAAAATATATCTTCTGGCACCAAGTTCAATGTTCTTTCTCCCAATCAGAATCTAGCTCCTAAATCCTTTAGGAAAGACATTATCCTATGTGCCTCAATTTAATATTTGGTTCTAGTGTTTAAATAGAGGGGATAGCGGCCACTTACAAATAAAACAAAATGTTACTTAACTCCATATCTTCCCCTAATTTTAAATCCTAGACGTAATGTAGCATGAGCCATACTTACACAGAATGTTGATGGTCGTTGTTCAAGCTAGTCAAGTAGAAATAATGTAACAATCTCTAAAATGAACTATTTACTTAAACTTTGAAAGATATTTGGCATTTTAAAATGTTTAAAGAAAGAAAAAGAGAAAAAAGAAAAGCATATTTAGGATGAAATATCCCTGTGAAACTAAAATTTCATTTAAAAAGAGAAAACAACAGACTCATTATTCTTTCATAATTGATTTTTTCTGGAAAAAAAAAAGATAAAGTTGATTTTGTTGTTTTTCAAAATATTTTTTTCACAGTGCCTAATATTAACATAACAATTTTTCTCTGAATGAATCATCATGAAAATAATGACAATGGTGATGATGATGATGATGATAAAGAAGGTAATGATGACAATAAAAACATTGAGTGATAGTTAATTGATGACTTGACATGGCCATATAACAAAAATCGTGCACAGTGCTTCGTATAAACTAGAGCAGTTACAATTATTATCACTATTTTAATGAGCAAGGAAAGGAGTCAGAGAGATGAAGTCACTAGCATAGGTTCACTGCCCCAGTAAGGAAAAACACTAGATCCAAACCCATGCACCTGAATTTAGACTTCCTCTTTTTCATGTGGATCAACAGCTGTACGTAAAACAGCACCAAACAAACAAAATCAAATCTTCACTCATGAATTATCATGATCTAAACTGAGACAGTTAGGAAAAGAGACTTAGCAAAAGCTTCAATAATTAGAGTTATTCAAGTTATTCACCTGGCTCGAATATGTTTCTTCTTTCCCTGACATAAACAATAAAAAATGAACTCTGACTGCATTTTTATTAATTCTTTAAGAACTTGTCTAATTTTCATTTCCTTATACAATTTTTTAAACACTTCAGATGTATTCAACAGCACTACATTTAAGATCCCATCATTCATTGTACATAACTACATTACAGCGTTTATGCCTTTAATTTCTTTCTTGAATTATACATATAACTATCATGCTCTACTAGTGTATAAGCCAGGTAATTCTGACATAGAAATCTCATTATTTATTTGTTATTCTTGGGGCTTACCATTGTGTAGATTCTATATTAGATTCAAAATTAATACAAATTAATTTACAAAAAGGCCCCAAACAGAGCTTTTCACAAAGTAGATGCTTTTTAAAAAGCTGATATTATTTCTTCTCTCTTAATTTCATTGTACATTTCATATGCTTACAACATGCTGCTCAAAGAAAGGTATGAATATATATACTTCTTAACAGTCCTATATGAAAGCTTATAAAACATACAAAAAGTCACATGGGGAAATACATTTCAAATCTAAAATCTCTTTGAATTAGAATTAAACAATAAAAAAAAAACAGTAGAACTTAATATCTGTATTGATAATTTGAAAAAGGTAGGTCAAAACGTCAAACAGATTTTCTAGAAAAGTTTTTATTACTGTTTTGCCTTTTGACCTCCATATATATATATATATATAGCCATACTCTGAAAAATGCAACTAATTTCATTTGACAGCATTTGTTCTCCAAAATCCTTTCAATGCATAATTTACCTCCACTCAAGAAGTGTAGAGGAAAGGCTGTGAGGAAAAAAAAGCAGTAGAATGTTTACCATATGATGAAAAAATAATAATAATAATGTTAATTTCTTCACATTCTGACAAAAAGGAAGATGAGTAAAAAAGTTTATATATATTTTCTAAGTATTTTTTCGAAGTTATGTTCTCTGCCTCCTGTGTCTACATCTTCACAATGAGATCTAGAGATATAGGTTAATTTTAAATAAAATGAAATAGTATATTTATTAAACAGTGTAACTGTCACATTTTTCATGTAGGTTTTTATGTTTAATAACATATATATCTTAATTTGCATAAATCCAAGAGCAGCGAACTATCTGAAAAAAAAATACTACTTAAAAGATGTGAACAGACATTTGTTAGAATTTGAATTTTTAAAAATTGGGTACAGTTGTGTGTTTTGTCATAATTTAATATGTAATTCCCATGGACCAAAAATTAGGTCAGGGTGAAGTAGTCAATTAGCTAAGTGAAAAATTACTATATTTTAAAAATGTGTGTAAAATCCTTGTGAAGCTTTAAGTCCAAATAGCAAGTTAATACATACTAGAATGTTTTGATATAGGAAATAAAGTATAGAAAGCATATTCAAATTATCTGCCTGAATTCTTCGCTTTCTAAGGATTTTGTTGACTACTGTGTATGATTATACTTAGAAAAATATGAATTCTGTAACCTTAAGCGTTTTCTTATCTCAACCAAAGTGGAATCAATTGAGTTATTAGGTGTGTGCACACTACCCAAAAAGCTCTTTGATATTTTTTGTAGCTATTTATTTCTTCATGAAAGCCATTCTGAAAGTCCTGACAAGCTTGGAAGTGATTAGACCTTGGCTGGAGTTTTTCATTTCAGCTGGATCAATACTGTGTCCATAGGACATGATTCCGAGACCCCGTGGTACCACTCATGCTGATCGTGCAATTCAAAGTTCATGAGTAAAAGATCAATTACTATAAAACAATATGAAATAAGTTTCATGCCTATTCTTAGAGAAGTGTTAGATTAGCTGGCAGCAAAACATTTTTTAAAATCTTATGATTTTAACAGCCTGAGCCTTATTAAAATCTAAATAAAGTACCTGCATTTACAATAAAATAAGTGTAAAAAACCTCACACACATTCAAACAATGTCTGTTAAATACTGGATGCAAAGTAGAGAAACTACATATGATCGTTCTAAAGTCACTGAATTTAATTTGTAGAAAGAAGCTTAAAATAAAGGAGAAAATTTAATCTGAATTTAAATCTTTAGACTAGTTTTCCAGGAAATTAAGGAAAGCGTGCTGGCAAACGAGCTTCCCCACAAGCTAGAATACTACAAGCAGGAATTTTGCAAAATGTGGTTCCTCTGACAAAACTAATAAACTGCAGGTAGGGCACATTCCAGGACTGAAAATACCCCGAAAATAATCTTCAGATGGGGCAGCATCCCATCCATTTACTCCAACTGTGCCAAGATATTACAGATCCATGTGTATCGAGAGAGAATGCATACCATCCATGGTTTTTGGCCACCTCCCACAGTGGGGGATGACATCAACTTCAATAAAATTACAAAAAGCACTAAGTAAGAAAGAAAAGGATTAGAAAAATCACTGCTGGATTTTGTTATGCTTCTTGAATCCACAGCCCTCAACTTCTTTGTTTTCTGGAAAGGCAGCAATGTTATCTGTAGCAACATTGTTTACAGCTGGCTTCTTCCACAATAGTCTAAAAGGTTGTTCATTTCCTCTATTCCTGCTTTTGAATGCAACACGCTTTCTGGCACATAAGCTATATGTATATTTATATCCATGTCTATATCTCTGTCAATGTCTACAACTATACCTATACATAGATATCCATCTATCTAGAAATATACTACACAGATATATATCTACATCTATATCTAGAAGATATAGCTTTGGAATAAATAGCTACATATTCAAAATATAGAGGCATACATATCTAAATATAAATAGATACATGCATAAATATTACAAATATAGAAATGTATTGCTTAAATAAGAATTAATGCTATTTGAAGAAGCATTTCTCAGTAACTTTTTAAGAAACACAAATTAGTCAACAACACAGTATTCAGTAGTCCCTCCTCATCTCTCATCTGTGATTTTACTTTTTTTTTTTCTGAGACGAAATCGCTCTCAGTAGCCCAGGCTGCAGTGCAGCGGCGCAGTGTCGGCTCACCACAACCTCCGCCTCCCGGTTCAAGCAATTCTCCTGCCTCAGCCTCCTGAGTAGTGGAGACTACAGACGCCTGCCATCACGCCCAGCTAATTTTTGTATTTTGAGTAGAGACAGCGTTTCACCATATGGGCCAGGCTGGTCTCAAGCTCCTGACCTTGTGATCCACCTGCCTCATCCTCCCGAAGTGCTAGGATTACATGCATGAGCCGTGCCCGACCAGTGTTACTTTTTGCCATTTTAGCTACCAGAGGTCAACCTCAGTCTAAAAATAACTGAGTACAGTATAATATATTTATATAGAGAGACCACATTTATATAACATTTATTATATTATTATACTTGTTCTCTTTTATTACTGTTGTTCATCTCTTACTGTGCCCAATTTATAAATTAAACTTTATCCTAAATATGTAGGCAGAGAAAAAACATGATGTATATAGAATTTGGTACTACCTGAGGTTTCAGGTATCCACTGGGGGTCCTGAAATATATCCTCTGTGGATAAGGGAGGATTACGGGAATGTTTTGGGGGCCTACCAATTTGGCTAAAGTGGAATGGAGGACAACTAACACTAGCAAGTAACATGAAAATATCATTCCTCTTTATTAACATGCCATTTCAGAAACAACTTGACAGTATATAAAATGTGGAGAGAGCCATGTTCTCTCCTATTCACTAATTGTGCCATCAGGTAATTATTCTGAAAGATACATAAATCTTTAAGCATAAGAAAAGCTTTATTGCAGAGATGTTTATGAGATCATCATTTATATGCCAAGACTTGGAAACAATCTAACTAGCCAGTGATGTTATGAGCGTTTGATAAATTGCAGTATATATACACAATACCTTTGTATATAGCCATTAAAATAATGAACATTGAAGTTGTTAATGACATGGGAAACAGTTCAAATAAATTTTTAAACAAATTATAGTCAGACAAAATTACAAATATGATATATATCTGTCAATAGCAAAAGATTTGAACGAAATGTAAGGAAAAAGTTTTTTTTTCCCCTGGATGAAGATCAATGGGTAATTTTTCATTTTCTTTCTGCTTCCTTGTTTTACCCTTTTAATCTACCCCAATCCTTCACATTTTCCACAGTGGTATGCTTATTGTGTAGTTGAATAATATGATTAGTATCCTATTGTTTTTAAAGGGAGATATGTTGCCTTGAAGAATATATACTAAGTACTATATGCTAGGCATGGTGAATAAAAACTAGATGGGTTTTCGTCCTCATGAATTTTATAGAGTTGTCTAGAATCCAAAAGTTAATTAATAAAAATGCTGTCTATGGAATAATAATTCAGAAACCCATGTTAATGCCTTGAGGCTGTTAGGGAAGAGAAGGGCGTCTGTGGCTTGTTCTCAGGAGTAGGTGGGGACAAGGGGAAAGCCTGGAACCCGTGGATCAGGTTTCCGTGGAGCTGAGGAGGGGTCAAACCAGGCCAGGCAACAACTTGGTCTCTGGCTTGGCTTTTGCCTGGGAGCCAGGAAATCTGCATAAGCTTTGAACAGAGGAATGATGAAAATGATTTCAAGAATGACGAACTCAGTTGAGTACAGGGAGACCAAGGAGGAAGGTAGCACAGCCATCCAAGTGTGTGAGTCCAGGCTTGCACTTGAGACTGGGTAATTTACAAGAAAGGAGGTTTAATTGGCTCATGGTTCTGGGGGCTGTACAGGAAGCATGGTGTCAGTGTCTGCTTCTGTGGAGGCCTCAGGAAGCTTGCAACCACGGCAGAAGGCGAAGAAGATGCTGGCCATGTCACATGGCCAAAGCAGGAGCAAGAACAGAGGGAGGTGCCACATACTTTTAAATGACCAGCTCTCCCAAAACTCACTATCAAGAAGCCTGCACCAAACCATGAAGAATCTACCTTCATAATCCAAACACCTCCCACCAGGCTCCACCTCCTACAATTCAACGTGAGATTTGGGTGGGAATGAATACTCAAACTATGTCACCAGGTAATAAGTGAAGTTGAGTGAGTCTGGACCCCTTCTTGAAAGAGTGGCACAATTTGGGTTTATAAAAGTTAGAGTTGTCTCTACTCAACTGTGTGACTGCGAGGAATTCTATAACATTGATCAGCCACATCCCTCAGGTATAAAATAGACATGATAACGTTACCTGTTTGATAAGGTCATTGGGAGGAGCAAACAGCATAATTCATACAAAACATTTATCCCAGAGCTGGACACCTCTTCAGTGTTCAGTGCGGATGATTTTTACTACCTAGGGGGTAGCAGTGAAAATATAGAGAAGTATACGAATATAAACAATTTTTAGGGGATGAAGTGAAACTGGTAATGTGTGAACTATGAGAAACACTGGGAGGAAGGGCTTAGAAATATATGTAATTTGTAGAACTAGAAAGATAACAGGTTGAGAATCAGTTTGTATTAAAAAAAAACTGCAGCTTGATTTTTGAGTATGCTGACTTAAGGTCATTCTGTCCATATGGAGGTGTTGGGAAAATAGTGGTATCTACAAGTATATTAGAGGCCCCTCGGGACATAGAGCTGTGGATCGGAGACACCAGGCAGAGGTTGAGGTCTTAGGTCCAGGAGATCGCCTATGTTGAGCCAGATAGAGGAAAGAGGCGGAAACGTGGGACTAAAGTGTAGAGACAGGCAAAGCCTCATGGGAAGGGTAAAGTTTGTGCCACCAAAGTACACAGGCAATGACATTGCTGATTTAGTTGACAGTAGTATAGATCCTCTGATAAAGATGAAAGCTCAGTAAGAGCCAGTGGAGAATAAGAATAAATGCTGGAAAAAGTAAAGGAGGCTCTCCAGGAAAACCTGGTTCTGCTTGTAAAGGAAAAGGAGAGACACAGAGTGTAGAAGAGAAAGGAAACTTGGGCAGTGGGACAGAGGTCCTCAGTTCCTTGGCCAAAATCTTAGAAGTAGATGTGTTTCTGAGTTTAGAAATGTTCAATTCTGTGAAAGCACCACAGAGCATAGAGCATGTGTCATATTCTATTATTCAGTAACATCTCTGGAGGTGGACCCAAAAGGCACAGCTCCACCTCAGCCAGCCTCTAGCTCACCCTTCACTCATTGTAATTATAACAGATGTGTATTGAGGAGGCAGTCTGTCCCTTGGTAATTGACTTTCTTCATAGGAATTAGAAAAAAAACTACTTTAAATTCCATATGGAACCAGAAAAGAGCCTGCAAAGCCAAGACAATCCTAAGCAAAAGTAACAAATCAGGAGGCATCACACTACCTGACTTCAAAGTATACTGCAAGGCTACAGTAACCAAACAGCATGGTACTGGTACCAAAACAGATATATAGACCAATGGAACAGAACTGAGACCTCAGAAATAACACCCCATATCTAGGACCATCTGATCTTTGACAAACCTGACAAAAACAATGAGGAATGGATTTCATATTTAATAATTGGTGCTGGGAAAACTGGCTGGCCGTATGCAGAAAAGAGAAACTGGGCCCCTTCCTTACAACTTATACAAAAAGTAACTCAAGATGGATTAAAGACTTACATGTAAAACCCAAAACCATAAAAACCCTAAAGGAAAACCTAGGTCATATCATTCAGGACACAGACATGGGCAAAGACATCATGGTTAAAACAAAAAAGCAATCACAACAAAAGTCAAAATTGACAAATGGAATATAATTAAGCTAAAAAGCTTCTGCACAGCAAAAGAAACTAGCATCAGAATTAACCGGCCACCTACAGAATGAGAGAACATTTTTCCAATCTATCCATCTGACAATGATCTAATATCCGGAATCTACAAGGAACTTAAACAAAATTTACAAGAAAAAACAATGACCCCATTAAAAAGTGGGCAAAGGATATCAAAAGACACTTCTCAAAATCAGACATTTATGTGGCCAACAAACATGAAGAAAAGTTCAACATCACTGGTCATTAGAGAAATGCAAGTGAAAACCACGATGAGATACCATGTCATGCCAGTCAGAATGGCAATTATTAAAAAGTCAGGAAACAATAGATGTTGGTGAGGCTGTGGAGAAATAGGAATGCTTTTACACTGTTGGTGGGAATGTAAATTAGTTCAACCATTGTGGAAGACAGTGTGACAATTCCTCAAGAATTTAAAACCAGAAATAGTATTTGACCCATTAATCCCATTACTGGGTATATGCCCAAAGGATTATAAATCATTCTACTATAAAGACACATGCACACGTATTTTTATTGCAGCACTATTCAAAATAACAAAGACTTGGAATCAACCCAAATATCCATCATTGATAGACTGGATAAAGAAAATGTGGCACATATACACCATGGAATACTATGCAGCCATAAAAAAGAATTAGCTCACGTCCTTTGCAAGGACATGGATGAAGGTGGAAGCCATCATTCTCAGCAAACTAATACAGGAACAGAAAACCAAACCGCATGTTCTCACTCATAAGTGGGAGTTGAACAATGAAAACACATGGACACAGGGAGAGGAACAACACACACCTGGGGCCTGTTAGTGGGTGGGAGGCAAGAGGAGGGAGAGCATTAGGTTAAATACAAAATGCATATGTGGCTTAAAACCTAGATGATGGGTTGATAGGTGTAGCAAGCCATCGTGACACATGTATACCTATGTAACAAACCTACGCATTCTGCACATGTATCCCAAAAGTTAAAGTAAAATAAATACATAAATCATAAAAATAAAAAGATAAGCATGTATTTAAAGTTTAAAAAGAACAGATATGTCCCCTTACTTTGCCTAACAAATCTCTAATTAAAGTGCCCCACTTCTGGACAAGCAGGGTGGTTAGCATGACACTGTCTGCCTGCCACCCAGATCTGGCTACTGGCGACCACCCACTGCCTCTGGGCCCACAGTTTCCATTGGTGGTTGAATCTGAGACCCCTATAGTTGCTGACATCATGGCTTGTTCCCGTGTTCCCTTCTATGGGGAGAGCTTCCTTGTTGGGCTCCTCTCCTGAGAACTGTGTGCTGATTTTATTAGGATTCCAGCTGCCGACATCTCTGTGTCTGTCCTTCTGTAGATATTTTGCCTTGGGACATAATGATCTCATCTGCTCAGGTCGTACAGGTTCTCAGGTGCACAAGCCCACCTGCCCCAACCAGCATATAAATGTATTCTATCATAGCTCATCTTAGAACACAAAGAAAAACCAGAAACCCACCTGTTGACCCCTCTCTACCCTCCAGCCGCTACCTAATTTCTATGTTCCCTTCGACTTTTAGAAAACACTTGCTCACCTGACATCCTTTCCTTAAACCATAGCTAATTCCTTATCATGTGGGTTTCTACTCAAATATCACCTCCTCACAGCAACATCAGAGACCACTCTACCCCAAACTGCCACCCAGATCTCAGACACTCATTACTTTATTCCCTTTTATTCATTAAGTTTCCTCAGAGTGATATATTATACTATATTATATTATATTATATTATATTATATATTTTTCTTCCTGTTTGGAGATAGAAGAACATAAGTCCTCCCCAAATAAGGGATACTTAGCTAAAACACCTTTTATTTCTTTAAAAACACAAAATAACTCCAACAAGGGAACTTCTAAAAATATTTATTTGAAAGGCAATCACCATTATATATTATATTTTAGTGGCACATTTTTGCCTTAATACTATTTTACATATTTGCCTATACTTTATCCTGAAGGAATATTCAATACCCTATCCCAAAATTCCACAAATCCTTAGGAACATATGTTCTTATAGTCACTTCTGGGTCCAACTTCATGGCTGACCCCAAAACAATCTCATTTCCCATCCCACGTCAATTCTTATAGCGGCAATCTGACATTGATGTAGGATGTGGTTACTATTTCTTGATCTTTTCCACTCAAATTTCTAACACTGTGAAGAACCATGCCAAATAATTGTGTGCCTAGGTGGAAGATATTTCACTAACATACGTGGCTAATGGAAGGCATTGTTCTGGGCCTGTGCAGAGTGTGTGCTGGTACAGCCGGAAAGGACATGGGGTCCTGAGCTCAGGCTCTAAACCTCCACCAAGAGGTAACAAGATTCATCCAACCATTCAGAGGGACAGTTCAGCTTCTGGGGATTCACACTCCCTCTTTCTCTGTGAGATTGTTTCCTAAATAAACTGCTTGCTCCAAGTGTGTGCCTCAGGCTCTGCTTTCACAGGAAACCCAAATAACAGAGAAACCACACAACACTGATGCTAATGTCATGTATTCACCGTTAGCCACTAACTTCCAGAAAGTTCTCACTGCTCAAATTTTTCTGTGGGCTGTATTTCCCTGTGGGTCTGCCCACTCATGTCTCTTCCTGCTCCTGCCTCCTCAAACCCTGACACTCTTCTTTTTGCCTGTTACCTTCAGATTTACCTGAGAAATACAATATCCACAGACAGTGGAGGAAGGCAGTGTTCCATTCTCCCTCCAGCACCGGGTCTCCAAAGCAAGTCTAAAGATGCACTGAGATACCGATGAAGACAAAGGTTCACCCAACACCCATCTCAGCTTCCAGAAGAACAGAAGCCACAGAGATATTTTGAAACTCCATCACGCCCCTTCCTCCTCCTCCCTCGGTCTCTCAAGGGGAAGAGAGTGTCATAGAGTTTTATTTTCTAATTTATATGGGCTACATTACTCTCTAACAAAGCACAAGCTAACACCCGTTTGGCTTCATGTAACAGCATCTTTCCTTTATTATATAAACATGTTTGCACATGCAATAAACAAAACAAAATGTACATTGAGGAAAATTTATGCAAGTTTTACTGATAATAATGGTATATCAAGAAGGAACTAACAGTACATCTGATGGTTTAGACAATAGCAAGTAAACAAGGATAAAGGCATTAGTTCCAAGAATTGTGAGGGGTATGGACAGATGAAATGGTCTTGTCAAACCCAGAACCCAGAAATGAAAGAAAGCCACATAAGACTGAGTTAGTGCAAATATGAAATAATAAATTACTGTTTCTTACAGATACAGATGCAATTATAACTTCAAAATAAAACCAGGTACTGATGGATTTTTTTCAGCATCAAGAATAATACATAAATCAGAAAGTAGTAAGACATCATTTAGAAAAAAATGAGTTAAAATGATTGATAATTTTTAAAAACTATGATAGGAAGTATGTGCAAAGCCTTTTAAGGACCTGTGACTAGAACCAGGTCAGAAAGACACTTGAGGCCACCTTGACCCTGGGTGTGGATGAAGGTACTCATAAGGTTTAGAATTCTGAGATCAGATTAGAACCAAATTTTAAAGAAGAATAAAGAAAACACTGTGTATTTGGTCAAATTTGGCAGCATAAAATACATGAAATATTGCTGTGTGTGTGTGGCTGCTATGGGCAGAGAATACACTCACAGACATGATCCAGACTAACCACGTTGGCTAATGGAAACACTGAAAACCCTAGGAACTAGTCCTTGTTGGAAGGTTGTTTCACAAGTCATGCCTGTTTGTGTTTGCATTTATTTATTTATTATGGGACTTGACCTTCCTCACTAATTAACACCTGATGGCAATTTCAAATGGGACTCCATACAGATCATTCCAGGAAGTGATTTTGAAGGTAGTAATTAAGCTCTATAGAGAGATTCTAAACCATCGATGTGAATACATTTTTACAAATTCTCAGTACATATTTGGCCACCTGCCTCCTTGTTTCACTGCCTATTTTCACAGCCCTGGCATATAGCAGTGCATATGTTAACATAAAAGAGTATGTCTGTAACTCTGACATAGTGTATATTTTTTCTCCTGTAATTTTTTATTTCCATTTTGGTTCAGATGATTATACCTATTTATTTTTCAAAATTCAGAGTTTCTTTTAAAGTGCAAAGTTTATTTTCACACTTCTGATTGCCAGAGGAAGAGGAAAGAGAGTGTCATACATCAGACATTCAAATCCAGACATTATGCAATCACAATCACAGGGATTAATAAAGATTAATTTGGTTCCCACTTAAAAAGTCCTAGCACTTCAGCAATACCATTGCGAGGCTTGCAAGGAAAAGAATAATTACCATCTGCTTTTGAAATGTGCTTTGTTGTTGTTGTTGCATAACGTCTTGCTATTCATGTTGGCAATTTGTTTTTATCAAAGTGTTCTCCAGCTACTATTTTTCAAGAAGTTACAGCTGGGTAATAGGATTTATGAGGCAAAGTTTTAAATGTATCAGTGGGAAAATATCATCCCTATTCAAATAGCCACTTTGTTGGGTTTGCTTTATTTCTTTATTTTGGGCATTATTAGTTGTATTTTTTTAAAAATACAATATATTTTTTAAAAGGTTTTATAATACTATTTCACACATTGTTGTATGTTAAAGATTTTATCAAATAAGTTGTCTTCATTCGACTATGTGATTTATTTATTTATTTATTTTGAGATGCTGTTGCCAGGCTGGAATGCAATGGTGTGGCTCACTGCAACTTCTACCTCTGGGGTTCAAGGGATTCTCCTGCCTCAGCTTCCAGAGTAGCTGGGATTACAGGCATGCACCACCACACCCGGCTAATTTTTTGTATTTTAGTAGAGATGGATTTTTGCTATGTTGGCCAGGCTGGTCTCAAACTCCTGAACTCAGGCAACCCACAACCTTGTCCTCCCAAAGTACTAGGGTTACAGGTGTAAACCACCACACCTAGCTGGTCATTTTTTTTTAACTTATCAAATCATCACTTATAAGAACAATATATTCAAACAACTTCTCACCCCCTATTCCCAATGTGGCCATTTGAATGAACTATCTGACTATTCCTTTTGGTTGAGTCAACAGAGGGCAAGCTGCTACGAAGGCTCTAGTGTAAAGGGGTGGTTAATAGTGTAAGCAAACAAGGGTTAATAGGAATGCCAAAAGACATAAATTTTCTTTGCCTTCTTAAAGAAGTAGTTCAATTCACTGCATATTAGTTGAGATTCTATGACTCAACCTTGGCCTGTGAACCAAATAATTACCTAGTGTTTCAAAACAAGGGAAAAGAGCATCATTATATTCCAAATGAAATGTGTATTCATTTCCAGTAGCATATCTATACACTAAAAATGAACTACCCCAAATATATATTTTAAAAATATCATTTACAATAGCATAAACAAAAATTCTTATGAATAAATCTAACCCTGTAAAGTGAAAGATCTAACAATGAAAACAATAAAACATTGATGAAAAAAGTTGAAGAACTCAAAACTAAATGGAAAGATACTCAATGCCCATGGATTGGAAGAATTAATATTATTAGAATGTCTATACAATTCAAAGCAACCTACAGATTCAATGAAATCCCTATAAAAATTTTAATGATTTTTTCACAGAAATAGAAGATAAATTTTAAGTTTGTGTAGAATCACAAAGTACTCCAAATAGCCAAAGCAATCTTGAGCAAACAGAACTAAGCTGGGGACATTATACTACCTGATTTCAAAATATGTTACAAAGACATAGTAATCAATACAGCATGGTACTGGCATAAAAACAGACACATAGACCACTGGAGCAGAATGGAGAGCCCAGAAATAAATCCATGCACATATTGTCAATTGATCCTTGACAAAGGTATTAAAATCTCATAATGGGAAAAGGACCAGCTCTTCAATAAATGGTAGGGGAAAACTGGAAATCGACATGGAGAAGCATAAAATTGGACCCTCCTCTTACCCTGTATAAAAAATTAACTCAAAATAGATTCATGACTTAAATGTAAGACTGTAGAAGAAAATGTGCGAGAAAAGCTTTTTATATTTGTCTGAGCTGTGATTATTTGACTGTGACACCAAAAGCACTGCAGAATTAACTACTTAGCCTTAAAAGGAAGCCCTGCCATTTGTTTCAATCTGAATTTGTCTAGAGGACATTATGTTAAGTGAAATAAGCCAGGTACAGATACACAAATACTTCCTGGTATCACTTATATGTAACCTCTAAATGAACTGAAGTCATAGAAGAAGAGAACAGAATGGTGTTTACCAGGAACTGTGGGGGTTGGGGTGCGGAGAGTAGGAATGGACACATGTTGATCAAAAGGCACAAAGTTCCAAGCAGGAAGGATGAAGAGGTTCTAGAGACCTATTGTTGCAGCATGGAGACTACAGTTAAAACTAACCTGTCACATGCCTAAAAACTGCTCAGAGAGTAGATCTCAAGTGTTCTCACCACAAAAAAAGTTAAGTGTATAATGTGATGAAAATGTTAATTCCTGTGATCTAATCATGTCACAATAGCTATCTACATCAAAACATTAAATTATAAACCATAAATCATATAACTGTATTTGTTAATTTTTCCTTAATAAAACTAGGGAAAAATAAATCAATAATTAAAAAGAATATCTAACAACAAAAACAACATAAACAAAGATATTTATGTAGTACATTCCCAACATTAGCACCAGCGTTCTCTATTTTCTCCTTTTATTGACTCCATTGGCTTTCCTGAAATTATTTAACATTGATATGAGCATTGTCAGCAACTAAGAATTATTCATATATAAATACATATATATTTTTTATACTACTATAAATTATTTAGGTATAAGTGTGTATATTGATTTTATAATATCACTTTAATGAAGATTTCCATTGCTGTGGTCCTTTTCATCTTACAGGAACAAGGAAAAAATAGGTATGTTGCCTTTATTCAACACATTTGCCTTGCGTATTTTCTGAGTATCAGAAGCTGGGGATGCAATAGTGAGCAAGAGAGGCCCAGAGTGACCCCTTCAATGGGCAGGAGAGAGTAGGGTTTGGGTGTGCTTTCCAGGGTCAGACTACTGAGCCTCAACTCCACTTCTGTAAGCTGCAAGATTAAGCCATTCAACCTCTCTTGTGCTTTGTGCTTTATATTTCTACAATTTTTTTTTTTTGAGATGCAGTCTTACTCTGTTGCCAGGCTAGAGTGCAGTGGCGTGCAGTCTCGGCTCACTGCAACCTCTGCCTCCTGGGTTCAAGTAATTCTTCTGCCTCAGCCTCCCAAGTAGCTGGGACTACAGGTATATGTCACCAGGCCCAGCTAATTTTTCTGTATTTTTAGTAGAGATGGGTTTCACCATGTTGGCCAGGATGGTCGCGATTCCTTGACCTCATGATCCTCCTGCCTCAGCCTCCCGAAGTGCTGGGGTTACAGGCATGCACCACTGCACCTGGCCTATTTCAACAATTTTAATGATGATGTTGCTAATCGTAGCCATAGCTCCTAGAAGACATTGTTGCCATAATTAAATTAGTTAATATATGTACAACTACCCCAGCGCAGGCTAGCTCTTACTATTTTGCAAAAGGTAGAAGAGAGTTTAATTAACAAAGGCAACCTCTTCATTGTACCCTTTGTTGTACATTTCCAATCTGGATTCTGGATCATTTATGGTGTAGGAGGATTAGCAAAAGAGAACAGGTCCAGATGGAAAATAAATTAAGGTAGATGTTAAAGAATTTGAAGAGGAATACATGGTAGAAAACAGAAAAGAGAGAGAGAAAGACTTGGACTGGAAAAGTCATTGGAAATGAAAAGGTTTTGGAGCAGTTGTAAGATATAAAGATTTGGGTACAGAAGAAAGGGTGTTATGAATGTTTCCTGTGAGATATAATTTGAGTTTCCTTTAGTTTGCAACAGTCTTTCGATATGCAAAAGTAGCTATCTTTGTGCTGATGAAATTATCCTTTTTTGTTGGACACTGAGTGATGGTGGGAGCCCCAGGATTTTTGTAAGTTGAATATTTCTCAATAAACTAGGTATTGAATGAACATGCCTAAAAATAATAAGAGTCGTCTGTGACAGACTCGCAACCAACGTCATAGTGAATGGGCAGAAGCTGGAAGCATTCCCCATGAAAACTGGCACAAGATAAGGATACCATCTCTCATTACTCCTTATGAACACAATACTGGAAGTCCTGACCAGGGCAATCAGGCAAAAGAAAGAAATAAAAGGCATCCAAATAGGAAGGGAGGAAGGCAAATAATCCCTGTTTGCACACAACATGATCCCATATACAGAAAACCCCATAGTCTCAGTCCAAAAGCTCCTTCAGCTGACAACTTCAGCAAAGTCTCAGGATACAAAATTAATGTGCAAAAATTACTAACGTTTCTATATACCAACAACAGTCAAGCTGAGACCCAAATCAGCTTGGCAGTCCCACTTGCAATTGTCTCTCTCTCTCTCTCTTTCTCTCTCTCTCTCTCTCTCTCTCTCTCACACACACACACACACACACACACACACACACACACACACCCCAACTAGGAATGCAGCTAACTAGGGAGGTAGAAGATCTCTACAAGGAGAACTTCAAAGTATCACTCAAAGAAATCAGAGATGATACCAAAAAATGGAGAAACAATTTCATGCTCATGGATAGGAAGAATCAGTATTATGAAAATGACTATATTGCTCAAAGCAATTTATGGACTCAGAGCTATTCCTGTTGAATTGCCATTGACATTCTTCAAAGAACTAGAAAAACCTATTTTAAAATTCATATGGAACCACACAAGAGCCTAAATAGCCAAGGCAATCCTAAGAACAAAGCTGGAAGCATCATACTACCTGAGTTCAAGCTATACTACAAAGGTTATAGTAACCAAACAACATGGTACTGGTACAAAAACAGAAACATAAACCAATGGAACAGAATAGAGAACCCAGAAATAAGGTCTGACACCTACAACTATCTGATTCTTGACAAACCTGACAAAAACAGGCAACAGGGAAAGAATTCCCTATCCAACAAGTGATGCTGGGGGTAACTGGCTAGCCATATGCAGAAGGTTGGAATTGGACCACTTCATTACAACATATACAAAAAATTAACTCAAGATAGATTGAAGATTTAAATGTAAAACCCAAAGCTATAAAAACCCAGGAAGACAACCTGGGCAGCACTATCCTGAACATAGGAATGGGCAAAGATTTCATGATGAAGACACCAAAAGCAATTGCAACAAAAGCAAACATCGACAAATGGGATCTAATTAAATTAAACAGCTGCACAGCAAAGTAAAGAATCAACAGAGTGAATGGACAACCTACAGAATTGGAGAAAATTTTTGCAAACTATGCATTATACAAAGGATTAATATCCAGCATCTATAAGGAACTTAAATTTACAAGAAAAAACAAATCACCTCATAAAAAGTGGGCAAAGGACGTGAACAGACATTTTTCAAAAGAAGATATACATATGGCCAAAAAGAATATGTAAAACGTGCAACAGCGCTGATCATTAGAGAAATGCAAATCAAAACTACAATAAGATACCACCGCATACCAGTCAGAATGGCTTTTATTAAAAAAAAAAAAAAAAGATGGAGGCAAGGGTTTACAAAAAAAGGAACGCTTATACACTGTTGGTGGTAGTGTAAATTATTTCAACTATTGTAGAAGACAGGGTGGGGATTATGCTACAACTTAAAAACAGAAATGCCATTTGACCCAGCAATCCCATTACTGAGTATATATCCAGAGGAATGTAAATTGTTCTATTATAAAGACACACAGGCATATGTTCATTGCAGGACTATTCATAACAGCAAAGGCATGGAATCAACCTATATACCCATTAATGGTAGATAATATAAAGAAAATGTGATACATACATGCCATGGAATACTATGCAGCTGTAAAAAGAATGAGATCATGTTCTTTGCAGGAACATGGACACAGCTGGAGGCCATTGTTTTTGGCAAACAAATTTAGGAACAGAAAATGAAATACTGCATGTTCTCACTTATAAGTGGGAGCTAAATGATGAGAACTCATGGACACATAGAGGGAAACAACACACACTCAGGTCTACTGAAGGGTGGAGGGTAGAGGAGAGAGAGGAAAAAGTAGTGGATACTAGGTTTAATATCTGGGTGACAAAATATTCTGACAACAAATCCCCATAACACAAGATTACCTATGTAACATACCTATACATGTAATCTGAACTTAAAATAAAAGCTAATTTTTTTAAAAGACAGAATCCTTGAGTTTTAAATAAGCTACCAGAGTTGAGATCTAGAACAGCAGCAAAACAGCTTAAAACCTGATAACTGAATATTTGGAAAGGAAAGGTCTATTATTTATTGAAAAATTTGCCTACACTTTTACCTGCTTTTTAGAGGCTGAGGTAATAAAATGGGTTGGCAAAGCTGAGGTCCCTTAAAAATGAGGCCATGCCATCAACATCCTCTGGAATAAAAAATCATTCTGATAGTGCTGCTGAAAAAGCTGACCCACTGTATTGGTTTGCCAACCTGAAAATTCCTAATGAAACACAATTCTTCATAATTTCGGACAAAGTAGTCCATTAGGCAAAAGTAGAAACTCTTATAGAGTGCATAAGAGCACTCTATAAGACAGCAAATACACAGAATCAACCTAAATGTCCATCAGTGGCAGAGTGGATAAAGAAAATGTGGTACATATACACCATGGAATACTATGCAGCCATAAAAAACATGTATGTAGGACTTTGCAGGAACACAAATGGAGCTGGACGTCCCTTAAAAATGAGGTGGTATGATCAGCATTCTCTGGAATTAAAAATCATTCCTGGCCAGGCACGGTGGCTCACACTGTAATCGCAGCACTTTGGGAGGCCAAGGCAGGAGGATCACCTAAGGTCAGGAGTTTAAGATCAGCCTGACCAACATGAAGAAACCCCATCTCTACTAAAAATACAAAATTGGCTAGGCGTGGTACATGCCTGTAATTCTAGCTACTCGGGAGGCTGAGGCAGGAGAATCACTTGAGCCTGCGAGGTGGAGGTTGTGGTGAGCCAAGGTTGTGTCATTGCACTCCAGCCTGGGTGACAAGAGAGAAACTTCATCTCAAAAAAAAGTCATTCCTGTTATAAACTATTGGAAAGCAACATATTTTTCTGTTACCTAAACCTCATCTACACAGAAGATATTCTTTTTCTCACAAGGTATGTTAAATGAAGATGGAGTTACATAATACTATAAAGGATAGTCTACCGATTGCTTAACCCTCATTCACAGGATTGTCACAGACAGAGATGCCTTTTCGGGGGCCTTTGTTGCTGTTACTTTTTCATCTTAAAGCAACAAAAATAAAAAGTATGTCTGCATTCATTCATTCAGTGAACATTTACTAGATACATTCTATGATCCAGAAATGCAGACACTATAGTGAATAAGACAGAGATGATTGATTTCCTCATGGACCTTATATTCTGGGGACGCTTATACTGCAGGTGGAAGAATGATATCATTCCTACTCTGGTTATTATTTTTTAGTCAAATTGGAAACTACGGTAGAGTATTTTTAAAGAAAAATGTGACTTAATAAAGCCTATTAGGTCCCTGCTCACCACAACTGATCACTTCTATCTTTATCCCAGGCTCTCCACTGGATCCTGGCTTCCTCGTACTGGCTGTTTCCTTTGCAAATTATCCTCCTCCACCTCAACTTGCCTGGTGTGGTTAGCTTCATTTATTTATATTTCTCAATGCCTTTAAAGGTGAATGTCTTTAAAATTTCTAATAAAATTTTAATTTTATCCAATTCAATTTTAATTCCCCCTAAACTTTCATCTGCAAAATAAATAAATTGAGGAACTATATCCTCTAAGTACATATGGCAGTAAGTACACATATGAAATTATTATTTTTTCCAAAGGCAATTACATTGAAAAGACAAAAAAAGACTCTTAGGGGATATAATATCTATACACTTAGGACTGAGTTTCTCATAAAAGATGTTTTCCTCACTGTGGTCTACCCTTATTCTAATATCCTATTTCTCCATATGTATGTAGTTTGAGCCATGAAACTTGGTTTATTTTCATGACTGTACAATTTCTAGCGATTATTTGGATTGAATTGTCACATAGATGGGTATCAATTGATAAACCAAAAAAAAAAAAAAATACTGCATGTGCAATAATTTTTTTCTAAGTGGAACAGATTCAGGCAAATCCTGATTTAATGGATTTTGAAGTTTCCATCCTTTCCAAGATTACTGGTGACTGGATGATTATTTTTCCTAAGGAGATTTGCATTGGCCTTATTTCTAGACATTTTTTTTCTATTCAAGTAGAAGCTATTTAATGAATTGTTGTGCATTACATTTCATGTGACCCTTCCTTTCACTCTTCAGACTTCCAAGGATGTAGTAAGACTTTCAGAGCAAAGATCAATGTTAATTAATGTGCTCTCCATAAAAAGCATTATAATTTTCCAGGATGTAACACTTTATGACCGTCTTGCCGAGACATCTTTAGACAGTACATAACCATCCTCACCTCCCTGGCTTCTGCATTCAGGATCCCCCTGGACTGCACTGGCTCAGCAGCTCCCAGCCCCCAGCCCTGTTCTCCCTCACACAGGCATGCTCGCCTAATAAAACCCTTGCTCATCTGACCCTGCCTTCGCATCTGCTTCTTGGGGAACTGGGAAAAACACAGTCATTGCAGGTCTGAGTGGCAGGAAATGGGCACATTACCCAGGGTGTTTGATGTCACCCTCCACAGTCATACAGCTAATAGGATTTGGCTCCTGTAGAGCCACAGTAATTATCATCATCCCCTGTTTCTATGTCACCAATTACTTTTCAGTGTGTCCTCCACATGTGAACTGAGTTTTATGGCATCCACAAAAGAGCGAAATTGTGAATGACTTAAATGCTCTGTGTAACACTTTAAAGAAAAAGTAAGCACACAGCAAACCCAAAACACGTGCAGGTACGCTCCCTAGGCCTACCTATTAGATAACACAGAATGACACATGGAGATATAGCCTACTCTATTCCAAGTTTTTAAACTTTCTTTCAATGCCTTTTTCTATTTCTTTTCATTCAATCATGGAATGAATAATTATTTTGCAGGAAATGATTTAATTTTTACTAAAACTAACACTTATTGCTATTAGTCCAAGTGATCTTGCTGTTTCTTGAAGAGAAAACAAAAAAGAAAAAAATGCACATCTTTTGATTATTCGTGGCCATACAATAAACATAACGCACATAGCAAATCCAGAAATGTGTTCTTGCTCTTTCCCTCAGCCCTGCTTGTCCCACAGTTTTCTTCTTAGTAGACTAAGCATTGGTTTAGCAAGCCAGAAATTTGGGTGTCATCTTTGAGCCCCCTCTTTTACTCGCTTCCCAAAACAAAATCATCAACTCTTTCTCCTGTAATTCACTTTTAGTTCTTGAGGACTATTGGATGGGTTTCCCAGACCAAGAGATGGAAAATTACATTTCCTTTCATACAAAATCTCCTTATTCTGATTTTTTTTTTGAGATTGAGTCTCAGTCTATTGCCCAGGCTAGAGTGCCGTGATGCAGTCTTGGATCACTGCAACTTTCACCTCCCAGATGCAAGCACTTCTCCTGCCTCAGCCTCCTGAGTAGCTGGGATTACAGGTGCCCACCATCATGCCTGGCTAATTTTTGTATTTCTGGTAGAGATGAGGTTTCGCTATGTTGGCCAGGCTGGTCACTCCTGACCTCAAGTGATCTCCCCGCCTTGGCCTCCCAAAGTGCTAGGATTACAGGCATGATCCACTGCGCCCGGCCATTCTGATGTATTTGTCTTCAATTGTTTCACTTCCTGAAACTTTATACTGTTTCTTTCTCCTTCTCCCACTACATGTTAAGCTTCATGAAGGGGTGTATTTCTTCTATTTTATTTCCTGCTTTAAACCCAGTTCCTGGAATAGGCCTTAAACTTACTAAGTACTTAAATAACTATTTGTAGAATGATTGATTAAATGAATAAAATAATATAAATGAATTCCAAATTTAACACATGAAAATATTTATGTGTTAAATGTTTGAATAATCTACAGATATAATATGATTTTTAGAATGAGATAAACCATCTATTTAGTGAAATTTAACCTATTAGGGGCCCTGGATCTCAGTGACTAGATATGAATGAGATCAGTTTCAGCCCTGGCTATTCTAATTTGAAATATAGTCTACTAAGAAATGTTTAAGGATTTGAAAAACAAGACTACATCTTTACCATTCATGATAGGATTCCTTATTTTAAGTTTAAAATTTATTTTTGGTTTAATTTGTAAGTCACAAAATTAAGCCATAAGAACGAGACTATTAATTCCTATCTAATTTCAGTGTTAACATTTTAATTGTAATCATATCTGTTGCTTAATACTTAGATCATTTGTTAATGTCAAATTTTGCAAGTTCAATATCAAGTCCATATGGTGCTGTTCATGTGTGTGATATTGGTGACTCAGCGAATGCTTAGTGACTTCATCAAAATTAGGTCATAATAACTAACAATGATGACTCCTTACTTGATTTAGACTCCTTCCTCTGCTGGGAAGGATGTCAGATGCTCCTCTCTTTGAGGCAAATGGGTGCAGCTTGTTTTCAATTCTCCTTCCTACTACTTATTTCCCTAATCCCTAACCTTGGCTTTAGACCCTTATTGGTATTAGAACTTGGAAAAGACACAGAAAAACAAAAACTATTGCTTTCCTGGTAGTTTTGTGAGTGAGCTTTATGGACTGTGGACCTAGCAGGTGGTTGAGGCGGCTCTCTGATAGGGTTCTTCGTGGGTTCCCGGGAGACTCCCCTGGCTCTTGGTGTCCTCTATCCAGGTTCCCTGACCCTCCGTTTTCCGTGTGGTTTACCACCTTCCCCTGTCCCCCTATATCCAGCAGCGATCTGCACTTCTTTCTGTCCTGGTTCCTCCCCTTTCGAGGTGACCCTGTCAACAGAACCCAAGGGAACCACATGTCAGTCTGTTCCATGGGGTGTCCTACTCTGCTTCGGAAGAAAATCAGTGTATCTTTTATCCTAAGAAATTTCAGGAATTTAGTGCAATACAGGAGTAAGTCTGCTTTTTCTGCAAAAGCGATTATTCATCAGATCTTACACCCTCTATATTTCATTGGTGGGAATTAAACCCTTTTCCAGCTCCTCGATCACATGTAATCTCTCCAGGTATTCATATTAAATGCTTTCCTTTCAAGAGTGACTGTGATTGACAGCAAAAAAAAAAAAAAAAAAAAAAAGTTAAAACATTACATCTTTTGAAAATCTCCTTCTCGTCCCATGTTGCAATCCATTTTTATATCCTTCATCTGACAGAGCAGTTCAAAAGTTGTAGAGTGGTTTCACTGACATTGCCTTTGTGATTTCTATATTTGGTCCATAATGTAGCATTCATTAGTTATATTTTGCCTTTAATGAAAACCTTATTTTTAACATTATTTGCTTGTTGTTGATAAACGTTACTTAACAAGTGGATTTTTCTCTTAAATATAAGAAAGCATAGTCCTAAATCTTTACACAGGCTGATGCCTTCTGGAATTTAGCAAACACTTATTGAATATCATTTATGTGTTTATTTAATATTTAAATAGAAATTTAAAAGAGGAAATACTATAAAGTATAGTTATGATATAAACTCCTAAATTATATGATTTTAAATATACTAAATTATTTGTAAAATGACCATATAAATTATTTTAATATAAATGTCTACTCTGTTTCTATATATGTTTGTATTTTATCAACTTTCTTATTTTTTAATTAAAGATGAAAGTTTCACCATGTTGGCCAGTCTGGTCTCGAACTTGAACTCCTGTCCTCAAATGATCCTCCCACCTTGCCTCTCAGCATGCTGGGATTACAGGTGTGAGGCACCACGCCCAGCATCTATCAACTTTCATATTTAGAGAATATTCAAGATAAATGCTATCTGATGCAGATATTAAAAATATTAAACATTCACACAATTACTTTCCTCTTAAAATGCCGTTTACATTTTGTGGTCTAGAGGGCATTACTTGATATTTTCCAAATATTTTCTTTCATTCATTTAGCTCACCTCATTGCAACATTAATATATTAAATCATTCTTGCATCGCTATAGAGAAATACCTTAGGCTGAGGAACTAATAAAGATAAGAGGTTTGTGTGGCTCACGGTTTTGCGAGATTTACACAAAGACTGTTGTGAGGCCTCAGGGAGCCTGCAATCATACTGGAAGACAGAGCAGGGAGCAGGAACATCACATGATGTACATATAGCAAGAGCCAGAGGGAGAGAATGAGGGGGGAGGTGCCCCACACTTTTAAACAACCAGATGTTACAAATACTATCACAAAGACAGCACCACGTTATGAGGGATCTGGCCCCATGATCAAAATACCTCCCACTAGGCGCCTCCTCTAGCACTGGGGATTACAATTCAGCATGAGATTTGGGTGGGGACAAATATCAAAACACCATTATTCCACCAATGCCCCCTCTTTCAAGTGCCAAGTCCTTCCCACCTTGCAAAATACAATCATGCCTTCCCAACAGTGCCCCAAAGTCTTATTTCATTCCAGCATTAACTCCAAAGTCCAAAGCCTCATCTGAAACAAGGCAAATCTCTTCCATCTATGAGCCTTTAAATTTAAAAAAGAAAAATTAGTTATTTCCTAGATACAATAAGGTTATAGGCATTGGGTAAACATTCTCACTCCAGACGGGAGAAATTGACCAAAAAAAGGGGGAGCTACAGGCCACATGCAAGGCTGAAACCCAGCAGGGTAGTAATTAAATCTTAGAGTTCTAAAACAATCTTCTTTGACTCCATGTCCCCACATCCAGGGCACACTGGTGCAAGGAGTGGACTCCCAAGGCCTCAGGTAGCTTTACGCCTGTGGCTTTGTAGGGTGCAGCCACTAAGGGTGTTCTCATGGGCTAGAGATGAGTGCCTGCAGCTTTTCCTGGTGCAGAGTTCAAACTTCTGGTGATCTACAATTTTGGGGTCTGGAGAATGGCGGCTCCATCTCACAGCTCTACTAGGTCATGCTTCACTGGGGACTCTGTGGGGCTCTGGTCCCACATTTCTCCTCCAAATTGCACTGGTGGAAGTTTTCCACCCCTGTGACAGGCTTCTATCTGGACACCCAGGCTTTTCCATATATTCTCTGAAATCTAGGCAGAGGCACCCAAGCTTCCTTCACTTTTGCATTCTGTGTGCCTGTGAGTTTAACATTACATGGAAGCTGCCAAGGCTTATGGCTTGAACTTTCTGAAGCAGCAGGCTGAGCTCTATCCGGGGTCCTTTGTGTCAAGCCTGGAGCTGGAGAAGCTGGGACTTGGAGAACAATGTACTGAAGCTGTGCATAGCCTCGGGTCTGGCCCATAAAACCATTCTTTCTTCTTCTTCTTTTTTTTTTTTCTTTTTTTGAGACAGAGTTTCCCTCTTGTTACCCAGGCTGGAGTGCAATGGCGCGAACTTGGCTCACTGCAACCTCCGCCTCCTGGGTTCAGGCAATTTTCCTGCCTCAGCCTCCTGAGTAGCTGGGATTACAGGCACGTGCCACCATGCCCAGCTAAATTTTTGTAGTTTTAGTAGAGACGGGGTTTCACCATGTTGACCAGGATGGTCTTGATCTCTTGACCTCGTGATCCACCCGCCTCGGCCTCCCAAAGTGCTGGGATTACAGGCTTGAGCCACCGCGCCCGGCCCAAAACCATTCTTTCTTCTAAAGCCTCTGTGCCTGTGATGAGAGGGGCCACTAAGAAGGTCTCTGAAATACCTTTTCAGCCTTTTCTTCATTGTTTTGGATATTAGCACTTGGTTCTCTTTCCATTGTGCAAATTTCTCTAGCAAGTGGTTGCTCTGTAGCCTGCCTGAATTCCTCTCCTGAAAAGGCTTTTTCTTTCTCTGCCACATGGGCAAGCTTCAAATTTCCAAACTTTTAGCTCTGCTTCCTGTTTAAATATACATTCCAAATTTAACTCATTTATTTGCTGCCACATGTGATCACAGGTTGTTAGAAACAGCCAGGGCATATCTTGAACACTTTGCTGCTCAGAAATTTCTTCTGCCAGGGACCGGGCACAGTGGCTCACACCTGTAATCCCAGCAATTTGGGAGGCTGAGTTGGGTGGATCACCTGAGGTCAGGAGTTTGAGACCAATGTGACCATCATGGGAAAACCCTGTCTCTACTAAAAATACAAAATTAGCCGAGTGTGGTGGCACATGCCTGTAATCTCAACTACTTGGGAGGCGGAGGCAGGAGAATCTCTTGAACCCGGGAGACGGAGGTTGCAGTGAGCCAGGATCGTGCCATTGCAGTCCAGCCTGGGTAACAAGAGCGAAATTCTGTCTCACAACAACAACAACAACAACAACAACAAAATTTCTTCTGCCCAATACCTGAATTATCACCATTAAGTTTAAACATCCATGGATCCTTAGGGAATGGACACAATGTAGCCAGGGTCTTTGCTAAGGCATAACGTGGGTGGCATTTGCTCTAAATAAGTGCTATCCATGTTAATGCATTAGCAGAAAAGTACTAAATAAATTAAGCAAGAAAATAAGGCAAAGAACAATAAATTCATTATTTACATCTGAGACCACATCAGCCTGGATTTCACTATCCATGTAATTATCAGTATATTAATCATAACCATTTAACCAGCCTTTAACAATTTCCAAACTTCCCCTCATCTTTCTGTCTTCTTCTCAAATTCTTTCAAACTTTGCTCATTACCCAGTTCCAAAGTTGCTTTCACATTTTCAGGTATCTTCATAGCAATACCCCACTTATGGTACCAATTTTCTATATTAGGCAATTTTTGCATTGCTATAAAGAAATACCTGAGATTGGGTCACTTATAAACACAAGAGGTTTAATCAGCTCACGTTGTGCAGGCTTTACATAAAGCATAGTGCTAACATCAGCTCAGCCTCTAGGGAGGCCTCAGGAAGCTTACAATCATGGTGGAAGACAAACAGGGAGCAGGCCTGTGACCATGATAAAAGCAGGAGCAAGAGAGAGAGAGAGTGGGGAGGGGGTGCCACACACTTTTAAACGAATAGCTCTTGGGTGAACTCACTATCATAAAGACAGCACCAAGCCACGAGGGATCCACCCCCATGATCCAAACACCTCGCATCAGGCCCCAACTCCAGCACTAGGGATTACAATTCAGCATGATATTTGGGCAGGGACAAATATCCAAACTATGTCAATAGCAGTATTTTTAGGTATTCTGTAGCTTGATGTAAGCATCACTGTGAGCTTACTTTTTCTAGCCTATGTGGTTCTCTTCAACAGAGTTCTGCTATCACCAGTCTCTAAGATGTAGAAACTGATTAAATTAAATTTTATTTATTCCTAAATATCAGGTGGTCTGAAGTTATCCTCATTCTGTCTACCTTAAAAGTTGTGGCCATGGATCCTAATTTCCAGTCTTCATCCTATATTCACTAAGTGGTACTGTCAAAGCTAGGAAATTATCAAGAACACGTAACCTCCTTCTCACTTTTCTATTGTCAGCACTCTCAGAATATTTTAATGGACTTTTGTGAACATCTAATTGGCTTCCTATTTCCATCTCTTGGTAATACATCCTTAACCCCATGTCTATAATAACCTTTCTAAGCAGTTCTTTGAATTTTATCCAAATTCCATCAAACACACACAGGAACATATCATAACCCTTTCATGACCATTTCAGGCTCTGGTGGCCGAGATGTTCGAATTGCCCTCCTGAGAGCTCTGAGAGAAGAAAGTTGAGAAGTTGAGAAGCAGCATCTCATGAATACAGGTACTTCCAAAAGCTAGTTAAGATTCTTTTGCTTCACATGCTGGGCTTCCAAGAATAATTTTAAGTGTACCATAAATTTTCTGAAAAGCCAATCCCTCTGGTGAAAAGTGGAAGACTGAATAATGTTGGTATCTAAAATGAAGTTCACCAGAGTTCATTATTTAACACTTCCTGTCATCTGTCCTGCCTTCCACTTGGCCCTCCTCTAAAACTATTTCTATCCAAAACAAGAAAACACAAATACTGATGAAGTCACGTAGTTAACTGTCTTACCATCCCACTGAAATGTCTCCACAGTCTTCTTTACTTGTTTAATTCTCATTATAATAGCATTATTTAAATTCCATA
The DNA here is from genome assembly GCF_001604975.1 of Cebus imitator. NCBI lineage: Eukaryota > Metazoa > Chordata > Mammalia > Primates > Cebidae > Cebus > Cebus imitator. The sequence goes on from NW_016107329.1 coordinate 2,973,806, forward strand.
TCCTTTCCTGACCACTCGAGCTGCATCCAAATTAAATTCCTGCAGCTTTTTATTATTACCACTATTTATGTTTCACTTAATGCTATTGCTATTGAGTATGGTTTTGCTATTTGATAAATGTATGTCTCAAAGTCATTTCCAAGTCTCACTATGAAATGCTATAGCATTCTGTATCCCCTTTGCTTATCCTGTTATCATTAACAGTGTGAAGAAAGGATAGGTATATGTGGTTCACAGTAATGAGTATTTTAGGATAATAGTATGAAGACAAGAACAAAACCTTCAGTACATAAATTTTATTGATTTTAAACTAGAAATGTTTTTAGAAAGTGAATTTAATCAAACTGTAAGATCCAAACCAGAATTAACTCTTATAGTTTAATAAAGCAAGAAACACACAAAACCTAAGAATGCTTTAAAATTATTTGCTTATATTACCTCATCTGAAAAACTTCTCCAGAGTCCCATTAACTGAGATAAGTTCTCCAGCAATAAGCTCTCATAGCATCCTGTGTATACACTGTTTATTAGGCCTTGGGCTATTTGAGTAAAGAAATATGCCTTTTAACTAATAGGTCCCGATGCTTAATACAGGGCTGACAAAACGCATGGATTATAAATATTTGCTAGCTGAATAAATAAACCATAAATTAAAGTGGAGTTTTAAACTAGCATTTTTCGTGTCACTATTATAAAAATTATAAAGTATCTTCATTCCTAAAAATATTTAAATTCCTCCAATAAACTACAACTCAATTTATCTAATTTTTATTTATATGACACAATTTTCATGTTTTCTCTACTTTTACTATGTTATATATTAATTGTAATGGTTTCTAATGAATGGTTTTATAATAGGTAATAATTATTTTTGAGAATCATGTAGTAAGTTAAACAGCTATAATTTTCTTTGTGTTTTTTCTGGTATAACATGTTTATATGTATAATATTAAAGATGAGTCAAACTGCTATAAGATTTCTCTCCAATGTATTTCCAATAATGTTTTAGCATTTACCATCCCAAGGCCTTTAAGGCAAAGCACGCTAGATCACAGTGCAATGTGCATCTCTATGTTAGGCATATGGCCTGTCTGTCATCTTGCAGGTTTTTAATTTAGGATATTTGGTGAAAGACTAAAAGCATTTTATATCCATTGAAATAGTTGTTCATAGAAGGTTTAAACTACTTCTATTATCAGTAATAAAGAAATGCATATATATTTAGTCAAAATTGGATATGTGAATTTATTTTGACTATTTGATATATAATTTAAGTAACTTCTTTAAATAATCATATTCAGACTCAGTTGCAACAGTGGTCAACAAATAAGCATTGAAATACATAAACAGAATTAACAAGTTCCTGTCATTTTTTAAATCAACTTCAGAGGACTGCCTTGAATCTGTGGAACTTCAGGCTTCAAGGCTTTTTGGTGTCATACTCAGTGTTCAGTCTTGGCATGAAAAGATTTGTAATCAATACTGTTGACAGTTTTCTTCTAGCAACGAATAGAGGTAATGTGTTCTTGATGGCCTAAACTGGCAACATTTTGTGGCAATATACGATCAAGTGGCAGTTTTGAAATAATGTTCCCCAGAGAAAACAGAAGGCTTTCCTTCTTTTATTTTCTAGGATCAGCTTGGCTTATTCTGTGTTCTTATCTCATAAAGTGAGCACAGGTTGAGTTTCCCTTTTCCAAAATGCTGGTACCAGAAGTGTTTCAGATTTTGGATTTTTTCAGATTTTGGAATATTTTCCTATACATAATGAGATATCTTAGGGCTGGGACCCAGATCTAAACACAGAATTCATTTATGTTCATGTAGACTTTATTCACAAAGTTTGAAGCTAATTTTATTGGATATTTTAAATAATTTTGTTCATGAAACAAAGTTTGTGTTTTCACTTTGACTTGTCACATTATGTCGGGGTGGGATTTTTCACTTGTGGCACTGTTGGTGCTCAAGAAGTTTCAGATTTTGGAGCACTTTGGACTTCAGATATTTGGATTAGGGATGCTGAGCTTGTGTCCTGATCTAAGAGCATAGCCTGCATCGGGAACCACTGTTATGCTCAGTGGTGAAATACTCAATTTGTTCTCATGTAGCTTTTCAATGACAAACTATAACAATGAAAAGTAGAATGTGTCAGAATAATTTGTGGCAACTTGAATTTAAATATTACATTACATAAACTATGGAACCCTGAACCAAACCAAATTATTAAGAAATAAAATATAAATATGACAAATCTAGAAAATTAAATCAAACAAGAGTCTAATATATCTATGATCTGAAATATAGTATAATCCAAATATATTCAAATCTCAGAATTTTTATCTTCCAAGGTTAATTTTTCCTACTTAATATGGAATACTGGTTTTGAACTGAAAAATTGAAGAGTTCTGTTTTGTTATGATTTTTTATCATATATTTCAAATTTAATTTAAAACTTGACTCTTGTTACTATTTGGGTATTAGTGAATTAAGCAACATTTTTACACATCACTCCTTTTTTTATCAGAAATAAAATTAAGCAAGATTTCCACGCATCATTCCTTTTTTTCAGAGATAAATTTAAGCTGACAGGTAAACAAGAGCATTAGCGTATCAGGATCACAGAAGAAAAAAGACAGTGGGAATGCTTTAGGAAATGATTCTATGATTCTTTTAAGAATATGTTCTTTTATAAGATTCTTTTTACATTTAAGTCTTCATAAAATTTAACTACCGCAATAAAAAATTGTATCTGCAAAGTATCAAAAATCAATGCAAAACCTGGTGAGAGCTATGGAAATATCTGCTATTCAAATAGACTCTCCATCACAAGAACTTCATAAAGTTTGTTTCCCCTCTGCTGAAGAAATGGGCAAGAGGACCTTTTCTGAAACTTGTATTTGAAGATGGAGAAATTAAATACCCCCATGTGTTTACCATTTTTCATGGCTTTCTTGCTTCTGAGCCTGGAATACACTTGCTGCCTCTCCAGGATGAGGGAAAAGACATGCAAATTCTCAGAATGATAGGGCTATAGGTTAAAGGCACTCTTAGTTTTCTAGGAGTTCCATAGCAAAACCCTGAAGCCTAGCTGATTTCAGCTATATATTATCTCACTGTTCTCGAGACTGCAGGTCCAAGATCAAGGTGTTGGCAGTTCTGGCTCTTCAGAGAGGGTTGAGGAAGAACCCCCCATACTTCTCTCCCAGTTGCTGGTGGTTGCAGGCAATCTTTGGCATTCCTTGGTTTCTATTGCATAATTCCTATTTCTGCTTTTATTTTCGTATGTTTTTCTCCCCACATGCATGTCTGTATCCAAATTTCTTCTTTTATAAGGGCACTAGTCATATTGAACTAGTAGATCCACCTGAGTCTGGTATAACATCATCTTAACTAAATATATCTCAAAGATCCTCTTTCCAGATACGGTCAGATTCTGTAGTACTGAGGGATAAGACATCAACCTGTAAATTTTGAGAGAGCACAATTCAACCCATAGCAGGGATAACTTCATTAATTCACAGATTAGAGAATCAGCGCTAGAGGAGTTAAGTAGCTAATCCCAGTTTTCAGATTTAAAGTGAGCAACTGATTATGTTAGAACTCTTGGCACCTGCTTGTTCCAATACCACAGGTGCCTTCCACAAATAAATAATGGCACAGCAGACATCTGCATCTTCACTAAAAGCGGATTTGTGACTAAATGATTAAAATAAAGCTAAAATTTGTTTAATTGCAAAATTGGCAAGTAGTGATTAGTAGGCAATAATGGGATATTTTCTTCAATATTTTCCTGGAATAGAATACATTTTGATAGACATCATAAATTACTATTGTACACGCAAACCAAAATCTATGGTGCTCACTTCAAGATATTTCTTTCAGCTATCTTAGCAAAGCTGCTTTTCTTTCTTCCTTTCTTCCTTCCTTCAATCCTTCCTTCCTCTCTCTCTTCGTCCCTCTTTGTTTCCTTAATAGGTATCTCTTACAAATCTTGCCATTAACAACAATCCCACCTTAAGCTGTTTTATTCATTAGAATATTTTAAATATTATACCCAAAATACTTAGAGGAAAAAAATGGTAGAAATGGAATGGAAAATAGAGCTGTATTCAGTATCAAACTATGGATCTGAAGTCGATAATCTGTGAAATCATTAAATTTAAATTATTATCTATCCATTCTCATATTTGGAAAATTAGTTCAAATTAATTACATAGATTATTTATTGAGTGGCTACTATGTGAGAACAGTAAATCAGAGTTGGATTTTTTTAACTCAGTTCTACAGGATCATCTTGTAACTCAATGATACATGATCAAACTTATGTGACAATAGACATCATGTTAATAACTTACATTTTCAAAATGCACTTTAATTGGTGTCTGCATGACTCTGATTCACTGAATAAAAATTAATGTTCTGTATTTGATTAACTTTTGGAGGTCTTCTTTTACATAAAATTAACCTATAAAATAACTCAGTAAATAATGAATGGGTTAAAAGAATTGATTATGTGGATATAATATTGATTCTATTGATTTTTATTAAATCTTAAAAATAATTTTAGATTTCATATTCAAGATAGGAACTATCAATGCTTTGAACCAAATTTTAAAAGTGTAATGATTTGTCTTGTTGTGTACTTGAGTTTGGAAATACATATATGGGTATTGAATGTATTTTAGAAGGAGAAATCATAGCAGCCAATAATTACTGCTGCAATTGGATAATTGTGCAGTCAATTGAGGAGTTCCAGTTGCAATTGGACACTTTCCACTTATCTCTGAGTTGTAATTAACCAATTTCAGGCATAATTATTTCTACCTGGGCTTTTAGGCACCTAAATTATTCTTCCACACGCTTCAAAAACATGCTGCAATGTTTATTATTTCTTATTTGGACGCCACTGATTGTTCTGAATTTAAGGCAGTACTATCAAAGAGAGTTCCATTTGGGTTTGTTACTTCAGACTGTAAATGGAATTCATCAGCAGACTAAAGCTGTTAGCACACACACACACACACAATTGCTTTAAAATCATTGAATAAATTGAAAAATTAACTTCAACAAACAACAAGCCAGTTCAGTCAAGCAATTTTTTGACAGAATCGACTTCTTGACCAATTATTTAGCTGAATTGATAGTTTGTTTCACTTCCCTTGTCTGTCAATTTACTGAAAGCTCTTTTGAGAGTTTAAATAAGTTACTGCCAAAATTATGCTTGCAGTTAAGTAAAATAAATTATAAATATATAGTACAGAATTATGCTATGTAGCATATGTCAATAATATAATTTTATATATGGTAACATATCTAAACTTGGTATTTTGACCTGTCACATTTTTTATTTTAAAATGTTCTACAAATGCTTATGTGAATTTCTGTGCCAAAGGCCTTCATCAGCGTTATAGTGCATATTCTGAGAGTACTTTTATGCACATGGTATATGTAACTTTTCTAGAATAAATAACTGCATCTTATTTGCCTCATATACCAACTGTCACAAGTGTCTCCTGGTTACTAGGTGTTTAATAAATGTTTGTTAAGAATCACTGTATAACACAGAAGTCAATGCTATCTTATTTGTCTTCACTTTAAAAATATGTTTTTTGTTTGGCTTGTCTGTCTTTAACTAGAACTATGACTTTATTTAATTTTTTAACTTTTAAGTTCAGGGGTGCATGTGCAGATTTGTTTCATAGGTAAATTTAGGTCATGGGGGTTTGTTTTTCAGATTATTTCGTCACCCAAGTATTAAGCCTTGTATACATTGGTTACTTTCCTTTATAAATTAGGACATATTTGCAAGTAATTATAGGAGGACACCAAATGAGAAGTGATATTAGACATCATACAGTTTGAATCAGTCTGAAGAGCTTAGGTTTCTATTGAGGGGTAAATTACAAATTGTAGTAGGCAACTTTTTGTTTGTTTGTTGTTAAATGGAGCTTTTGCTCTTGTTGCCTAGGCTGGAGTGCAACAGCATAGTCTCATCTCACTGCTGCAACTTTCGCCACTGGGATTCAAGCGATTCTCCTGCCTCAGTCTCCCAAGTAGCTGGAATTACAGGTATGTACCACCATGCCCAGCTAATTTTTTGTATAGAAATGGGGTTTCACCCTGTTGGCCAGGCTGGTCTCGAACTTCTGACCTCAGATGATCCACCTGCCTCGGCCTACCAAAGTGCTGGGATTACAGGCATGAACTACTGTGTCCAGCCTGTGGTAGGCAAGTTTTAAGTTGATCTCTGAAGAGTTCCAACTCTATTCACATCCTTGTGTAATCTCATTTGAGGTGATATGAAGTGTACTTAGTAACTCGATGCTAATAGAAAGAATACATCAGAAAGCTTAGGTTGTCATTTTGAGATTAGGTTACAAAAAGGATGATGACTCTGCATTGGATTCTTTCTCTCACCCTATCCCTCATCCCCTCTGAAGGAAGCTGCCTATGGAGAGACCTACATGATAAAAAACTGTGGAATATCTCTAGCCAACAGCCAGAGAGCAACTGAGGTCCTAAATTCAACAGACCCTAAGGAACAGGATCCCACCAGTAACCACACTGGTGCAGTTAAAGAGGTACCTTCGCCAGTGGAGACCTCACAGGCGATCACAGCCCAGACAGCTTAACTGCAACCACACGAGAGACCTTGTGTTGCAGAGAAATGTGCAGAAAGCTGTGCCGCAGTTCTGACCAAGGACAGTTAGACAGTAAGTCTTTGTTTCTTCAAACCAGTCAGTTTCAGGGTGATTTGTTGCACAGCAATAGCAAATAACTATGCTGTCATTAAGGAAACTAAAGAGAAAGGAGGAAAGATCGAAGGGGAATTTATATACACTTTTAATTTCTTCTCATATGAAGAAACATAAATTAACTGACTATTGCCCACTGTTCTCCAGCAATGGAAATAACCTAGAAACGACTTAGTCTTGATCTTGGTTTGTATATTCCTCAGACAGAGGTTTTGCATTCTGTAATGGGGAAGAAAAACGTAGCATCTAAAAAGTATTGTTGAACGTAAAAAATCGTGCCATATTCATTGTCTATTACAATTTTCTTTCTTAGTTTGTCTCTCAATATCCCATATAAATTAAAAGAAGACTAAACATTTCTGTTCTGCCACAGCTGCTCCTTGTGCTTTTCAACCATAAGCTTGGCACTTTTCTGGTTCCCTTAAAACAACTCACAGTTAGATTTGCTGCCCAGAGATACAGCTTCCTCTGCACATCCTCAGTTTTGCCTGTCTTTCAGCCAATTCCAATGTATTTTTGCATAGCAATTATGTTATTTCTTCTTTTAGAACTATTATTATTTATTAACTTTATGCTGTGGTTATTGTAGCATGGCCTTGATACGGAGGAGGAGAGATTGATTGTCAGTAGTGCTTGGCTGCCATCCTGTTCCCAAAGTGGAAGAAGCTTTGGTCATGGAGCCTCTCAGAGCACTGGGTTTTCTTCAGAAAGCTCTCTCCTGGGTGAACAGGACAGGCAGTTGAGGAAGCAGATCCCTACCTTCTATTTTCTAAAATAAGTTATGCTAAAATAATTGTATTAGTTTTAAATACCTGCTTTTTCATTATATCTCCTGTATTTAATATGCTTATAAATTAGATTTATTCAATCAGCTTATTTAAAAATCATCTTTTCATTCCAATATCTCCATTTTTCAGAACAAAAAACTAAATTCGAGAGAATGATATTAACATTTCTGACATTATAAAATTATCCAAATGGCAGAATCTAAACTAGAAACTATGTGAACAAAATAGATATCCAAAATGTTTAAAGTTGGTAGTTAATTTTAATCACGGCATTTTAAGTGGAAATTAGTAAGTGTCAGCACAATTATCTGCTAATATGGTATGATCCCCCATAAAACTTCAACAAATATGGTTCATTATGAGTTTATTTCTAGGTTAAAAAAATTACTCTTCAGATTTTATTTAACAGTCACAATTCTCTATGTTCTTTACTTTTTCCTTTACATGTGTAAAAATATTGTTAAATGCTTACTAAAAATGAGACTACAAGGCTGGCTGGTGGAAATATGCTGTGCAGTCACATGAGATGTTTCAGGAAATGTGGTTACATTGGCCATGAAACAATCATAAAACATTCAGATGCGTGCAAATACCAGAGATACAGAAACATGCCCTGCCACATACTTTAATTGGAACTGGACTCAGGAGTTCTGCATGGGAGAATTTTAACTTGACCAATAATTGGATTTTGGACATGTACCTGGCCAATTAATGAGGGTGTTAGCAAAAGGCTCTACAATGTTTTCTTTGCAAGAAACACACTTTGGAAGAGGATAAATGTTGGCAGGAAGTAAGGGCTAAAAAGCAAGACCTAGATTGTGGATGGAACTGCTTTCTCAGTACATTGTGAGGTTCTCCCTGACCATCCTCTGAACAAGCCAACAATAGATTTCCCTAGTAGAGGTTACAAAGAGGACAAAGGCACAAACAATGTGAATGTAGTTCATTAACATTAGAATGAACTTCACGGAGGAAAAGGAGAGTGGAATAGATTCCACCACTCTGGGTACCTCAGAGTGCTCACAAGAGAATCATCAAGGCATTTGTTTGGCGAGTCATTCAGGAAAAAGGCAGATGTCTTGCCAGATAAGTAAAAATGTACCTAGAGCATTGAGATTTAAAGGTTTACAGTGAATAAGACTATTTTTTGGTAATAAATGGTAACAAAAAGGCCAGGTCTATAAGCTAAAGATGTATGTTGTTTTCTCTATTTAAAAAATTTAATGAAAATTTCTTTTAAAAGGGACCTCTATAAGTATTACCAATTTTATGATACTAATAATGTAAGTCAATGCTTATAAGTATCTCCATGCCAATTCTTTTTAGTAGTAAATATAATAGTATCTTAAATTTTCTGAAAAGAATGGGCTTCAATTTCAAGAAAAAATTAAAATTAATTGTCATACTCCTTTGTTGATACAAGGTAGGCTAAGAAAACATATTTTTGAAAGTATATCATATTTTACAATCTGATTTATTATAGAAAAGATGCTTTAAAAAATAAAGTATTATATCACAACTTTTATGATTCTGGGAAACATTTATTTATTTATTTATTTATTTATTTACTTATTTATTTTGAGACGGAGTCTCACTCTGTCACCCAGGCTGGAGTGCAATGGCATGATCTCGGCTCACTGCAACCTCCGCCTCCCAGGTACAAGCGATTCTCTTGCCTCAGCCTCCTGAGTAGCTGGGATTACAGGAGAGTGCCACCGCGCCCAGCTAATTTTTGTATTTTTAGTAGAGACGGGGTTTCAACATCTTGGCCAGGCTGGTCTCGAACTCCTGACCTCGTGATCCACCTGCCTAAGCCTCCCAACGTGCTGAACAATTTATTTCTTAAATTATTATACTATATACAATGCTCCTGTATTTTTGATCATTTAGTTTTTTCTTTCAACATTTATTTAACGAATATTTATTGAGCTGCTATTACAAGATTTTATTCCAATAACTGGAGTGCAGACAGAAGGAAGATAAGCAAACAAGAAACCTCGTAGAATTCGCAGAATATTAGAGGAAATAACAAACAAATGGACAAGTGCATTAAAATAAAGGTTGTGCTATGAAGATTTTTCTTTTTTTCTTTTTCTTTTTTTTTTTTTTTTTTACTGGATTTTCCCTCTTTTTTCCTAGTTTTGTTTGTATTGGCGCGATCTCGGCTCACCGCAACCTCCGTCTCCTGGGTTCAGGCAATTCTCCTGCCTCAGCCCCCTGAGTAGCTGGGATTACAGGCACGCGCCACCATGCCCAGCTAATTTTTTGTATTTTTAGTAGAGACGGGGTTTCACCATGTTGACCAGGATGGTCTCGATCTCTTGACCTCGTGATCCACCCGCCTCGGCCTCCCAAAGTGCTGGGATTACAGGCTTGAGCCACCGAGCCTGGCCCGAAGATTTTTCTATGTGGTTTGTTTTAAGAAAAAATGAGAGAGACATTCTGATGCACTAGTTGAAGAAGGTGTATCTCTTAGGAAGATATTTAAGTTGAGGCCCACATGAAGATGAGGAGTTATAGGAAGATCCTGATAGACTCTGGATAGAGGGAAGAGCAAATATACCTGCTCAGGGGTGCGAAAGAGCTCTGTGTGCTTGGGGGATGTGCTGTGTGAAGAAGCAATGGCAAGAGATGTATTTCAAGAACTATACAAGTTCCTTATTTGCCTTGGGGTAGAATTTGATTCCCCCCACCCTACCAAATGCAATACACTGTAATAACCAAAGAATCAGTTTGATTTGATTTCCATTAGAGTATAGGAAGTGTTTATTTTTCATCCATTCTTTCTTCCTTCCCTGGTAATGGAGCTCCTGGTTTTTGAGGGGCCACAAAAGATTTTATTTTCCAGCTTTCTTAAATCAACACAAGGTCATTGAATGAGTCCTTGACAATGAGCTGAGTTGTATTCTGAAAACAAAAGGTACTCCCCTTCTCTCCATTTCCTCTCTACCTTTGGATTGTAGACATGGTGGTGAATCATCATGGAGTGTATTGATGAAAGCATCCCAGGGATGGCAGATCCCTAGATATGTAGAAGGATTCTGGACACCGTATATTGTTAGCTATCTTATATTTAGACTACTACATAAAAAATATGCTACATACACCCTTGTCATTTTGGTCTCTGTAAACATTAGTCTATGTAAACATTATTTTAAAGGAAAGTCTTTACTGATACAATGAGAAGAAGAGAACATAGCAAGAACAGAGTTAAGGAAAAGAAAAATGGTATTTTAGTTGTCTAACTATGATATATTGTTGGCTTAGACTTGGCTTTTGGAGAGAGAGAAAAGAGGAAAGGATGGATTTGCTATTTAAATTTATAATGAAAGCATAACAATGGCATTGGTTAAGAATCGGATGGTTGGATGTGGATAGAAGAGAGAGATCCTGAATGCCTCTAGTTTTCTGACATGAGCAAAGAGGCGGCTGATGATGACTTTTCATCAGATTAAAAAGACTAGGGAAGGAGGGCTGTGAGTATTGGCAATGGGGAAGTCATAATGGCTGCATGTGTAGATGTCAAAGATTTAGAGAGTTTCATGTAAGTAAAAATAAATAATTTTGAGAGGCAGTATGGATGAGAAAATACAGTTTTCTTGCTCACTTGAGAAATGAGATATAAATAATGTATCATATAATTTAATGTATAAACCAGTACAGGATTATGTCAAAACAAGTGTAAAACATGACTAATCCAGGGAAATTGGAATAGATAATCACTCTAGGTATCAAGGGATAGAAACAGCTTTGACCTAAATAGATTGTAATGAAAACACTATCATCAGGGCTCTGCCAAAGCAGCAAATGAAGTTTGGGGAAGTAGGGGGAGTAGAGTGCGTAGGTGACTAGCTACTCATAAACACGATATTGCAGCAGGCATGGAAAACTTATAAAAAATTATTTCATGAGGCAACTTAATGATCAGTGAGTCAACTTCACGTTATATAAGAAAAATAAGAAATAGAACAAACCAAATCTCAACAGATCTATGTCAATACATGGAATTTTGTACAGCATTTCAAAATAATTGAAGTAATGTGTTTGAGTGTCTATGACCTTACTATCCCTCTTCCTAATCTTTCAGCTTTCAATGATTAGTGTTTAAATTTCAAGATTAACTGGTGGTTTAGGTAAAGTGTACAATCAGTTACTTTCACTCCCCAGAAATAAAAAATATAGTATGTCTCACTTTAATTTAAATAAGAGAGTTATTTTACTTTTGCTTATTGTTTTTCTTTATGGAAAGGAAATATGTTTAAATTATACAGTGGCCAGCAAAAAAAATCAAAATATCTAGTTCTTCAATCTCACCCAAACCTGCTGCTTTTTCCTGCATTAAATTTTTATTTTTTAACTTGCGAGTCATGTATTTATTTGGAAGTAGAGACTTTTTCTTGTAACACTGTCATGTGGGACAATTGCCTCCTCCTTATGGAATCATGTAGTATATAATGTGCTCTTCTCACTCAGATTTGAGTTCTGTGGTGTCTTACTCATATGGTAGGCTCTTGATAAATGTGGTAGTTTGTCTTTTCCTTTTGGTAGATATAAATGAATTGAATATATCCACATTTTATTTCAAGTATGAAATTTTTCTTATTTGGGTAAGAATTTGCCTATCTGATTTGTCAAAATAAACCATGGTTAGTTAATTTGAGCCAATTTGATTTAATATACTTAACTATGTAGACCATGGACTGAGAATTTACTATTTCATGCTATGGTAGGCAGAATAATACTCCCCACTATTTAAGATGTTGAAATTATAATTCTAATATATGTTACTTTAGAGGAATATTTTAGCTTATATGGCTAAAGAGATTTTAGAGATATGATTAAGACAAAGGTGTTGAGTTGGGGAGATGATCCTGGATTATCTGCATGTGTTCAATGTAATCACAAGGGTCTTTATGAGAGAAAGAAGGAAGCAGCAGAGTCAGGAGAAACATGAAAAGAGAAGCAAAGGTTGGAGTGATGCAGGGCCATGAGCCAAGGACACTGGGCAGCCTTTGGAAGCTGAAAAGAAAAATAAATAAATTATCCCCTAGAGAATCCAGAAGGAACACAGCCCTGCCAAGCTATTTTATACTTCTGACTTCCAGACCTGAACAAGAACAAAATGTTGTTGCTTTAAGCCACCAAGCTTTTGGTAATTTGTTACAGCAATAATGAGATGTCTTGTTCTTATTAACTATTAGAATTCCTGGATGCTTGTGGGGGGCCTACAAGAAAAGAACATGAACACTGGGCAGTATTGTCTGGGATCACATCCTGGATCTGCCACTTCCTGGGCTGCCTAATTTTGGCACATTGCTTAGTCTCTCTCTTGGCTTCAATGTTTCTCATCTGTAATATGGGGATACAGTTTTTATCATAAAAAATAATAAAATATGAAACAAAAATAATAGGAATGTATGATGTTTAAATGAGCTTATACATATCAACCTTTTTAGAACTGGGACTACTAAAGAGGAATAGATTATTAAACTAGTAATTAGGACCAACAAATATAAAAAACAGTGCAAATATTTTTTTCTAGCATCTCAAGCATTTACCCTTTGTGTTACAAACAATCCAATTATACTTTTTAAGCTATTTTTAAATGTACAATTAAGTTATTAGTGTGTATAGTCACCCTGTCATACTAACAAATACAGTATCTTGTTCATTCTTTAAAATTTTGTAACCATTAACCATCCTCTCCACTGCCTCTACTACCTTTCCCAGTTTCTGGTAATTATAAGTCAATTGCATACCATAAATACAGTATTAAAGTCTTTTTAGTTTTCTCGGTTTGTTCATAAACTTAACTTTGCCACTGAATTTTACACCTTTATTTTATTTTATTTTATTTTACACATTAGTGTCTTTTTCTTTCAGGTTGAAGATAGTTAACATTTCTGATAAGACGTATCTGGTGTTTGTGAATTCTCTCTAGGAAAGAATTTTATCTCTCCTTCACATTCAGAAGATAACTTTGCTGACTACAGTATTTTTGGATGACAAGTATTTTTTTTATTTTTTTCCTTTCAGCACTTTGAAAATGTCATTCTATTCCCTCCAGGACTATGGGGTTTCCATTGAGAAGTCTGCTGATGGACAAGTTGGAGCACCTTTATATGTTATTGCGTCTTCTCTCTTGCTGATTTTAAAATTCTCTCTTTGTCCTTGACCTTCATTAATTTGAATATTACATGCTTCAGGGTAGTTTTATGAAGGTCAGAATTGTTTGGTTTTCTCCAACCTTCCTGTATTTATATTTCCTATGGTTTTGGAAAATTTTTTTGTTACTGTTCCTTTGGATAAGCTTTCTATTCCTTGCTCTTGCTCAATGCTCTCTTGAACACCAACAATTCTTAGCTTTAGTCTCTTAAGGTAGTTTTCTGTATCTTGTGGGCAATTTTCATTGCTTCTCATTCATTGTTTTTTCTATTCTATTCATATTTTCAAACAGCCTGTCTTCAAGCTCACTGATTGTTTCCTTTACTTGAGCCATTCTTTTGAGACCCTTTAATAATATTTTCAGTTCAGCAAATGCATTTCTCAATTCTAAGATTTCTGTTTTCTTAAAATTATTATTTTAGTCTTTCTGTTAAATTTCTCTAATAAATTTCTGAACTGCTTTTTTCTTTGCTATCTTGGACCTCACTAAGTTTCCTTAGAATGACTATTCTGAATTCTTGGTCAGAGAGCTTACATATTACCATTTTATTAGGGTCAGTTGCTAGTTTCTTGATTCATCCCTTTGGGGAGATCAAGTTTACCTATTTGTTGTTTCTTGTGGATATATGTCTATGTCTTTGCATTCAAAGACTAGTGACTTATTCTAGTCCTCTCTGTCTGACTTCTTTTGATTTTTACTGGATATATTTGCTTAGAGGTTATTTATGGCTAGGTCACTGCCACCTTTTGGCTCTACATGGCCCCTTAAACTGAGGTTCACTTCAGACCCAGTAAAGATTAAAGCACTGTCCTTCTGTATTAGTCTGCTCTTGCATTGCTATAGATATTAGATTGGTGCAAACATAATTATGGTTTTTGCTACTGAAAATATTGGCAAAAAATAACTACCTGAGTCTGGGTAATTTATAAAGAAAAGAAGTTTAATTTTCTCATTGTTCCACAGACAGTATAGGAAGCATGGCTGAGGAGGCCTCAGGAAACTTACAATTATGGCTGAAGATGAAGGGGAAATGGGAACATCTTACATACATAGAGCATGAGCAAGAGAGTGAGGGGAGAGGTGATACACACTTTTAAACAATCAGATCTTGTGAGAAGTCACTATCACAAGAATGGCAATAGAGAAATTTGCCCCCATGATTCAACCACCTCCCCCAGGCCCTTCCTCCATCTAACATTGGGAATTACAATTAGCTATGAGATTTGGGCAGAGACTTGAATCCAAACCATATCACCTTCCAAATGGGGGACATTCCTAAGGAGATACCCCAGCAGTGTGGGAAGGCTAGCTCAGGCTTCATGCCCAGGGGACTTGTGAGACAAACCTCCTACTGTGTGGTACTGCTGGATGGTCACTCTGATTTTATATCTTCTTTAGTTGAGTTACAGTGCAGTTCTGCCAGTCCTGGGGATGGTTGTCCCACCTCCCTCCCTTTTCTCTGCCCATCGTAAGGGTTATTTCTCCTTTGGGGAACTTGTGATGCTTTTGGTGTTTTAAAACATGTACGGGTGTCCTGCCTCAGATTTCATGATGATGAGGATGCCTCTTGTCCACCTCAACCTCACTTTTTCCAGTTTTAGAATCAGCAAGTTAGAAAATTATTTTCTGTGTTCTTGGTGCAGGACAGAAAGGGGGAGGGGCATCACAGATGTGGAAGTTCAATTATCTTATCATCTGCTGGGAGTTCTTCACTACTACATGGCCCAGGGAGCTGTCTTATCTTCATACTTGAGTTCTGGGATATTTCTGGTAATGAGCTCAGTGCAGTATATTTGCTTTTGGTTTTCCTTGTGGGTGGAGGAGAGAAGACTGCCTCTATTGACATTTTGGAACTAGAAGTCTCCCAAGTTATCTTTTAAAGTTAGTTGATGAGAATAATAGGAAAAGAAATACTGAAAATGTAGATTTAGAGAGATGGCTGTTTCCTATTTTTGTCATTATATATTTGCTACTTATAGAAGTCACTTGAGTATTAAATCAATGTGGAAGCAAAGATAATATTTTCTTAAAAGATTAGATAAAATTTAATATTTTCCTTTATGTCAGAGAATGTCCATCCAGCAGCATTTCATAACATCTAATAAATTTTGGGAGGAAAATGAATCTTTAATTCTAAAGAAAATGCATAATATCAATTGTAAGAAATGCTCACATGGAATATACTTTATAAAGAACAACGAAACATGAATGCTTCATTCATTATTTAATTTTAACAAATAAGGCAATAATGTCTTTGCCAACAAATCCAAGCATTTCAGATGGTTTAAGTTTAAAAAGAGTTAAAATTCATAAAGGGTTCTTAAGAACTAACAATGACCTGGATATGACTACAGATCTGGAGACAACTTAGAATTTTCAAAGGAGCAATTGCTTTCAACTGAATTCTACTAGGCTCTTTCTAACACTAACATTTGTATAGAAAGAACAAGGAGGAGGAAGAGGAGAGGGAAGGGTGTGAGAGGGATGGGAGAGAGGAGGAGAAAAGAACAAGGTAGAAGAAAAGATTTTTTTAAAAAAAGCTTTGGCTAAGGAATAGTATTTTATATGATTTATCTTCCTTCTGGCAGCAAGATGCTTACAATGGGTATTAGTTATTTTTACACATGAGACTTCTTGTGTTATAATCTCCATGAAGGTTTCACATTTTTCTTTTTATACCTTAAAATATTTAGTTGACAAAGATTGTACATATTCAAGGAGTACAATGTGACAAGTTGATATGCATATACACTGTATAATGATTATCACAATCAACTTAACAGATCTATCACCACTCATGTTATACATTAGATCTCCAAAATGTGTTCATCTTATAATTGATAAAGCTTGTCTCCTTTTATCAGTAACTCCTCATTTCTTCAAACCACCGGCCCCTAGAAACCACCATTCTATCTTCTACTTCTATGACTACAACTTCTCTAGATTCCACACATAAGTAACATCATACAGTATCTGTCTTTTTGTATTTTGTTTTTTTCATGTAGCATAATGTTTTCCAGGTTTATTCATGTTGTTGCAAATGGCAAGAATTCCTTCTTATTTGGCTTAATCATATTCTGTTCCATTCACATTTTCTTTATTCATCTGTTGATGGACACTTATTGTTTCAATATCTTGACTACTGTGAATAATGCTGCAATAAACGGGGTGTTGGAAATAACTCTTAGAAGTATGGATTTCACTTTCTCTGGATATATACCCAGAAGTGGGATTGCTGAATCATATGGTAGTTCTATTTTTAATTTTTTAAGGAACATATGCTTCATTTATTTTTAAGTTCAAAAGTGAGACTTCTAATAGTTTAGCTTTGTCTAAACTTTAAACAAAATCTGATTAAACTTTTCTGATGTTTGTCTACATAGAATTTGCATAGAACCAGTGAATGCTGGCATTTATACTTATGTTGACTGGCATATTGGTAACATTGAGACTACCCAACATGAACTTGAATATAAAATCAAAAGCATGAATAATGGATTAATTGTTTTGTTGCCCTAAAACAAAATGGCATGGAGAAGAGTGACCTGCTATGTAAATGCCACATTTAGTATCATTTCTTTTTTGGAAAATGCATGAATTTAAATATACTAAACATGCATAAGAATATTTCCAAAATAATATTCTGTACAATATAAAATATATTGTCTTGTTTCTACAGTGCCACATGGATAATGAAAAATTTAGTAATCACTTTTTTTAAATACTAAAATGCTATTGGATAACACATTTTATAGTATTACTAATTTTTCTAAAATATAAACTTATATGGTTTAAAAACAATTGTTATGACACATTTCTACATTTTTGTGAACTCTAAATCTTATAAGATAAACACTTGACATTTAATGAAGATATGCTAGTCTGTTCCTGTAAAAATATAGGAATAATAATATATTTCACATGATGTACAGTTCAAACACACATCACCTACTGACAGGGATAAGGCCACCTGTCATAAAATTGTATTTGCTGTCTGAAAATTGATATGCAACCAAGGAGAAAGTAAAATCATTTAAAAACTTTATATGTATGATACAGATATTGATCTTTACTTCTACTGGGATATATGTATTTTATATATATATATATATATAATCGTCAAGTTACTTTCTAATTTTTCAAGCTATATGTACTGTTTTAAAATACAGCCTCTGTCATTATCATTATTATGTATATTTTTTATAATCTTGACAAAATAAGTGGATTTTAACTTTCACTTCTGAAATTGGAGATATTACATAGACTTCATTAAAGCAAAGCAACTTTTATTTGGAATCAGTTCTGAAAAAAAATATACCTCCAATTAGGGACCAAAGATAAATTTATTAATTTTATAGTCTAAATCATTCAAAGAGAAATATTTATAATATAATAAAACTTTCAAAACTATTGCTACGAGATCCGTGGGGTGTTGTGTCACCAGCCAGAAACCTCTGCAGCCAGTGGCAGCTTTGCCTGAGTTTTTACTCAGGCCCACTGGGCTTATTCTGCCCACTCAGCCTGGCAGACTGTGCTTACCTCCGGCTACCAGCCTGACTCTCACACCTGTGAAGGGCAAGCCAGATGTGGAGCAGCATAGGGCATGTGAGCGAGGGAGCATGAGGTCCCGCCGCTGTGCACAGCCAGGCATGCCTGCTGTGGCAGGGTTGGCAGAGCAGCTCCAGGCACCAGTATGGATGCCACCTCTCTACAAGGCCGCAGCTGGAGCAGGTGTACTGCAAGGAGCTTCCATGGCTGGCACTGGAGAACGTGGTGGTACCCGGTAGCTTGGAGATCCCAGGAACCACAGAGTCCAAGAGAGAGTGTCACAGCCCTGGCTCTGGGGGCTCCTAGGTCTGGGCTCCCCGAAGAGCCACAGCTCTCCTCTGTCTCTCTACTCTTCTTGTCACCCACAATGTGGTGAGCAAGGGGCATGGTTGTGTTACAGTTCTTTCAGCCCTGAAATTTGGCAGGTCCCGAGTTCTTATCCTGTATCCACAAAGAATGAGGTATATGGACACATGGAAGGTAAGCAAGGTTAAGAGGTGCTTTACTGAGCACCAGAACAGCTAATAGGAGGCCCACAATGAGTCTTTCCTCTCTGCAGGCAGGGCATCCCGATGAGTGTTCATCTCTCAACAGAGAGGAGACGCAAGACTGGGTAGCTCATCTCTGCAGCTGGTTGTCTGGGTGTCTTCCTGGGTGTGGTTGAGTCCAGGGCTTTTGTAGGCTTCAGAGGAGGACGTGCCTGTTGATTGGTTCAGGGGCAGCCATGGGCAGACCAGAAAAATGCACCATAAATTCCCATTCTGGTCCATCAACCCGTCTCCCAGGCATCAGGTCATCCCTGCTTTGAAGGTGAGACTTTACCAGGAACCCGTCCCTTTCTGCCCAGGAGCTTGTATGCCTCCTGCCGTCGTCACTGAGGCTCTTTGTGTTGAGGGGCACCTGCAGGCCAGTGCCGAGCTGCCCTCAGCTTCCAATCCATTGCCCTCCCTTTGGTGCTCCATAGTGCCCAGAGTCCAAAGGGGTCCAAGGCAGCATGGGGCTGGTGTGTCAGCACTGCCCTGAGTATGCACACCCATGGCTGGGTTGCAACAGCTCCCAGGCTCAGCCTCCACTTTGCTCCAAGATCAGAGCAGGCACCAGGGAACGGAGGCACTTCCAAATCTGTGGGGGCAGGGGGAATTCTCAGGACCAGGAGAGCACAGGGATGCCTGGGTCCAGATGTTGCGCCCAGGGAGCACAAGGCTCCTACCCAGTAAATTCGGAGGTGGGGAGGACTTCCACCTGTTCCCAGCTCCGGCCCGCTCCATGGAACACACAGTCCACAGCTGCACCTCCCTCACTGCAGCCGGCATTATGGGAGTCTGCTGCTCCAGATGGGCAGTAGCTGTCATCAATATGAGTAAAGGCGATATGAGCTAACGAGAGAGAATATACAGTACCCCCAAACTGAATGTACAGTATAGTGATTTTTAATAATAATGTGTTCTAATAATATATATTTTTAAATTATATTTATTATTTATATCTATTTGCATATATTGAGATGTTACAAATAACATATAGAACATAGAAATTGGATATTTATATTTATAATTATTTTAAGTTGTGATTTTTTTTAAGTTTTGTTTTATTATGTCTTTTCTGTAGTTAGAAAGAATTATACTCAAAATTATAAACTAGCATACCAATACAAATTATAAATGAGCCTACTTTAGGGTTATAAAGTGCTATGTTTGACTTCTAATGATTTTTCAGAATCTATACTTTAAATTGTCTTTTATTTTTCTATCTCCTTAATATCTGTATCAGGTCAGGATAAAATAATTGAGCAGGGAATTAAAAATCCCCAATTAGTATCTTAAGTCAGCTATATTTTGCCTGGCATTAGATGCCTCCTAGATTTATAGAGATTGAACTCAAAGCTAAAGATATGACTTTCCAAAATCTTAATGCTTCTGCAATTATTTATAATTTTCAGAGCAATATTTTTAAAGATAAATTTATTGTGAAAAAGTATTTTAAATAAAAATATAAAGAAGAACAAATCAGCCATGAGCTCACTCTTTCTAAATAACTACTAGCAATAATCACTTGAACTTCTTCCTTTTCTAATAGGAGTGTACTCTTTAAAAAATAAAGTGGGATCCTGAGGGCAGGAATCAGATACATAATATGTTCTCAGCAAAATTTGTTGAATTAATAAAAGTTTTGCATATTCATTAGTTTTCTCAAATTTCATTCTACAGGATTTTTCCATATATTCAAATATCTTCACAACCATGATTTTTGAGGGAATTTTCCCTCTTCCTTCAGTTCTACCTAATTTTTTAAAAAATTATTAATTGTTTAGGATGTTTCTGAGTCAGTCACCATATTTCAGATGAAAATTCCAGACATCCCAATGTCAAAAGTTCAGTGCAAGAGAATGAATTAATTGGTTCATAAATGTGAAAAGCCTAGTGCCATGGCATAGTAGGTTATAATGTTGTCAAGGCTCCAGCTCTATTTCCATGTGTTTCTCCCATTTCTACCCATGTCTATAAGTAAACATCATCTTCAGGCTGATCTCATAATAGCAAGAGCGCAGAAGCATCACTACCACATAAGTTAGTTGCCAGAGCAAGAGAGAATTTCTCCAGCTATTAAAAACTAGAAGGGTAGGCCAGGCGTGGTGGTTCACGCCTATAATCCCAGCACTTTGGGAGGCTGAGGCAGGTGGATTACGAGGTCAGGAGATTGAGACCATCCTGGCCAGCATGGTGAAATCCCGTCTCTACTTAAATTACAAAAATTAGCTGGGCGTGTTTGCATGGGCTTGTAATATCAGCTACTTGGGAGGCTGAGGCAGGAGAATCACTTGAAACCAGGAGGCAAACGTTGCGGTAAGCCAAGATCGCGCCACCATGCTCCAGCCTGGGTGACAGAGGGAGACTCCACCTCAAAAAAAAAAAAAAAAAAAAAAAAATTAGAAGATTGGTTACCAGGGGCTGGGTAGTGGAGGAAATGAGGAAATGGAGATAGGATACAAAAGATACAAAATTTCAGTTAAGAGGAATAAATTTAAGAGATACAGTGTACAACTTGGTAACTATAGTTAATAATAATGCATTGCACACTTGGAAACTGCTAAGAGTAGATTTTAAGTATTCAAAAAATAAAAATGTGATATAATGCATATTCTATTTAGCTTGATTTAGCCATCCTGCAACGTATGCATCGTTCAAAACATTACATTGTATACCATAAACATGTACAATTTTTGTCAATTAAAAAATAATAGTACTAAAAATGCTAGACACTCCACTTTGAGTATGGAGAGGTCTTGCCTTTCTGTAGCCTTTCAGGATTTAGAAAGGAATCCACTTCCCTAAACAGGAATACAAATTTTGTCAATTAAAAAATAATAATACTAGAAATGATAGACACTCCACTTTCAGTATAGAGAGGTCCTGCCTTTCTGCAGCCTAATTATCAGGATTCAGAAAGGAAGCCACTTCCCTAAACAGGAGTTTCCCGTTTGTTCCAGAAATTTCTTGCCTAGGAAGACACAACTCTGTGAACAAGTGAATAATGTCATTGTTTGCTGACAGATTACTCAAGCTGTTCTCTGCTCAAGAAAATGTTTTGTTCATTTGAGCAAACAGCTTCTTTCTCAGGACATAGGTCACTTAACTGAGCAAACTGCCTACTTATCAAAACAATACTTATTGTCAAGTCTTGCTTCAAAGACCTCCCTTATCTCTGTGCACTAATCGTAAATTATTATATCATAAACTTTGCCCCATTTTGCTCAGATTCCTGTACTTAAGGTATTGATTTAAACCACTAGAGCCTCGATCACAAAACCCTATTCTAACTTTTCTGTTTTAAAATGTTGCCAAGGGTCTATGGAGGTGGTACTCTGCTAGGTATTGTAGGAGTGAACTCAGCTTTCGTGATCAACAGAAACTCTAGTGATCTTGGAAAATCTGCAGCTGGCACCTTTGATTAAACTGTTACCAAGGATTCAATGCATGGAGTGGCCAGCCTTTCTGTCCAGACTTACATATCACTGTGGCAAGGAGAATGGGATTACTCTCAGCAACCAAGACATTTATTTTTTTTAAATTCTCAATTAAACCGCCTTTATACCTCCAATCGCACAGTAAAATTAGGTGATATTTGAAAGAAAACATCTTTGTACTAGTACAAATCTAGCTGGACACTTTTAGAAATCACAAAAAACAGGACTGTAAATCCTAAATGCATTTTACTGAAATGCTTATCTAACTCATTTTTAAATAGATTTCAGCGTGTTTAAATCACACATGATATTGGTTGATTGATTCATACTCACTCATCAAAATATTGTTTTAAAATATAAAAACATGCTATGGATGGAAATTTTTCCAATAGTCTTTTCTTCAAACTGGGAACTCACATATTTGCCAAAAAATAAATTGCA
Organism: Cebus imitator; assembly: GCF_001604975.1. NCBI lineage: Eukaryota > Metazoa > Chordata > Mammalia > Primates > Cebidae > Cebus > Cebus imitator. The sequence continues at coordinate 2,996,468 of NW_016107329.1, forward strand.
TTCTATCCTTAAAGTCATTGAATCTATTTGACATATAAAATGCATTAGGTTTGAGTAGAGGCCAAACTAGCAGAATGTTTTCACTTCTTGCTGTTTAAGCTGGTGAACACATGACCCAATATGCAATACGTGGTTTTAGAATTGCCGTGAAATGTGTTACAAAACAAATAAACTGCAATATTTGTATATACAAATTCAATAGCATTTTAAATTGATGTTAACACATTTTGAAGCATTTAGAATTTTTCTAAATGCTATTTTAGATCTTATTGCTATAACTATGTAACCATTATGTTGTTATACATCAGAAATGTAAAAAGAAGTTAAAAGTGGCAATACTATTGTATATCTTCTTTGACCTTCTCTTTTCTTGAACACATCTTTAGAAGATGTCTATTTCATTCTGTGCTTATGAAGAAAATCATGGACTGAGAACACCTTTCTGGTCATCATTTTGCCCTTCAACAAGTGAAAGAAAGTGTGCAGTTGCCTAAATTGTTGGAATAACATTCAGTTTAGAAGCGGACATTTATCTAAAATCAACCATCTTCTGGAGATAATTTTGTATCTCTTGGAAAAGATCCAGCCCCTGCACCGAATGAACTCATGATTTAGCGTTTGGAAGCAAAAGTCCGAGCATGTTCTAAAGTGAGATAAGCAATAGAGAAATAAATATATAATGTGCATTGGGAAGACATTAGAAAACTATTTAATCAAGAATAATAAAATATTAAAGCATGAGAACAGAAGGAAATCTGGGACATGCTCCTGCAGCACACTTGTAATTGCACAGATTATTAAAGAGAGGCCAAAGAGAAGGGGTTTGAGTGCAGTGATCACATTAGTTCATGGCAGATATGATGCAGTGGCAAAAATCCAACATTCATTCTTCCTGGTCTATGACTTTTCTGTTAAACTTCAATCCTGTGTGAACCTGTTAGGTTAAATCCTTCAATATTTACATTGAGACTTCAAGTTTGTCTTCTACAAACATTTCGTTTGAGAGAATGTCATGTCTTTTGGCAACAGAATGTGATGAAGAGAATGAAACAGACCCAGTTGCTAAGTGAGGTTCATTTAAGTCCTGCTCAGGAAGGAGTACTAAGACAGAAAGAACCATGGCTTTAGAAAACTCTAATCTGTCACTTCGTGGTTGATTACCTTGTTTCTACTGGATGGGAGAAGGGATGACTTCTTGTTTAAATGAGGGTGAATTTATTGCCATTTAAATCACCAACTCTTAGGGTATCTTTTTTTCTGATGAGGAGAAAAAATGTCTGAAAAGAGCAACCTAAGGCAATATTCAGAAAAGTTGATCTTCACCATGTCTCCAGATAGTTAGTGTAAAATATCATTAGTTTTAAATATACATTTTTGTAATTATGTCAAAAGCATTATATTTTAGCAACCCAAGAGAATTCCCTAGATCTAAAATTGCATGCAATTATGGGTACATTGTATACATTCACACACAAGCACATTTATTAAATAAGTTTGATTTGTACATTATAGATGAAGATTGAAAATGTCAACTAAATTCTAATGTAAAACATGACAAAAAAAATGTAACTTACTCCTAGAGCATAAGTATTAATACCAAAAATCTATAGAGTTTCCTTAGAAAAAAATATGCCAATTCTGATAGTTGATGTTGATTAAAGAAAGTTGGAAGTATATGGATTATCACAAATGATACATATTAACTGAATTCTTTTATAAAATGAGAATGATAATGTGTACATTTAATATCAAATTTTGTTTATGAATATTATCTATACTCAGAATTTGAAAAATTATAAAAAGTATATATATTTGTTATGAGAGGGAAAAATCATATGTTAATGTGTATGTGTACATATGCACACATTAATGCAAACATAAATATACACACATATTTCGAAGGTACATATTTTGCTCAGATGACTTCATAGCAAATATACAACACAGCGGATTATGTAGGTTCAGTTGGTATACAAATGTAATACCAGAGTCAGCAATTTATTCACATTGCAACAAAACAATTAAATTAAAACAAATTAATGATCATATGCTAATTTTGTTTTGTGATAACTTTACTTGTATTACATTATTTAATACAAATGTTCTAGTTTTCAATGACAAAATATAATATTAAAAATAGCTGAGATACAGGTATATCCTGATAAGAATCATACAGAATAAGAACGTTATTGGGTGAATAATATTTTACAAAGACTTATTGAATCCTCATTTTCTACCGGGTAAGGTTCTAGGAGCTGGAAGTAAATCAAAAAATCTCCTTTGCCTACAAGGAGCTAATATTGCGTTTAATAAATAGCTCATTTACCGTTATGGGGCAGGTATTAAACAGATGACAGCCATCTGAGAAACTGTAAGCTGGAAGTTCTTATGACTGAGCCCAGATATGGGCTACAAACAAACACCTAGTGGCCCTGAGTTGACTACCTGAAAAAAATGTGGTTAAATGAAGTAGAAAATGGCCTAGGTGAGCTTAGAGAGTTCTCTTTTGTTAATTGTCCCTAACTGTCCTAGAAGACAGCCCAGAAATGGGAAAACATTGTATTTAAAGTAGAACTGTTCATAGGGAGAAAAGGAAGGGAGAATGCCATTTAAAAGTACATTTACTAAAAACACCAAAGAAATAGTATTAGAATCTTGCAAGGTGTAATTATTGGTGGAAACTGGGTAAAGGGCACACAAGATCTCTCTGCTTTATTTCTTATAACTGCATATGAATCTAAAATGATCTCAAAATAAAGAGCTTAATTTTAAAATAAATGAATTCAAATGTGAGAAAACATCCCTAACATGGTACGATCATGAGAAAATGGAGACTATCTCAGACCATTCTTCCTGGAGAACCAAGTCTACTGGCTAAATGGGAATGAGTGCCTTGGCTCCTTTAGGCTCCATTCATTGATTCCTTGCCCATGGTCCCATCCTCACCTCCTTTGTCCTTGGCTTCAGATTGCTGGGGGAATTTAGTTAACAGGAAGCACTGTTGAAAAACTGAAGTAGGTAAACAAGAGAAACCAAACAAGAGAAATCAAGAATTTCTATGCTTCTCTACTTGTCTTGGTGTCCTCTCACAAGTCCTATAGTCAGGTCTGCTGTGATTTCATCTTTCATCTTCCATTTGGTGACAGTAGCTTCTGGCCTTCAGTAACGTCATCTTTTTCTTAGCAACTTAGAGGAGTTGCTAAGCTTGGGGCTGCCTCCTGCTATGGTCTGATTGAGTCGCTCAGAATTTGTATGTTGAAACTTAGTGCTCAATGTGATTGTATTTAGAAGTGGAGGCTTTAGGAGATGATGTTTGAACTCTCAGGGATAGGATTTGTGCCCTGATAAAAGGGCTTGAAGGAATGAGTTTGTTCTTTTCTGCTCTTCCACAATGTGAGTATATAGCACTTGTCCCCTCAAAAAGAAGCAGCATTTATGGTGCCATATTGAATGAAAGACTGGAGTTTCACCAGACACCAAACCTGTCAGCCCCTTGATCTTGGACTGCCCAGCCTGCAGAACTGGAAAAAAACAAGTTTCTGTTGTTTACAAATCACCCAATCTCAGGAATTTTGTTTCAGCAGTACAAATGGACTAAGATATCTCCTGTGCCCATAGTTGCTCTTTTGATTTTTGATTCCCTGGCAGAACCCTGAGGGAATGAACAGGGTGGCAGAGGTTCACTGAACTGAAGAAAACCAAGGGTGAGAAAGGAATCTTTAAGCAAGTGTTGTTGGAAAGTGCACAGAAACCAGAGATATTTGGTTTATCAAAAGGAATATTTTTCTTTTTCTTTGTTCCCATAGTGTTTTCTATCATAGCTCTTATTATACATATATATATATATATAGTGTGTGTGTGTGTGTGTGTGTGTGTGTTGCCTTCTCCCCTGATTTGGTAAAGTGTCTCTATAAAGAAGATTCTCAATACATATTTGTAGAATTAATCAATATATTTTTATCTTCCCATAACTAAAATCTTCTAATAAAATTTTTTAGAAAAGCAAACATTGAGTAAAAACAATTATTTAAATGCTCTAAAGGCCTCCTACTTGCTGATCTGTATAAAATGTAATAATGACTATAAATTGAATTTATATAAATCAATATTTTTGACTATAGAGCAAATAGCATTTGTATATTAAAGTATATATTTCCTAGTTCTCAATTTGATTCTTCAGGTCTTTAGGAATTTTATTAAAATAAAATTAGAGAATATGGTTCAGATGTAAGTGATTAAAGTTTTAGATTTTTAAACAACATCACTTAACTTTGTTTCTCCAATCGATTCTGCTAATTAACTCTCTCATTGTTTTTTGTTAAAATCATTTGTTATTATCATAAAAAAAACCCATCATTGCTTTTATATTTTATTTTCTGTCCTGCCAATAGGCAGATGATGATAAAGTTGCATTCTGAAAATCTGCTCTATTCCTCAGTGGTATTGTTTGACACACTGAGTTTATCATCTTTATGAATAAAATTTACCTAAACATACTAGAGAAATCATATGTGAGGAATCTTGAGTAATATCCTTAGTGTAAATCTATGGAAGAATATTATATTTTAGAAAATAGCATGCTGGTTCTGCCTTTAGGCTTCTTCAGAATTACCATACATGTGACCAAGTGGCTTAGTGCTGTTCATTACTCTAAAGAAAACGTTAAATGTAATAGGAAAAAGGTCTTTGATATGGGCATCAAGAAAGGTTGTATTTTGGAATAGACCTTTTCACTCGTTATTGATGTTGTTTCAAATCAATTATTCTGAAGAGCACTCCACTACTCAGATTTGTCAGTAAAATCCCCAGATATGGAAGCTCAAGATGTTTGCTGTTGTTGCTTCACATTTAAGCTCATGGACATAATAGAAATATGAAATGGGCAGTTAGATGGATCAGTTTGTCTCAGATGGTCCTCCAAATTGGTTTCATTACTCTCATTAATAAACAGACTCTTGTACGTCCATGGAAAATGTGGAAGCAGTGTCAGTATTTGTTTTTACCAGGATGAGCAGTAATTCTTCTCATTTATTTTAAAATGCATCCAAAGGTTCATTTAGGAAGAACTTCCATAATTGGCATCTGTTAATCATTCCAGAGTTAAATATGACAAGGAAGGCAGAGAAAGACATTTTCAGGGGAAATTAATTTCATTTGGACTCTTTGGCAAGGGGATGATTAGAAAGAAAAGCCTAGCTAGAAAAATGATTAAAAAGCAGAATTTCTTACTAAAGAGATTTAAGAGGCAGTTTGAAAATTTCTTGAAAACGTTTAGCAAAAAAACAAGCCAAACCTTTAAAAATGTGGTGGAAGAACGATTTCCATAATTTAAAATTATGTTAAAAACATGGGCACGTTTTCCTCTTGGCACAAAAATTCAGACACAGTTTGAGCTGCCTGCCTGTTGAATACTCGGCCTTCCTGAAACAATCCATTATGTGTAATGTGTAAGCAGTGGCGAATGGTAACTATCATTACCAGGTGGTTATTTGCAATGCAAATTCTAAGCCCTAACTCGTAGCTGGTTGGTTCTGGCAGTCGCCAAACAGCTGGGGTTTGAACCCTAAATCCATAGTATAGACAGCAATGTAATTCCGGAAAATTTCTCTGAATACGTTAATTTTCCCCAGTGTCATTCCTGGTGATTATTTATAGCGACTAAGAGCTCAAGATGTTGTTGGAGACACCATAAAATTAAATCAGAATGGTACGATCCTTTTTTTCTCAGATAATAATTTTCAAAGAAAAAAAATCACATACAAAATTATTGAAAATATGCATTAAATAAATTTACTAATTAAAAATTAAATTTTGTTCTTATTTGCCATACTAATACTCCATTACCACTTTTGGTCTGGCATTTGGCACCACCATTCCACCAAAATTACCCTCAAACTTTACCAGTGGCCTCCTGATTGAAACGTTTTGTGCTTCCTTTTTCCTGTTACTCTTATTCTCAAGGTCAATTTGCAAGTACCACTATTGATCATCACTTCCTTCTTAAAATGCTTTCCTTCCTAGCTTCAGCGATACTAAATTACTTAATATCCAGCATTTGGACTGCATATTCCCTTATGGCAATGCTTTCTCTTTTACCTCTTAAGTTTCTTCCCAAGGATTTACTTTTGATTACCTTGCCTAATCTCATTTGTTCAGCATTCCTATCCATTCCAATGGCCTTAAATGCGATCAGTGTTAAGTGCATCATAAATATTTAGCCCCTGCATGAAGGCTCTCTCACGCACCAATATCTACTTTTCTTCAACTTAATTTCAACTTGGGTCAAATCAAATGTATGTTATTTTCTCCAAATCTTTCCACACCTTCCAGATTATCCCATGTCTGTTACAATACCAGTACTTTTTGTGAAGGAAGCCAGGATTGAGTTTTTAGAAGCCTTACACTTTCTCCATTTATTATTTGTCACCTAGTCTTTTTTATTGTCTACTTTTAAAAAAAAAATTCTTTCAACACTATGCCCTGTTACTTCTTCCTGAGTTTTCCTGCGCTGTTGAATATGCCCCAATAACCCTCCACTCAATTTTGGTCGATCAAAACTTTTTTCATCCTACTTCTTTTGCAATGTCGTATACATGCACTAGTTGGATGTAATTTTTAATTTATTTACTTTTTTATTATTATCATACTTTAAGTTCTGGGATACATGTACAGAATGTGCAGGTTTGTTACACAGATATACACATGCCATGGTGGTTTGCTGCAACCATGAACCCATCATCTACATTAGTTATTTCTCCTAATGCTATTCCTCCCCTAGTACCCAATCCCTGACAGGTCCCGGTGTGTGATGTTCCCCTCCCTGTGACCATGTGTTCTCATTGTTCAGCTCTCTCTTATGAGTAAGAAGATGCAGTCTTTGCTTTCCTGTTCCTGTGTTAGTTTGCTAAGAATGATGGTTTCCAGCTTCATTCATGTCACTGCAAGGGACATGAACTCATCCTTTTTTTATGGCTGCAGAGTATTCCATGGTGTATATGTGCCCTATTTTCTTTATCCAGTCTATCATTGATGGGCATTTGGGTTGGTTCCAAGTCTTTGCTATTGTGAACAGTGCTGCAATAAACATACACGTGCACGTGTCTTTATAATAGAATGATTTATAATCCTTTGGGTGTATACCCAGTAATGGGATTGCTGGGTCAAATGGTACTTATATTTCTAGATGCTTAAGGAATCACCATGCTGTCTTCCACAATGGCTGAACTAATTTAAACTCCCACTAGCCATGTCAAAGTGTTCTTATTTCTCCACATCCTCTCCAGCAGCTGTTATTTCCTGACTTTTTAATGATCGCCATTCTATTTGGTGTGAGATAGTATCTCATTGTGGTTTTGATTTGCATTTCTTTAATGACCAGTGACGACAAGTGTTTCATATGTTTGTTGAGTACATCAATGTCTTCTTTTGAAAAGTGTCTGTTCATATCCTTTGCCCACATTTTGATGGGGTTTTTCATTTTTTTTTTCTTGTAATTTTTTTTCAGCTTGTTGTAGATTCTGGATATTAGCCCTTTGTCAGATGGTTAGATTGCAAAAATTTTCTCCCATTCTGTAGGTTTCCTGTTTACTCTGATGATAGTTTCTTTCACTGTGCAGAAGCTCTTTAGTTTAATTACATCACATTTGTCTATTTTGGCTTTTGTTGCCATTGCTTTTGGTGTTTTAGTCATGGAGTTTTTGCCCATGCCTGTGTCCTGAATGGTATTGCCTAGTTTTCCTTCTAGGGTTTTTATGGTTTAGGTCTTATGTTTAAGTCTTTAATCCATCTTGAATTAATTTTTGTATAAGGTGTAAGGCGAAACCTAGTTTCAGTTTTCTGCATATGGCTAGCCAGTTTTCCCAACACTATTTGATAAATAGGGAATCCTTTTCTCTTTGGTGGTTTTTGTCAGATTTGTCAAAGATCAGATGGTTGTAGATGGCTGACATTATTTTGGAGGCCTCTGTTTGGTTCCATTGGTCTGTGTATCTTTTTTGGTGCCAGTACTATGCTGTTTTGGTTACTGTAGCCTTGTAGTATAGTTTGAAGTCAGGTAGCATTATACCTCCATTTTGTTCTTTTTGCTTAGGATTGTCTTGCCTATACAGGCTTTAAATTTCATGTGGAACTAAAATCACCATGCCATCTTCCACAATGGTTGAACCAATTTACACTCCCACCAACCATGTAATACTTGGTTGATACAATAAGGTTTCATAGGAAATTTAAAGTAGCTTTTTCTAATTCTGTGAAGAAAGTCAATGGTAGCTTGATGAGAATAGCATTGAATCTATTAATTACTTTGGGCAGTAGGACCATTTTCATGATATTGACTCTTCCTATCATGAGCATGGAATGTTCTTCCATTTGTTTGTGTCCTCTCTGATTTCCTTGAACAGTGGTTTGCAATTCTTCTTCTTCTTCTTTAATTTATTTATTTTTTTGAGACAGAGGCTTGCTCTGTCACCAGGTGCCCGGCTGGAGTGCAGTGGTGTGATCTCGGCTCACTGCAACCTCTGCCTCCCAGGTTCAAGCAATTCTCCTGCCTCAGCCTCCCGAGTAGCTGGGACTACAGGTGCGCATGCCCAGCTAATTTTTGTGTTTTTTAGTAGAGACGGGGTTTCACCATTTTGGCCAGGATGGTCTCAATCTCTTGACCTTGTGATCCGCCCGCCTTGTCCTCCCAAAGTGCTGGGATTACAGGCGTGAACCACCACGCTTGGCCTGCAATTCTTGAAGTGGTCCTTTTTCTTTATTATGTGCATGTGTCTACCTGTCAAGGGCACCAGCATTTTAGTTTTTAACAATGAATATATATACATACATTTATAATTATATGTACATATGTATGCATGTGTATGTGTGTTTGTGTGTGTATATATATATATATATATATATACACAATATGTAATTTTTCCTTAGTAGATCATAAATCTCTTAAACCTGAGTCCACATTATAACACTGATATGCCCTGTAGTATGAATGCATTGAAAGTCAAAGATATTGGCAAGCTACAAGTTGGGTGTTTTGGGGAAAAAATTGACGTGGAAAGAATGATGACAAAATAGATAACAATGTAGAAAAGCAAATGCACAGGATTTTTCTGATGTTCTTATGGTCTTAGGTAAGATTGCTATTCTCTATCAATCTGAGATAAGAAATTTGCACACTGTAATTTTCTTTCTTTTCCTCCCTTCCTTCCTTCCTTCCCTCCCTCCCTCCCTCCCTCCCTCCCTCCCTCCTTCCTTCCTTCCTTCCTTCCTTCCTTCCTTCCTTCCTTCCTTCCTTCCTTCCTTCCATTTCTTATTTTGACATGGAGTCTTGCTCTGTCGCACCCAGGCTGGAGTGTAGTGGTGCGATCTTGGCTCACTGCAACCTCTGCCTCCTGGGTTCAAGCAATTATCCCACTTCAGTCTCCCAAGTAGCTGGGATTACAGACACCCGCCACCACACCTGGCTAATTTTTGTATTTTTAGTAGAGACAGGGTTTCGCCGTGCTCTTCAGGCTGATCTCAAACTCCGGACCTCAGGTGATATGCCTGCCTCAGCCTCCAAAAGTGCTGGGATTACAGGCATGAGCCACCATGCCCAGCAGCACAGTGTAATATCTTCATCAAGAGTTGAGACTTACATTCATTAAGTAAATATAAATGCACAAGACCCGGACATACTGGGAAACCACAATGGAATGAGGAAATCTGATACATCCTTTTACAGATAAACTCAGAAATTATAATGATAGGAAATTAATACCATGATTATGAGCTTGGATTTGTTGTCATTCTGAGGTTAAAATTATAAGGATACCGATTAATTGTACTGTGACTTTGGGGAAGTTATGTGGATTCTTAACCTCAATAATCACAAATATTAAATAAGAACAATAATCCTATGTCCCTGAGTATTTTTTACTTCTTTATTTTGAAATAAAATAATCTGTTCACCACAATTATAGCATAAAGTCAGCTCTCAGGGAATGGTCGTTGTTACAGGATTGTCAAGAGACCAGCTCCCTGCCAGCTAGCACTGATGAAATCAAACCATGCCCACTCTGTGTTAACGAATGCATTGTACTTTACTGACGTCACTCATTTCAAGTCACTTTTGGTCACTGGTCTGTGAGCTTATTGTCACAGGATGTATGCTGTATGCTCTTTTTGTTCTCCTAGATATATTTTACACAATTACAGAGCCTGGCATGTAGTTGGTGGTAGAATTCAAAAAGAGAATTGTTGGATATTTTGTTATAAGCCAAAAAATGAGATACAATATCTATATATATAATTATATTTCATTATATTTATATATAATGTTTTATTATATATTGTAATATACAGGTGTCTATATAATAAATGTATTTCATATAATATATACACAAAAAATAGATATAATATATAGCATTTACTATACATATCTATAATAAATGTATTACATACAATATAAAATAAAATTCAATAAATTAATATGACTATATAAAATATATAAATTATAAATGTTTAAAGAGTTTATATTAATTGCTCATCCTGTCGCCAGTTTTCTTAGTTTTCCTTATTGATACTTTTATAGGAAAAGGCTAATCATGGCACACAATGATTCAATTTCTCTATACTGTGTTTTCAAATTTAGTGCCAAAAGATTCTTAGCCAGCCAGTTAATCTATAGTGTGCTGTCAACATCCATTGTTTTAAATAGATTATGCTATTTTTCTCACTATTTCATTTAAATTTTAATCAGCATGTCATGGCCAGACCAACTATTAAGATGTTATTGAATGTAATATGCAATTAGCACTCCAGTGTTTAAATAAATGTTACTGTAGGACAATTAATCTTTCAAATACATTCTAAAAGCAGTACTGCCATAAAATAACAAAAGCATATTTGATCAAGTAAATTAAACCAACAGTTAAAAATGGCCTTTAAAGTTTATGATGACTGTATGGTATGTCACCTCCATATTGGTTTCTGATGATAATAATCTTAGAGCTCTGAAGTGGATGCAATGATGAAAATTTTAAAAAACAATTTTTCTCCTCCAAAATTTTTTAGGCGTTAGAGCATTTCTACATCATCCAGCATGCCTTTGTAATTTTTTTAAAGTCACCTTTTTGTTTAGAATGTAATACCAACTGATTAGTACATATATTTCGGAAATGCTTTATTTTCATAAAATATAAAATAGTTTTATTTTAAAATTATGAAACTCTAATATGTTTCTCATATGATAACTAATAAATGTACCTATCCCATTTTGGTTTATTTGTAATGGTACATTTGGAAAAATGTTACAATAAATGTTATCAACAATCAATTTAAAATGAGATATTAAAAGAAATTATGTTACCTAAAAAATTCTCATGGAAATGTCAGTTGATCAGTTTGTCTCTTTTTACTGATAGATATCTACTGTCATTTAAAAATAACTATAAGTTTCTTATGGAAGACTCTGTTTCTGAATAGACAATCAGTTTATTTTATGTTGCTATAATTTGAGGTAAAAATAGCATGTTCTAGCATGGATCCTCCCAACCTTTTCTCCTTTTGTCTTCCTTTTTCTCCCTCCCTCCTTCCCTCCCTCCTCTCCCTCCTCCTTCCTTCCCTCTTTCCTTCTTCTTTCTTGCTTTTTCTATCTCTCTCTTTATATTTATTTCTCCTTTCTATTGTATTTGATCTTATCTTTTTTAAAAAAATTTAGCTGTTTTGTCTAATTTATATTATTAAAAAACACAACTTTTATACATAAAAGTTTAAAAATATTTGTGGTTGAATGAAAATTAGTATATGTAACCTTTAAAATGCACATATTGTAAGCTGTGTACTTCCAATTGGAATGTCTCTTCCCTTCTCATTGTTTTCTAATTAGTGAGTCTAAGCATTCCAAGAAAAAAAATTATTTGATATTGCTCCATCAATCTCCACCATTCTATATTCAATGTAATATACCCCAATCCCCACTGCTAAAGACATCACCAACACAATCTTTATATTTTCTTTTTAAGAGATTTCTATTATTTCTTCCAGATTCCTCTTGGATGCCAGTCAATATGAGGTTTGAAATAGAATTATTTGAAAAATGTAACAACACTGATGGGAATCACAAAATCAGAAGAAACAAAGAAGTTTATCAGTTCTGATCTTAATACAAGTTATTAATCAGATATTTACTGAAACTTTGGCTGTGCTGCTTATCATATACAATCTATAAAATTAATGATGTTGGCCTATTATTTCTTACAAAAGACCCAAAGACTTCGTTTTTATATTTGATGTAAAAATTTATATAGTGATCATCAGAACATACCTAAAATGCTACTACACATGGGGTTATTAAATAATTAGCCTTATTTAAATAATTTTTCAAACATCAGTTCTTAATGTTTGCTACAACTGCCTTTCCAATGAAGTGAATTTAGTATTTGCTTCAAATAGATAATTATTATGTCTTGAATTTCATTTTTGCCTGTTCTGTTTTTATTTCCACTGGGTTTTCAAATATATACACACAGAAACACACTCACACACAAACGTAACTTTTAAAAATTCAACTATGACTCCAGAAGCAAATGGAGACCAGACTAAGGTATTCATCCTGACAAATGCAAGACTTCCTAGCTTGCCATGAGCTTTTTTAGTAAAAAACATACAAAATCTCAATCCAGGTATACAGTCAAAATGATTTTCATATGTTGACAGTTACATTCTTTTAAATGAATATAAATCTCTGCAAATAAATGTCAGCACTTTATACACAGAGATACTGAAATTTGTATCTTCTAGTGAAGTGAGTGATATGAAATAATGATTTACACCTCTAGCTATGAAATTCTTTGGTGGAGAAAGTCAGATGCATTCAGTGGAAAATTGAAGAGGCATTCAGATCACTATTGCCAGGAAAGATGGAGAAAACATTTTTTTTTAACTTTAATGAAAAAACTATACAACTTTGTAATAGTTTATGTGTCCTCTGGAGGTCATGATACTATAGCAGATATGCCACCATTCATTAATAAAAGCCACTATATGGGGTTTTCCAACTGCAAAAGGGACTTGTTTATAACAGCTTCATCTGCTGCATATAAAGTTCTTATATCAGCAGTGCTATATTAAAATAGGAAAAAGGACAGTTTATTAATTTTGTAGAGATATACTTAGTCTTCAGTTGTTTTAATTAGTGTTCTGTTTTTCAAGTAATGGTCGTATGTCTCAAGTGTCTCCTAGCAATAGTTAATTAATAACTAATTAAATTGTTTTTTCTTTTCGATTTCAAATTAGTGGCGGGGGAAATTTTCCATTTCATTCTGAGAGAAATTCCTCCAAAATTGCAATATTTTCCAGGTATGCGGGCATACTGAATTTGCTATGTGACTTTATTAAGCATAATTTTACTATTTTCACAATCTCTGATCACACAATTATATATATATTTATGCATATAAATTACAAAACAGACATTGAATGTTTAACTGTTGGAAGTCTGCATTACCAATCCTTAAATTAAATGAGAACGTTCGGTTTTTACAATCTTAAAACAAGTCCTATTTTTGTCCAGATTTCACTGTATGAGATGAATTAGTTCCTCTGAGACTTACACACATCTCCCATTGATTTATACAGGAATCTTTAATATAGAGGGAAAAGAATTTCTCATACAAGGTAGGAGGTATGGGAAATTATCTGTCTTTCCTTCACAGAGGACCTAATATAAAGACTTTTCTTAGCAGCAAAGTGTAAATGTATAATCTCCAAAATATAGAGAAATAGAAATACCCCAGAAAGTTACTCAAGAGATTAAATCGGCAGATTAAGTATCCCAGCACTCTCTACTACATATTTAACAAGACTTCTTAGGTGTAAACATTGCCGCAAAAGTTTTCTCAATTCCAAGGAAGCCTAACAGGTCTTGATGAAAATGCATAACTTTCTCAGAATGAAAGAAGCATCAGGATGCTTTGGTGGCCTCAGAATTGTGCTGAGTAAGTGTGTGGTAACGAAGGATGCTAGAAGCATGGGCAGGAAAGAAAACATAGCAAGAGACAAATACTGCTTGTTTCTTCATACTATTTTTCAGAGGTTCAATTTCTCTTTCCCAAGGATGATCAGAAAGACTAGTATGCCCTTTCTGACATTTTCTACCTAAAGTAAGAAAGGCGAGGACACCGACTGCATTGATTGCCAACCAGTCCTTATGTCCATAACCACTCTCATCGTTCAAGCATTAAAAGGAAACTTCATATGCATGTTCTAAGTATGAAGTATAACAACTGGACACCAAAGCTGTGTTGACCCCAAGTTTTATCTTCTCCAGGACGGCCAACACATGCTTCTAATATTGGTTCTGCAAGTGACACCAAGCCCTAAAGTAGTTATTCTCAACCTGGGGTGATTTTGCCACGCCATTCTCTCTAGGGGACATTTGACAATATCTGGATACATTTTTGCTTGTCTGTACTGAGAATGAGCACTACTGTTATGAAGCAGGGCAAGGCCACAGATGCTGCTAAACATCCTATAATGCACAAGACATCCCACACACAGTGAAGAATTACTTGACCCAAGATGACCATTGTGACATGCCAATCATTTGAAAGATATAAGTTAGAAAATATGAGATTATCAAGGAGGTAACATGGGGAGAGAGGAGGCAAGGGTAGAAAAGAGTGAGAGAGAGAGGGAGGGGTGGAAGAGCAATCCCCTAACTTTCCTCAAAGACATGAACTGGCAATATACATATGTAAATCACTCTTGTTAATTTGCAAGCATTTATAGTTAAACAACAGGTGTATAGGCACTATGTTAAAAACCACGGCCAGTATAAACATTTTAACATGCTTTTTTTTTTAGGATTCATAGTCTCAACTTAAGCTACAGCAAACTGAATCTTGTAGTTTTCTTACTGTAACATGCACAAATTCTCATTCTATGCAGTTAGCAGGCAATATTTATGAGGTGCCTCACAACTAATCAGAAGTTGAAACACAAAGCTGGGAAATTGATCATTACTAAATATAGAATCTGTGTTAAAGAGAACTATGTTCATTTGGAAAATGGATAAAGTATGGCAAAATAAAGAACAGCGTAGGATACAAGAGAACATTATTTAAAATAGTATCTTATACAATCACATTTCATATTGAATTATGAAAATGTAAACTTATGAGCAAATCATGCCGTGTGTGTGTGTGTGTACAAATATATATAAGCCTTTGTCATGTATATAAATACATATATAATCTTACATAAAAGACAGCTAAATCTTGCTATGAATGGGTCACATTAATGAATGTGCTTATGCTGTGAAAAATTTCAAATGATTAGACAAAAAGAAAATTCCACTTTAAAGATAATCTGGTTTTTAGTTTGAGCAGCTCACTTTTAATTAGAAATTTTCTTTTTCTCTTCCACGTGGCCTCTATTACCTTCCTTATTAGCAAAAATGTTTCTCGATTTGCTCTCTAACTTTGCTTCCCAAGCTACTCAACTGTAGCCAGATTCATTTACCACGGCTAAGAGGAGATCTTGAGGCTTCAGTGAAAGCAAAACTTCAGGATGGGCTCAGTGAAGCTCAACCTGGTTATTCTTTGATGTTTCCCTCCCTAGCAGGTTTGCTAACAATCATAATGAAGTCCTTCTTCCTCTCTCATTTATGTATTAAAGGACAGAGACAGAAAAATGCTGAGAAGAAAGTAAAGGCAAAGCAGTGGCTTCCAATGATCAATTAGATTCTTACAATGATGATAGAAGTTTATGTCTTCATTTTAACATATAATTTATATTATTTTATAGTATATTACTGTATGTTACATTAATAATCTCATTGAACTATTTCTTTTCCCATAGAAGCATATTTCAATATAATAAAAAGTCATTTATCATTTGAATTTAAGGGAGTCAAATGTCCTAGGAAAATGTATTACATCATATTTAATTATTAGGGCAAGAATAATTACATATTATTTTGATACTTAAGTTTAACCTGTGAAGAATGCAGTTTGTAGTAAAGCAGAATCCTCAGAGAGGAAGGAAGATGGTATATTCTATCTTGCCTTGTATATTAGGTTTTATTAAACTTAAGCACAATTGGTTTATTAATTTAATTTACTTACTTTGGTTATCTAAGGATCAAGAAGAGATGATTTTGACATCTTTGTAATAGCCTTCCTATTGGGACAGTGTAGGTCTGAAAAACCTTGGGGAAATAAATATAGAAAATGTATTTTAGGGTATGGAAAATCCACCATGAGCACTTTTGTAAACTAACTTTTAACTTTCCTACTGTATAAGCCTTGCCCCTTAGACTTGTATATTTTTAGAATTTGAAATTGTGTATCATAATTCTTGAAATATAAGATATCAATTTGTAGCAATTGCTTTGTGAAGAATTGGGTTTAAGTAACAATACAATTATTAATCTTGAAATCCTAAACATGATGTATTTAGTAAATTTTTGACATAATCACTCTATTTATGTCTACTTAAATTCCCTCCAAAAAAAAAAAAAAAAAACAAAAAAGAGAGTAAATTGCTGTTACATTTAGAAATTAATATTTAAGGGGCTTTTTATAATTAACCAAAAATTAGATGACTCACTTTAGATTTCATAGGAATGTTTTCTGCTAACTCATGATATTATAATTGCTTTAGCAGTTGAAGACTTGAAAACTATTGTTCTTGTTTGTGGGTTTTTTGGTATTTTGGTTTTATTTTTGTGATACCTTCGTTTGTTAAAATATATTTTATAATCTGTCATGCCTACATATGTAATGAACTTTAAATTAAAACAGTCTAAATGTGTTTTTGAGTTGAAAATTTCGGTTCAATAAAAGATCCTGGAAATCATGAATGCCATCCAGAGTTTTCAAAGCAGTGATTCACACCCATTGAAAAATTAGCATTACCGGCTTATTAATAATTGCTAATACTTGCAAGCAAACAAGGTGTCCTTTGATAGGTGAATAAATAAGCAATCTGTGGTAAATCCATACAATAGCATATTATTCAATGATAAGAAGAAATGAACTATTTAGCAATGAAATAACATGGAAGAACATTAAATGCATATTGCTATATGAAAGAAGCCAGCCCGTGAAGGCAACATCCCGTATGATTCCAACTATACTACAGTACTAGTGGGTACATTTCATTATACATTTGTCACATCTCACAGAATGTGCAAAACTCAAAGAGTGAAACCTAGTGGAAACTATAGTGAACTTTATATATTATATAGTTACTTTAGTGAACACTAATATGTCGATATTGACTCATCAATTATAACAAATGCCACAGTAAATGCAAGATGTTAACAACAGGAAGTTCTGTGGGGGATGGTGAGGGGAATTATGGGAGTGCTCTGTATTTTCTGCTATTTTTTTCTGTTAAACTAAAGCTGCTCAAAACAAAAGTACTTTTTTTAAATCCCTGCTTTATGTTATTTATAGGTTATTCTCCAGAAATGCAAATTATCCTATAACATACTTCTCATAATACTGGCAGAAAACAGGAGTGCCACTCCAGAGGAATCAGATGGCACTGTTCTTCAGACATTGAACTCTGTTGATATCGCAGTGATTGTGTGTGTGTGTGTGTGTGTGTGTGTGTGTGTGTGTGTGTATGCGTGTGTCCAGGGAGGTATTAAAAACATTGTGTACACTTGTTATTTGGCATGGCATATTGTCTATGCCATCTATTCTAATGGATAAAGAAATTTTTAAGCAATATTACCTAATGAATATTTTTTGTTGGTTTGTTGCTGTTCTTGCTGTATTTATTTTAATCTTATTAAAAAGTCAATATCGTAAGTGTACTGAGTTTATTTTACATGGAAAGTGATGGCTCTACTAAACATAAACTTGTATCTTCAAATAAAAAACAAAATTTCACACCTGTAATCCCAGAACTTTGGAAGGCGGGTGGATTGCCTGAGCTCAGGAGTTCAAGACCAGCCTGGGCAACTTGGTGAAATCCTGTCTCTACCAAACTACAAAAAATTAGCTGGGCTTGGTGACGCACACCTATAGAACTAGCTACTCAGGAGGCTGAGGCACAAGAATCACTTGAACACTGGAGGTGGAGGTTGCAGTGAGCCAAGATCATACCACTGCACTCCAACCTGGGTGACAGAGCGAGACTCCATCAAAAAAAAAAAAAAAATCAACCTTGAAATTTAAAACAATACAGTATGCTAACACAAAGAGATTTATTAGAAAGAATATTCAACTAACTACTATAGTAACATCTGGCTTAAGAGTAATATAAATTCTGAGAAATATTTACTTTTTTGCATTGTGAATGGAATATTTTATAATTTTATTTATAGCAAAATGCATTCTTTAGAAGTGAGATTAAAATGTATTGATACATTTTCTTGATTCTACTATCAGCGAAAAAGCAAGCATTAATGTAAATTATATTTTATATGTATTCATATGCTTCTATATTTAAAGCAGTGTTTCTAATTCCAATAATACATTGCTTCTAAAAGTAGTGAATTATTATTATTTTTTATTATACTTTAAGTTCTGGGGTACATGTGCAGATCTTGCAGGATTGTTACATAGGTATACACATGCCATGGTTTGCTGCCTCCATCCCCCCATCACCTACATTAGGTATTTCTCTTAATGTTATCCCTCCCCAATCTCCCCACCCCCCCAGTATCCCTCCCCTAGCTCCCCACCCACAACAGACCTCAGTGTGTGATGTTCCCCTCCCTGTATCTATGTGTTCTCATTGTTCAACACCCACCTACGAGTGAGAACATGTGGTGTTTGGTTTTCTGTTCTTGTGTCAGTTTGCTGAGAATGCTGGTTTCCAGATTCATCCATGTCCCTGCAAAGGACATGAACTCATCCTTTTTATGGCTGCATAGTATTCCATAGTGTATATGTGCCACATTATCTTTATCATGTCTATCATTGATGGGCATTTGGGTTGAGTTCCAGGTCTTTGCTATTGTAAACAGTAGCGCAATGAACATACATGTGCATGTGTCTTTATAATAGAATGATTTATAATCCTTTGGGTATATACCCAGTAATGTGATTGCTGGGTCAAATGGTATTTCTAGTTCTAGATCCTTGAGGAATCATCACATTGTCTTCCACAATGGTTGAACTAATTTACACTCCCACCAACAGTGTAAAATAGTTCCTATTTCTCTGCATCCTTTCCAGCATCTGTTGTCTCCAGATATTTTAATGATTGCCATTCTAAATGGCATGAGATGGTATCTCAATGTGGTTTTGATTTGCGTTTCTCGAATGACCAGTGATGATGACCATTTTTTCATATGCTTGTTGGCTGCATAAATGTCTTCTTTGAAAAGTGTTTGTTCTTATCCTCTGCCCACTTTGTGATGGGGTTGCTTGTTTTTTCTTGTAAATTTGTTTTAGTTCTTTATAGATTCTGGATACTAGCCCTTTGTCAGATGGGTAGCTTGCAGAAATTTTTTCCTATTCTGTTGGTTGCCAGTTCACTCTAATGCTTGTTTCTTTTGCTGTGCAGAAGCTCTGTAGTTTAGTTACATCCCATTTGTCTATTTTGGCTTTTGTTGTCAATGCTTTTGGTGTTTTAGTCATGAAGTCCTTGTCTGTGCCTATGTCCTGAATGGTATTGGCTATGTTTTCCTCTAGGGTTTTTATGAGGTTAGGTTTTATGTTTAAATCTTTAATCCATCTGGAATTAGTTTTTGTATAAGATGTAAGGAAAGGGTCCAGTTTCAACTTTGTGCACATGGCTAGCCAGTTTTCCAAAAACCATTTATTAAACAGGATATGTGAATTATTTTTATTCAAGAAAATTAAATTGTCATTTTACTTAAGTGAATAGTAGCTTACAGGTAAGAAAGATGAAATGGCAACTTCGGTTAAGATATAAAATCGCATATAATATAAAACAATATAGTAAAATAATATAACAGTGCATTCATATTTCAGAATCATTTATATTTGTACACTTTAGAATTTGCTGCTTTTTATTATTTTATTGATTTTATTTTAGCTACTAATTTTTGAAAACAATCATAAGTAGAATTTTTACCACAGTAGAATTGCAGTTTCCTTCTTGATTTGGCTTTCTATTTGATAACTCTGAATGATTATAAATCACTGTAAACTGAGCAATAACATAGAAAATATGATAATATTTAGTAGTATTATCAATATTACAGTACTCTCATTCAAAAATTCATGCCAACAGGTATCTTACTGCAGTGATATGCAAACTAATTTTTATTACTTTAAATATGATTTCAGGAAGACTATCTGGTACATCTAACATCTTCTAGCAATTACGTTTTCACAGTATGTGTTCATTATAATTCCAAATACAATGTAAGTGATCTCCTGTAATTATTTCCTGATGTCCACAATCTAATTTCTAATTTTGGTGAATTTAGCAAGTAAGGAGAGAATGGATGTGAGCTCAGTGAATCGTTCTTTGATGTGATTATCCCGTGTGTGTGTGTGTGTGTGTGTGTGTGTGTGTGTAGTAACCAACTTTAAATAGGGGAACCTGACTGATGTTAGAACCAAACTGGAATTCATTTTCTCTCTCCTTGTATCTGTCTGTCTCTCTGCTTCTCCCCTCTCAGAGACGGCATGACAGCATGAGCATAGGTGTTAGAAAGAGCAAACTTGTCTGAAAAGTTCAGTGGAGTCCTTCTTCTACTTCTTAGTCCTGTGATACCAGATAATTCTCTTTACCTTTCTGAGACTCAATTTACGTTCACATAAAATGACCTTAATAAAGCTTTATCTGTATTACAGATTCAAGTTTGATGCTGGATGAATTGCTATAAAAATATTTATCTATCTGGGCATGGTAGCTCATGCCTATAATCCCAGCACTTTGGGAGGCTGAGGCAAGCAGATTAGATCACCTGAAGTTGGGAGTTCAAGAACATCCTAGCCAACATGGTGAAACCTCATCTCTGCTGAAAATACAAAAAGTTAGCCGGGCGTGGTGGCACATGCCTGTAATGCCAGCTACTAAGGAGGCTGAGGTAGGAGAACTGCTTGAACTCAGGAGGCTGAGGTTGTGGTGAGCTGAGATTGTGCCATTGCATTCTAGCCTGGGCAACAAGAGCGAAACTCCATCTCAAAAAAATATATTTAACAAATAAGTCACTACTCCTAATCTTGAATAGTGAATACTTATTGTTACTACTGTCAGAGCTTCTTCACCTGTGACTGCACTAGAATATTCAGAACAGTGAAGTTGGCAAAGGAACAGGCACTTAACAAAGAAAATATACAAGCAGCCAACAAGTCTATTAAAAATGCTCAACGTCATTAATTATTAGAGAAATGTAAATCAAAACTACAATGAGATAAGATCTCACACTTAGTCAGAATGTCTATTATAAAAATGTCAAAAAATAATAGATGCTGGTAAGGTTGAAGAGAAAAGGGAATGCTTAATGGGAATGTAAATTAATTCAGCCAGTGAGGAAAGCAGTTTGAAGATTTCTCAAAGAACTCAAAGCAGAATTACCATTTGACCCAGCAATCATATTATTGGATATACACCCAAAGGAATATAAATCGTTCTACCATAAAGACACATGCACATATATGTTCATTGCAGCAATATTCACAATAGCACGGACATGGAATTGGCCTAGATGCCCATTAGTGCTAGACTGGAAAAAAAAAAAAAAAAAAAAAAAAAAAAAAAAAAAAAAAAAAAAAAAAAAAAAAAACTAGATAATGTCCTTTGCAGCAACATGGATAGAGATGAAGGCCGCTATCTTAAGTGAACTAATACAGGAAGAGAAAACCAAATACCACATTGTCCCACTTACAAGTGAGAGCTAAATATGAATACACAAGGGCACAATACACGAGGACACAAAGAAGGAAACAACAGGGCCAGGCATGGTGGCTCACACCTGTAATCCCAGCACTTCGGGAGGCCAAGGCAGGCAGATCACCTGAGGGGAGGAGATTGAGACCAGCCTGACTAACGTGGAGAAACCCTGCCTCTACAAAAAATACAAAAAATTAGCCAGGTGTAGTGGCACATGGCTGTAATCCCAGCTACCCGGGAGGCTGAGGCAGGAGAACTGCTTGAACCTGGGAGGCAGAGGTTGCAGTGAGCTGAGATCGTGCCATTGCACTCCAGCCTGGGCAACAAGAGAAAACTCCATCTCAAAGAAAAAAAAGAAAAAAAAGAAGAAGGAAACAACAGGCACTGGGGTTTACTTGAGGGGTGGGCGGGGGAGGAGGGGGAGGATGGAAAATCTCCCTATAGGTTACAATAGGCTGCAATGCTTATTACTCGGGTGGTGAAATCGTCTGTGTACCAAACCCCTATAACATGCAATTTATCTTTGTAACAAACCTTTACATGTGCCTCTGAACCTAAATTAAAAGATAATTTAAAAAGGACTTTTAGGAGAAAGTCTGAGATCTACAGCATCCATTGAGGAAGGACAGCATGTTCTGGTATTCATTAAGAATGTATATTGGACAGAAGAATAAAGCAATGACTCAGCAAACAACAAAAACAAACCTTGGAGCTGAAGCAAACCTTAAAACATAGATGAGAAGTGAATTAGTAATGCAGTAATTGCCAATTGAGAAAAATCAAATGTTTTCTTACTTTAAAATTACTCATTATTTCATGCTTCTAAATTTTCCTGATATAAATCTAAAATGTATAGTCCCTTATTAAAGATCTTACATAAATAATAGCAGTGCTTCAATGTTAGATTGAATTTGTACATAGCAATGGCTGTTTTATTTATTTTAGATTTTGTTATATTTTAAGCTCTGGGGTACATGTGCAGATTGTGCAGGGTTGTTACATAGGTATAAACGTGCCATGGTGGTGGTTTACTGCATCCATCACCCCGGCATCTACATTAGGTATTTCTCCTAATGCTATCCTTCCCCAATCCCCCCATCCACGATTCTTCCTCCCCTAGTCCCCCACTCCCCCACACCCTGGTGTGTGATGTCCCCTTCCCTGTTTCTGTGTGTTCTCATTGTTCAACACCCACTTATAAGTGAGAACATGTGGTGTTTGGTTTTCTGTTCTTGTGTCAGTTGGTTGAGAATGATGGTTTCCAGTTTCATGCATGTCCTTGCAGAGGACATGAACTCATCCTTTTTTCCGGCTGCATAGTATTCCATGATGTATATGTGCTACATTTTCTTTATCCAGTCTATCACTGATGTGCATTTGGATGGTTCCCAGTCTTTGCTATGGTGAACAGTGCTGCATTAAGTTGTTTTAAACACATTACAGAGGTAACTGTTAAGCACCCAGACACACATATACACAAATGCTGGAGTATCTGTTGTCACTGTTTGTTGCTTTGACAAGAAGAAATCAGGTTTCATTGTCTTTTTAAAAATATGACTTAGTTTTTAAAATACACACTATTTAAAAACAACACTCAGGAGGTGGCTAGGATCAATTATGTAAAAAGATGTTTCTATACATGTAAAATGTCTTCATTCGAAGTACAATAATGTTCACCTTAACCTCAGTTGTCTATATATAATGGCGATCAGTGATGTACCCAAAGGAATTGAAAGAGTACCCTAGAAGAACAATTACATTTTATCTACCATCTATTGGAAAGTGATATTGAATTTTTAATAGTCATTAGGTCAGAAATTCAAATTAGTTAGTGAAAATGATTCAAAACGTTCAATGTTTCTAAGCATAAAACATAAAACATCTGGTTTCTGATTTCAGTAAAGTATCTGTGAAATTGTAGCCATTTCTTCAATAAAATACTACAAAATATGAATACCTCTGTGGACAATGAAAATGAAAATGATATTTATTTCTTTTTAAAATAAATTTATTTTTAAATATGGGGCACACGTGCAGGTTCTTACATGGATGTATTGAGCATTGATGAGGTTTGGGCTGTATTGATTATTGATGAGGTTTGAAGTGTACCCATCACCTGAATAGGGAACATTGTACCACATGGGTTATTTTTCACCCCTGTGTTCCTTACTACCCTTCCTCCCTTGGAAGTCCCAGTGTCTCTAATTTCCCTCTGTATGTCCATGTGTACCCATTGTCTAGCTCCCACTTGTAAGTGGGAACACACAGTTTTTGATTTTCTGTTTCTGAGTTATTACACTTAGGATAACAGACTCCAGCTCCATCCATCTTGCTGTGAGACACATGATTTCATTCTTTTTCATGGCTACGTAGTAGTCCATGTTGTATTCTATGTAGTATACCACATTTTCTTCATTCAGTCTCTGTTGATAGACACTTACATTAATTTCATGACTTTGCTATGTGACTAGTGCTGTGATAAACATACCAGTGCAGATGCCTTTTTGATATTAAAAAAATTCCTCTCCCTTTGGGTAGATAGACACCCAGCAGTAGAGTTACTGGGTCAAATGGTATTTCTATTTTTAGTTTCTTGAAAAATCTCTATTTTCTATAGAGGTTGTACTAAGTTACATTCCTACCAACAGTGTATAAGCTTTTCCTTTCTCCACATTCTCACCAACATCTGTTGGTTTATTTATCTATTTATATATTTTTAGGCATTCTGACTGGTGTAAGATGGTATCTTGTTGTGGTTTTAATTTGCATTACTAATTTGCATAACTGATGATAAGCAGTGTTAAGCATTTTTTCATATGTACATTGGCTGCTTATGTGTCTTGTTTTGAGAATATCTGTTCATGCACTTTCTCTCTTTTTAATGGGATTATTTATTATTTTGTTGCTGACTTTTTTGACTTTGTTGTAGATTCTGGATATTAGTCCTTTGTTAGAGGTATAGTTTGCAAATACATTCTCCCCATTTGTAGGTTTTCTGTTTACTCTGTTGAGTATTTATTTTGCTGTACAGAAGATTTTCAGTTTAATTTAGTCCCATTTGTCTATTTATGTGTCTGTTGCATTTGCTTTTGAGTCTTCATCATAAATTCTTTTCGTAGGCCAATGTTTGAAAGAGTTTTTTGTATGTTTTCTTCTAGGATATTTGGTTTCTGGTCTTACACTTAAATCTCTAATCCATCGTTGGTTAAGTAATAGAGATGGTAAGTAATAGAGGTTTGGTTATATACCTAAGCTCTGGAGATTGTGAACCTCACATAAATATCAGACTCAAATGCCTAATAAAAATAGTAAATGCGTTGATTCAGGAGAAGTTAGAGAAAAGAAAATAATTTATACTTCAAAAACCAGATTTAGCCGTGTACCAAGAATACATTGTAAAAAAAAACTTTTCATTTAATAGAAGCTAAAAAATAAAATTATCTAGATGGATAATTTTTACTGAATTTTTACCTGACTCTGGTAGAGAAAGGCCTAAATCATCTAAAATATCATGGATATGTAGCAACACAATAAATTATATATTCCTGTTTCTAGACTGTACATCGGAGAAAATAATTTTATTCTATGCCTTGTATATAAAGCATTAAAGGTCTGTTTTTGGGAAACTCCCTGGATACAATCTGGCAACAAAGCAAAATATTCAGAGAAGAAGGCAAATGATTTATTCTGCCTTTTATGATAGGTTTTACTAAACTTTAGCAAAACTGGCTTCATGATTTAATCTACTTTCTTGGTATTTTAATCTGATGCCAATTTCAACTTACATTAAAAGGGAAAACCTTGGACAAATTGTCTCTGTTGGGCAGCATATAGGTAACATTCCATAACTGATTATCTTTGGTTATTTATCTCAGCTGGTTAGAGGAAGCTTTTAATGAAGTTTAAAGGGGCTACAGAGAGACAAAGTGTAAATGCAAAAATTATTCTTGTGTTTATATAAGGTTATGGCATACTTATATATTTCGTGTCCTAAAACATTTTGACAAATTTAACTTTTTTCCAAGGCATAATGGATATCATTCAACATAGTGAGCAATGTGGAAATGGGACTAGCGCTTGGGCCTGTAATAGTTTATTTTGTCTCAGTGTAGGAGGAAATTTAGGAAGACTGTGCTATTTTCAAAGATAGCTACAAGTGCTCACATGTATTTTTTCAATCAGATTTTGCTACTCCTCCTGTAAAAGATAGAGTATGGTTCTCTTTGTGAATCTGGCCTGGGCAGATGGCTTGCCTTACCATTAGAACATGGCAGAAGTGATGCTATACATATTCTGGATGCAGGTCTCAAGAAGCGTTATATGCTTGTGCTTTCTCTATCTTAGAACACTTCCCTGAGACCCACCATGGAAGAAAACTGGGCTAGTCTCCTGGAGGATGAGGGGTCATATGGAAAAGAAGTGAGGAGTCGCAGGTAATTGCCGATGCACATGGTCAGATACATGAGAAAGGCATGCTGGATCCCAGCTCAGTCATCTTGCAACTGCATGATCAGAGCCAGGTGAAAGCATTATGGAACCAACCCCCACACTAATGGTGAGAAGTTAGGAAGCATTGCTATTTTTAAACTACTACAAATTAGGGTACATTTTTATGCAACAATGGCTAACTGAAGGACTGAATCCTAACAGATTTACTTCAGTTAAATTGATCAAATTGAAAACAATTCATGTAGAACGTTATTCAATATCATGTATTGATATTTTGGCTTTCCATAATTTTGCACTTTCTAGAACATGTATAGAATATGCATTATTCCTTACGTAGACACCTCTCTTAAGGGGAAAATGCGTGTGTGTGTGCGTGTGTGTGTAATTCTAGATTATTAGGTAATTGTATGCAGGAAACATAGCTTTTTTGGTTTGTTTTTGTATTTTTAGGGCTACAGAAAATAATTATACTTGAAATGCTTTAAGTCTTGCCATTCAGTAAATATTGACCTTTTCTGAAGCCAAGGGTTTGTTTATGACCTGCTGGGAAGTTTCTGACCAGAGGGCATTTGTGGTGGGTACTGTGAACCAAGGACTGTCATCAGACACACTTGAGTAATTCCCATGTCTTTATCTAAGGCCATAATTTAGCCAAAGGCATTTTTGTAGTTCATTAAATTGGCTTTTTGACCAGCTCAGAATCAATAAGCCAAGTGCTAGATAATTGACAGGACAACCAGAGAAAAATCTTTCTTCAGATAAAGCTGGTACAGAGAGAAACCTTGAGTTAAATTCTCCAGTCACCCTTTCACTCAGTCCTCATAAGGGTGACACCAAAATACTTTATTCACATGGGGCCACAAGTGAATTTTTGACATTTTAACACTTTGAATCTGTTATCTTATTGTGCAAAATACTCCCTTGTAATTTAGAATGCTTCCAAAAACCAGAGGAACAATAGAAATGGTTCTCCTCGACTGGCGAAACTTCATGAACACACAGGACATTGTGGGTGTAAAAAGCCCCAGGTCTAAACCCTCTGCCATGCTGATGTTCCTGGATAGCCTGGTGAAGAGTATCTTGTTATTTTCTTTTACTTTTTTGCTTGATAATGATTCAGAAATAAATTTACTTTAAAAATAAGTAAACTGGACAATTAAATTGTTTCTAAATAATAACGTCCAAAAAAATAATATTTTAAATATTTTCAGCATCTGGCCAGTATCTTCAAGAAATTTTGAAAGCAGCTATGTGTTTGGGACTTGATTCAATGTAAATGTCAAATTTTCCCACATATATGTTGGTGAAAATCAATTATCTTATGGCTAAGATTGTACCAAAACTTGTCTGTTGTGATCATCATTAGGATTTGAATACTAGCTATGAAAATGTTTTGGCAAAATTGGCATCATTTTCTTTTTTCTTTCTACTTTTTAATGAGCATGGACCAAGATACTAATTACCAGTTCTTATCTTAATATTTAAAAAAGATCGTAGGTGGTTATAGATTTTACTGAGCTTTAAATGTAATTTTAGTTTTATTTTGTTTTTAAGACTTGTTTTCTACAAACTTCTACTTTACTGTTGAAAGAAATTAAATAATGCACTTTGTTTCATACAAGGACAAATTCTGAAAATTTGATCAGTTTTGTAACGTAATGGTCTATTTTACTATTCTTCTAAATAGAATATTTCTACTGAAGAAAGTGAGAATATTGACTATGAATAAAACTTAGATGAGAAAGTGTCTAGAGTATTTTCAGTTCTGCATATAAAAATTGCAATGCTTTTTTCTTTAATTGAGCAATACATCTTATTATTGGAAGTAAAAGAGAAAGAACATTTTTTTTTTTTTTCTGCCCAGAAAAATAGAACAGAATCACGTAGGAGAGAAAAGTTCTTTTAATTAGATGACACCAGTTTAGTTGTTGGGGTCTAGACAGACTGTAAGCTTGAGGTTTTCTGGGCTATAGAATTATTTTATCTTCTAACTCCACAACTACATTTCAATTAAAAACTGAATTGATTCAATTAAGTTGAATTCAATTCAGTCCAAAACATATGTACTGAATGTACTGACTTCCACAAGAAATTACCAGAATACATCAAATAATCCTTCATTTTTCACAACCCAGTACTTACGGGAAAATGACAAAAAAGTGCCACATAGTTTCAGTAATGCATGTTCCTCAATTAATATTTCTTTTGCAAATATGTAATTAGCAACTATTATTTTATTAAGCCTAAGTTTTAATAAATTTAGTATTTAAGAAGTGGCAAAAAGCACAAAACATGCTGTACCTTCAAAAATTATTACTAATTTATATTATCATTAAATGTTGTAAAAGACGTATTAATACTGGTTCACTTATCCCATCAAACATCACAGTAATGAAACACCCTTAACTTTCATTAAGTCTATGAGGTCTATAAAGTATCAAAAATGATGATAGAATTACTGCTATATAAAACATTAATTTTATGTTCCAAATAATTAGGCTCTTTCAAAAAATAAAATATATTTAATCCTAATTTTGTTTTTTAAATGTCACCAAAAATATTATTTGATAACAGTGCTTTAACATTTTTTTCTTGTTGGGACTAGCAATAGTCATGTAAAAATAAGCAGGCACAGAAAACACATTTCTTTCCTACTTTCAGGAAAAAACGTATTATTTAACCATAGAAGCAATACTTTTTCCACTTTTTAAACTTATTATTGATTGCAAAATGGTATTAAAATGGCTATATGTTTTAGGAACTTATGAAATTGTGATGCA
Organism: Cebus imitator; assembly: GCF_001604975.1. Classification (NCBI taxonomy): domain Eukaryota; kingdom Metazoa; phylum Chordata; class Mammalia; order Primates; family Cebidae; genus Cebus; species Cebus imitator. The sequence continues at coordinate 3,025,504 of NW_016107329.1, forward strand.
GATATATTCCAACATAGTCCCATCAGTATGTATAAGTCTACATAGACGTATAAATATATGTGTGTGTGCATATTTGTGTATTTAAATTATATTTGCATGTATATCTATGTCTCTCTATATAAATCTATAGATTTTAAAATAACTTTACATAGCCAATGTCACTCTGCAGAACTTGGGGGCCTTTGGGAAAGCAGAGAAAAGGTTCAAATTGTTTCCGTATTCTGATACCCAATTCAAACATGATCCATCCCATCAATCAGTTCCTAAAGTCTTAACGTTATGCCTTCCAGCTTTTGGATGTCGCTTTCCAGCTTCACCACATGCAGCATATGAACAGAGGCAGTCAGCTATGGGGAAAGCATATCTCTCTACTCTGAACTACCCTTACCAGTCAATCTATATTTTATTAAGGACTTTTATCCCCATTTTCCTTGCACTAAAGTTTGGTGGAGATTTGTCTAGCTACCAGCAAATAGGTTTTAAAAAACCTTGATATCTAATTATACATGCCTCAATAGATAGAATGGACTTTTAAGCACAGTGTAGTCAATACAATTTTTGTGATATACTTTGTGTATACTACCTCATTTAATCCTGACAGAATTCATATAATGTAGGTTCTATCGTTATATTCAGGTTGAGAGAACTACTGCACCAAGAAATTTTATGATCTGTGTCAGGATATGGGAGGCTAGGTTTGAATACAGCAAAGTTTAACTTTCAATCACTGTTCTTATTACAGATGTATTAATGAAGGCATTCCCTACATAATCTATGCTATGTAAGTAAATTGCAAATAATATTTCCTTGTAAAAACCTAACCCGAATCTGGATCCAAGATGGCCGTTTAGGAACAGCTCAGGATTGCAGCTCCCAGTGAAAGCGCAGAGGGTGAGTGGATGCCGCATTTTTATTGCCCACAGACTAGGAAATTCCCAGGCGGAGGAACTCCACAGGTCACCAGCGCGGCTGTTTCGGCCAGTGCGGCTGTGCCGGCCGGCCCCGCTGCTTTGCCCCGCGCGGCTGCTTTGTCCCGCGCGGCTGCTTTGTCGGCGCCCCGGAGCCGCGGTTCTCCGTACAAAATACACCGGTCCGGGTGCCCTTTTGGCTGGCGATTGGAGCCATGGGAAGTCGCCCATTCGTCTGTTTAAAAAGGGGACTGAGCAGAGAAGCAGGACAGTAGATTCCAGGGCAAAAAA
>NW_016107329.1:3028794-3030156 GCF_001604975.1 Cebus imitator
CCCTAAATGTAAATGGACTAAATGCCCCAATCCAAAGATATATACTGGCAAATTGGATAAAAAGACAAAACCCATCAGTGTGCCTTATCCAGGAAACCCATCTCACATGCAAGCATACACAAAGGCTCAAAATAAAGGGATGGAGGAAGATTTACCAAGCAAATGGAGAGCAAAAAAAAGCAGGAGTTGCAATTCTCATCTCTGATAAATTAGACTTTAAAGCAACTTTAAATTAGACTTTAAAGATCATAAGAGACAAAGAGGGACATTACATAATGGTAAAAGGATCAATGCAACAAGAAGAGCTAACGATCCTAAATATATACGCACCCAATACAGGAGCACCCAGATACATAAGGCAAGTTCTTAATGACTTACAAAGAGACTTAGACTCCCACACAATAATAGTGGGAGACTTTAACACCCCATTGTCAATATTAGACAGATCAACCAGACAGAAAATTAACAAGGATATCCAGGACTTCAACTCAGACTTGGACCAAGCAAACCTAATAGACATTTACAGAACTCTCCACCCCAAATCCACAGAAGATATATTATTCTCAGCACCACATCACACCTACTCTAAAATTGACCACATAATTGGGAGTAAATCACTCCTCAGCAAATGCAAAAGAACGGAAATCATAACAAACAGTCTCTCAGACCACAGTGCAATCAAGTTAGAACCCAGAATTCAAAAACTAACCCAGAACCACACAGCTTCATGGAAACTGAACAACTTGCCCTTGAATGTTGACTGGATAAACAATGAAATGAAGACAGAAATAAAGATGTTCTTCAAAGCCAACGAGAATGAAGACACAACATACCAGAATCTCTGAGACACATTTAAAGCAGTCTCCAGAGGAAAATATGTAGCAATAAGTGCCCACATGAGAAGCAAGGAGAGATCAAAAATTGACACCCTATTGTCAGAATTGAAAGAGCTAGAGGAACAAGATCAAAAAACCTCAAAGTCTAGCAGAAGACAAGAAATAGCTAAGATCAGAGCAGAACTGAAGGAGATAGAGACACAAAAAACCCTTCAAAAAATAAATAAATCCAGGAGCTGGTTTTTTGTAAAGATCAACAAAATAGACAGACCACTAGCCAGATTAATAAAAAAGAAAAGAGAGAATAACCAAGTTGATGCAATAAAAAACGATAAAGGGGCTAACACCACAGATTCCACAGAAATTCAAACCATCATCAGAGATTATTACAAACAACTCTATGCACATAAACTAATAAACCTGGAAGAAATGGATAAATTCCTGGACACTTGCCTCCTCCCAAGCCTAAACCAGGAAGAAGCCAAAACCCTGAACAGACCCATAACAAGGTCTGAAGTTGAGGCAG
>NW_016107329.1:3032540-3062493 GCF_001604975.1 Cebus imitator
TTGCAGCACTGTTTACAATAGCAAAGACCTGGAACCAACCTAAATGCCCATCGTCGATAGACTGGATAGGGAAAATGTGGCACATATACACCATGGAATATTATGCAGCCATTAAAAACAATGAGTTTGGGTCCTTTGTAGGGACATGGATGAACCTGGAAACCATCATTCTCAGCAAACTGACAGAAGAGCAGAAGATCAAACACCACATGTTCTCACACATAGGCGGGTGTTGAACAATTAGAACACATGGACACAGGGAGGGGAGCACTACACACTGGGGTCAGTTGGGGGGAAATAGGGGAGGGATGGTTGGGGGTGGGAAACTGGGGAGAGATAGCAAGGGGAGAATTGCCAGATGTAGGTGATGGGGAGGAAGGCAGCAAATCACACTGCCACGTGTGTACCTATGAAACAATTTTGCATGTTCTTCACATGTACCCCAAAACCTAACATGCAATAAAATAAATAAATGGGAAAATAAAACACCTAACCCATCATTTGTATGTTGTGCTAACTTATTGCTTGAATATAGCTTTTCTAACCAATCTCAATCTTTGATTTGAAGTTATCTAACCTCAATCTCAATCTTTAATCTAAAACTTTATCTTAATGTCAAAGACATAAAATTATTCTTGAGCTGCAGTGTTTTTATATCATGGGACTACATTTTACAAGAATTGAGATTAATTATCAATAATATGATTCAGAATTTTGTAAAAAAGTTTAATCTACAAATTCAATAAATAATTGATTGAAAAGTTAATTATGCATGCCTGTGGGAAAATACCCAGTCTGAAGCCAGTAATTTTGGTGACATAAATTAGCAGAAATTTCCAAAATAGTGTGCTAGAACCCTCAAACTGTTAGTAACATTCAAAACATGTTCCAGTTGTGATAGTATGGAATAGGAGCAAAAGCAGATGGATTAGAGTGAGCTACAATTTTGACATTGTACTGGACTGAAGAAATTGTCAAAATTTCCATACCAGCCAACAAATCGAATCAAAATAGAATTGGGATAAGAATGAAGAGCTTTTGGCATGTTGTCTTGTCCAGTGATTCCAATTCAGTCCTACATTGTGATGAGTACACTATTCCATATTACAACACATTTTTAAAATAGTTAGCTATTTCTAATATGACTTTTACTTGTTGGAGGTAATCCTTTTCTTGCTGAAGTGGTAAAATAGAAATTGGATAATTATTGCTAAAACAACTACTCACAGTGTTGCACCTAAGCAGAGACGGTCATTCAGAGAATGGAATGGACCATGACAGAAAGCCTACACCTGTACACAAGTGCCTTCCTAAAGAGGTTGTTAGAGAAGAGATTACATCAGTTTGCAGTTGTGTCTCAACTTCCAGTAGTTCCTGGTGGAATTAAGCCCCCAATGCCCAGAGCAGGGTACAGCTAGCTAATGCACTCTGTCATTGGCTTTAATCCCTTCCCATTTCAGTCACTCATCCATTCTTCCTGGGACAACTTTCCAAGAAGCAACCTGTACATAAATTCTCGGGCCAGACCCTGAGACAGGGCTCCATCAAGTGACATCAGGAAACCTTAGAGATCACTTAGTCATATTATTTTTCAGGAATGGTAGTTATTCTTAAAAAACATTTTATGGGATTTGCATGAATTTGCTTATTGTCAGAAGCAGTTAGTGACACAGCTGGAAAGCAATGAGCACATTCTAGAGACACTGATCAGTACAAAGGCTATAATTGATGGGGATGAGCAGGGCTAACATTCAATGGGCATATGCCATAATGCCTGTAAGAACATACCAGCCTTTTATAGACAATTTGTGTTTTGCTTGGTTACTGCCCAGGCCTTCTTAAACAACTTGAATGACACACCTAGTAACGAGCAAGAAAATATTCAACGCAGGAGATGCCGAGGGAAAGTACTTATGAGGACTCCTGAATACGTAGGGCACTGCTGAGGACCTTGGACTCTTAAGATAGAAAGTGAAAAGGAGTAGCAAAACCAATGAACAAAAAACAATGACGACAAATATTGCCTAAAGTGCCTTGCCAGATTCAAAGCCTAACTATGATACAATAAAAAGGTAAAATATAGATGTGATTATCAAACCTACAAAACAATACATGTCCACTGAAGAAAACATGAGTCCACAAAATGTAAAAAATAATCGCAGTAAAGCACAATTTTCATAGTTTTCAGCCCTCAGAAATTGATTGTCTTCCTCAATTCTAAGTTGGAAAATCACTAAATAGTGTGGTTCAGAAAATCAGCATAAGATATAATCAGTTCAATTAAGGAGTTATGTCACCTAAAATACGTCCAATGGATCAGAGAGGGACAGTCCTCAAAACAAAGGCAAGATGTTGTAGAGAAAAAATATGTGCCCTTCACATATCCAGTCTTTCCACTATGATTGTTGCTTTTTAATGTTTCTGCAACTTTAAAAAAATTAGCTTTATTGAGGTAAAAGTTACATATAATAATGTTCTCTAACATAAGTGTTTTTGATGAGTTCTAATGAATATGTATAGTCATTCTTTCACCACAGTACACAAAGTATTCATTCAATACTTTGTTCCATCTCATTCTGTATCAACCTTTATTCTGATATTTTTCCTTATAGTTGTGTCTTCTCTAAATTTCTGTATAAATATACAAAATATAAGCTTTTTGTTGGGTATCATTTTTTGTATGATACCCAACAAAAAAGCTTAAATTGACTTGTAATGAATCTCAAAACCATTATACCATTTAGCATAATGGTTTTGAGAGTCATTACTCACAATACATAACTGCACGTATCAGTAGTCTTTTTTATTTGTATTGTGGATTAGTATGTTTGGAAGTGGTTCCCTAACTAATCTCTAGGTTTATCAATATAGTAAAATCCTTTTCCTCTATATACATTAAAATTTTTACTGAAATATTTAAAGTATTTAAGTAAATATTCATCTTTGATAATTTTAAAGTAAAAAAGTATCTATTGTAAACCACATTGTGGCACAATAAGTTAAAGGTCTTATTTTGTTTAACTAGCAATTTTTTTTAAATTTTAATTTTAAGTTCTGGGGTACATGTGCAGGGTGTGCAGTTTTGTTACATAGGTGAATCTGTACCATGGTGTTGCACCTATCAACCCAACACCCAGGTATTGAGCCTAGCATGCATTAGCTATTTTTCCTAATGCTTTCCCTGCCCCCACCCATCCCCCTGACAGGCCCCAGTGTATGTTGTTCCCCTCCCTATGTTCATGTGTTCTCATTATTCAGCCCCCATTTATAAGTGAGAACATGGGGTGTTTAGTTTTCTGTTCCTGCATTATTTTGCTAAGGATAATGGCTTCCAGCTCCATCCCTTTCCCTGCAAAGGACATGATCTTGTTCCTTTTTATGGCTGCATAGTGTTCCATCATGTATATAGGCCGCATTTTCTTTATCCAGTCTATCATTAATGGGCATTTTGATTGATTCCATGTCTTTGCCATTGTGAATAGTACTGCAATGAACATAAATGTGCAAGTATCTTTGTAACAGAATGATTTACATTCTTTTGGCTATATACTCACTAATGGGATTGCTGGGTCAAATGGTATTTCTGTTCCAGATCTTGGAGGAATCACCACACCGTCTTCCACAGTGGCTGAATTAATTTACATTCCCACCAACAGTGTAAAAGCATTCTTAATTCTCAGCAACCTTACTAGCATCTATTGTTTCCTGACTTATTAATAATCATCATTCTGACTGGCATGAGATGGTATCTCATTGCGGTTTTGATTTGCATTTCTCTAATAATCAGTGACGTTGAGTTTTTTTCATTTGTTTGTTGGCCACATGAATGACTTCTTTTGAAAAACGTCTGTTCGTGTCCTTTGCCCACTTTTTAAAGGGGTTGTTTTTTACTTGTACATTTGTTTAAGTTCCTTGAAGATTGTTGACATTAAATTTTTTCAGATGGAGAGATTGCAAAAATTTTCTCTCACTCTGTAGGTTGCATGTTCACTCTGATAGTTTGTTTGGCTATGCAGAAGCTCTTTAGTTTAATTAGATCCCATTTGTCAATTTTGCTTTTGTTGCAATTGCTTTTGGTGATTTTGTCATGAAATCTTTGCCTGTGCCTATGTCCTGAACGGTATTTCCTAGGTTTTCTTCTAGGGTTTTTTATAGTTTTGGGTTTTACATTTAAGTCTTTAATCTATCTTGAGTTTATTTTTATATAAGGTATAAGGAAGGGGTCACTTCAATCTTCTGTATATGGCTAGCCAATTCTTCCAGCACCATTTATTAAATAGGGAATCCTTTCCCCATTGCTTATTTTTGTCAGGTTTCTCAAAGACGAGATATTCAGAGATGTGCAGTCTTATTTCCGAGTTTTGTATTTTGTTCCATCAGTCTGCGTGTCTGATTTTGTACCAGTACCATGCTGTTTTAGTTATTTAGATTTGTAGTACAGTTTGAAGTTCTGTAGCATGATGCCTCTAGCTTTGTTGTTTTGCTTAGGATTGTCTTAGCTCAAGCTCTTTTTCGGTTCCATATGACTTTTAACATAGTTTCTTCTAATTCTGTGAAGAATATCAATGGTAGTTTAATGGGAATAGCATTGAATCTGTAAATTACTTTGGGCAGTATAGTCATTTTCACGATACTGATTTTTCTTATTCATGAGCATGGAATATTTTTCCATTTGTTTGTATCCTCTCTGATATGCTTGAGCAGTGATTTGTATTTCTCCTTGATGAGGTCATTCACTTGCTTTGTAAGCTATATTCCTAGTTATTTTATTCTCTTTGTAGAAATTGTGAATGGGAGTTCATTCATGATTTGGCTCTCCTGTTGTTGGTATATAGGAATGTTTGTGACTTCTACACATTGATTTTGTATCCTGAGACTTTGCTGAAGTTGCTTGTCAGCTTAAGAGGCTTTTGGGCTGAGATGATCTGGTTTTCTAGATATAGGATCTTGTCATCTGCAAACAAAGACAATTTGACTTCCTTTTTAACTATTTGCAGTAATTTCAGAAAATAGGGTATCAACTCCTCTTTGTATTTCTGGTAAAATTCAGCCATAAATCCATCTAGTCTTGGGCTTTTTTTTTTTTTTTTTTTTGGTTTATAGACTATTATTGTCTCAATTTCAGAACTTATTTGTTTACTCAGGAATTCAATTTCTTCCTGGTTCAGTCTTAGCAGGGTGTATGTGTCCAGGAATTTATCCATTTTTTCTAGATCTTCTAAATTATTTGCATAGAGGTGTTTATAGTATTCTCTGATGGTAGTTTGTATTTCTGGAGGGTCAGTGGTGATATCCCATTTATCATTTTGTATTGTGTCTATTTCATTCTCTCTTTTCTTCTTTATTAGTCTACCTAGCAGTCTATCTATTTTATTTTTTTCAAACAACAGCTTCTGGATTGCTGCAGTTTGCTGGGGGTCCACTCCAGACCCCCTGGGTCCCTCCTGCCTCTGGATGGTATCACCAGTAGAGGCTGCAGACCAGCAAAAATGGCGGCCTGTTCCTTTGAGAGGCATCAACCTTATGTGGCGGGAATGCTCCTATAAGTGTCTGTTGACTCCTTTTGTAAAGTCTCAGGCACTCAGGAGGAGCAGACAAAGGGACATGCTTAAATAAGCAGTCTGGCTGCCCCTTGGCAGAAAGGGTGTGTTGCAGCCTCTCTCTGGCTGCCCTGACTCTCGAGAGCTGGGCAGCAGACAGAAAAGACTAAGACTGTTGATCCACTATGCTGCAGCCACTCCTCCTCCTAGGGACTCCTCTCTGATCAGGGATGTCAGTGTTCTGTACGTAAACCTGTGTCCGGGGCTGCTGACATTCCTACAGAGAGAACCCGCCTGCCGAGGAGGGACAGATCATCAAAGCCCTGCTTAAAGAAGCAGTCTGGGCCAGGCGCGGTGACTAAGTCTGTAAACCCAGCACTTCGGGAGACCGAGGCGGGTGGATCACGAGGTCAAGAGTGGAGACTGTCCTGACCAACATGGTGAAATCCTGTCTCTACTAAAAATACAAAAATTAGCCAGGCCTGGTGGTGCGCCTCTGTATCCCAGCTACTCTGAAGGCTAAGGCAGGAGAACCGCTTGAACCAGGAGGCGGAAGTTGCAGTGAATGGAGATCGTGCCACCGCACTCCAGCCTGGCGAAAGAGCAACTCCGTCTCAAGTAAAAAAAAAAATTAAAAAAAAAAAAGGCGCCACGTCTGACCCGGAAGCGGCCCGCGCAGCCGCTGTGCTGCGCTGTGGGAGCTGTTTCCGGTGCAGACCGCGCAGGCTTGCTGGCGCCCTCGGCAGGGCAAAATGGCGGGAGTGGAGCGGCGGCCGCGGCGTCTTTCTGTCCTCGACCCGGACCTCGGTCTTCACAGGCAGTCTGCAGCCTGCTGCGGTGACCAGTGGGGATTCCAGGCGAGTGTGTTTTAGTTTGTGGGGTTCTGTGGGAGCAAGGCCCCTTGACTCCCTGGCTTCAGCCCTTTTCCCATGAAGTGGACGGATCTCCGGCCTCCGAGGAGTTCCCAGAGCGCAGGATGCAAATACTCCTGTGTTTCAGCGCCTGCTCCCATGGCGGCCCAGCCCAGCAGCTGCTGTGTCTTCACAGCTCTGTGCTTGAGACCCAAGGCCCTGGTGGCCTGCACTCACGCAGTGACCTCATGATCGGCAGGTTGCAAGGATCCGTGGAAAAAGTGCCGTTTCGCTGGGGAAGGTTGCAGGGGAGGAGGTGGCGTAATCCCTCATCGCCTCCCTTGGCTCGGGGAGAAGGCTCCCTTTGCCCCGTGCCTCTCCCGGGTGGGCACTCACTCCACCCTGCTTTTCCTTGCTCTGCCGGGGTCAAGCCAGCTGCCTAGTCAGGCCCTGTGAGAAAACCTTGGTACATCAGTCCAAGGGGCAGAACTCACTGGGTGTTTTTAATCCTTCTGGGGAGGAGCCGTAGAGCAGGGCTGTTTGTTCAGCCATCTTGGCTCGCCCTGAAATATTTTTCATAATCTCTTTCTATCAAAATGGGGATAATTTTTATGACAACTGCTATGCTTTGAATGTTTGTGTCCCTCCAAAATTCAAGTTGAAACTTAATCCCTGTTGTGGTTGTATTATGAGGTGAAGCCTTGGAGAACATGATTAGGTCATGAAGGCCTCACTCTCATGAATGTGATAAATGGCTTATAAGGGAAGTTTCAGAGTGCTGCCTGCCCCTTTGTGCCTTCTACCACGTCAGGACAGAGGATTCTTCACCACTGGGTGATTCAGCAACAAGGCTTCATGTTGGAAGCAGCCAGCCACCCCTTATCAAATACCTAATCTGCCACTGTTTTGATTTTGGAATTTCCAGCCTCCAGAATTATGAGAAACAAGTTTCCATGGTTTATAAGTTATCCAGTCTAAAGGACTTTGTTATAGCAGCAGGAACTGGCTAAGAGCATCTAGAATATTAGGGCATCTCTGAAAAAAAAAAAAAAAAAAAAAGGGATACATACGCTATGGTTCTAATTTTGTATCTTTTGCTCACAAATTCCAGAATTTTCTATCATTAAACTTAACTTTCAGTGAGTAATGATTTCAAAATGTAAATTAAATTGAGCATGGAAAGTGCAGAACATGGAAGGACATTTTATCTTTATTATAACTCATTGTTGCATTCCCTGATGTTATCTCAGATGAAGAGTATTTTTTACAATTTGCAATCTATGAGTACATGCTTTCTCTAAAAGCTTAACCTTTTCCAAATTGCATGTGAAATACCCAGTGCATTAGTTTTCTAAGGCTGCTGTAATGAAAATTTATTCTTTCACAAGTTTGGGGACCAAATATCTGTAATCAAGGTGTTGGCAAGGCCAACTCTCTCTGAAGACAGTGGTAGAGAATCCTTCCTTGCCTCTTCCAGCTTTGCAGGCTCCTAGCGGTCCTTGACTTAACGGAAGCACAGCTGAAATCCCTCCCTCTGTCCTAACATGGACTTTATCACTGTATCTCGGTGTGTTTGAATCTCTCCTTCTCTTACAAAAACATCAGTCCGTCGATTAAAACCAATGCTAAATCCAGAATGATTCCATCCCAAATCCTAAACTAGTCAGATCTGCAAAGAATTTGTCGCCAAATAAGGTCATATTCTGAGGTTCTGGATGGACATAGATTTGAGAGAGACACAATTCAACTGATTAGACATAGGGAAAAAAGAAAAAGCAAAAACACATCATCTCAGAGTTGACTTTTATAACATTTGCTTGTTTCTGTTTTTGTTTATTCTGAGCACCAAGGAGTTTAAAGTCACATTCTTTGCATCTAGTTTGCATCCCTTAATATGTTTCCAGACAGGGTTCATTCATTATAACTTTTTGACAATGATGGAAGATTTTGTCAAGAATAAATGAATCTAAACAGTTGGAGGGGTAGTGTATATATACTGTTTCTATCAAACCCAAGTGCAAAGCTGTTGGGTTCTGAGTTGGAGTACTGATGTCAAGGTTCTCATCCCTGAGATCATGATGGTAATCTTTTATAAAGTAGCTCAGGGAGGATTGTCGGTTCTGATTCAGTCCAGATGTTCTGAATTCCAAGCAGTTTTAGTTTAATGTATTCTCATGTAGGATTTTCACTTCTTCCTTTAGGGACATGCTTGCTAAAGCAATGCATATGTTTCTAGCACACATCAGTCAGTGGACATTAATAACATTCAGATGTTCCAAGCCCCACAACTCTTATCTGTATAACTAATGGACGTCAGCACCCTTGTCCACATTCCCCTCCCCATTTGGAATGCTCCAGAATTCTCTCTTGTGTGTTCAGAAATCAGTGCTGACTGCATTTGTCCTGCCACCACTGGTCTACTCTGAGGCCTCACCTAGGCTGCCACCACTGGTCTAGTCTGAGACCCTACTGAGGCTGGCACCACTAGTCTACCCTGAGACACCACTGAGGCTGGCAGCACTGCCTGGCCACTTCACTGCATATGACACCGCACTCCACACAGCACTGCACTTTATTGAATGCTGCACTCCATGCAACAGTCCACTCCACACGATCAACTTCTCTTCACAAGATGTTGTGTAGTGCCACCACCATTGATTGTTCCTGTTGGATATAGACAATTTCTCAAGCATTTACAGATAACTCAGTTTAAACTCTACATGGAGTGATCATCTCAATCTAGTTAAAACAATAACTTTCAAAATGCTGATTCAAATTCTCTATAAGCTTTCTCTCTTTCTCATATACACCTAAGAGTGTAGATGTGTATTTGTACATGTGTGTATTGCTTTCAGAATACAAATAGAATATAATGTTCTTATTTTCTGTGTTGCTTAGAGTTTTATTTTTTTAAGAAAAAGACTAAATTAAAATATACGTTTTATCATCCTGATCTCTCTCAATGATTTGGCCAATATCTGTAAATTTCCACTCATCAATAAAATCCATAACAATGTTAAACTTAATTAAAATACAAGGTAATTTTAATATTAGGCACCAAGGGTTTGAAATAAGATCATAAGCAATCATAGTTTTTAAAATTTTTAATTCAATGCAAATAAATAAATGGGCTTGAGGGCCATATCAGAGATTATGGATTCTCCCTGCTGTGGAATTCTTCTACTAATATAGCTAATTTGTTTGATCCATAAGTTGATTTTAGGATTGAAAGGGCAGGTGTTCTTTTGAAAGAAGATTCTTCTCAATCAAATTTAATGTCAGTTGGGTCAACCTAGTTTTAATTTCATGCTACATTATACATCCCTCAGGATTCCTTGTTCCTTTCTTAAATAAGGTTGTATATGTTTGATTATTTAAATTACCAGTCAAGGGTATACTTCCATTCCTGTCATGATATGCAAATTATTTTAAACTGTTTCATAAACCTTTTATGTGCATCTTAATGCGTTTTGTCTTTCCAGACACTCATATAGGATAGTCTAAATGTATTCTTAGTTGCAGGAAAACTGGTGCCAAGTTATTCAACTATAAAAATATTTTTCTACTTCTGTTGTTTTTCCTGGCTATGCTATTAAGAATTATTCTAGTTCTTAAAGCACATGTCTCATAAAGCAAGTAGACCTAATTAATCAGTTAAAGGTTAGAATATTGGGTGGGTGGCCTTGGAAGGCATAGTTTAAACAAGTTTTGCAACCCAATTTCCTTTACTTTTCCTTTTAAAATAATTTTAAACCTAAAATGAAAAATATGACAGCTTTTATTTACTATGGAAAGTTTTATAGTAACTGTTCACTGTACTTTTTTTCTTTCCAGATGCCCCTGCAAATGGATATATTATTATTTTAATTTATTTAAAAAAATACTCATTTTTACAAACATTCCAGAGTCCATAGCTTCACATACAGCTATCTGGTGGTTTCATGAGTAAGTTATTTTGCATTAATCATGAGTAAGATATTTTGCATTTATCCTGTAAGGATTTATCAAATGGGTACTGTGTGGGGAAAAAAGTCAGCCTTTTAAATGTAGTTTCTTTAACTTTAACAAAGCCAGAAAATTTAGCACATTCAGAGAAGACAACCCTTGATTTAGGTCTTTGAGGATACAAAGGGCATCCATATGGTTATTGGAAGGAGGACATTTAGGGTACAAGAAATAGAAAATAAGATATGTGAAGTTGCAGAGAAGAAAATGTATAGTTCATGTTTGAAAAATAACTAGTGGTATAGGTAGGCAGAGTGTTCACTGTCTAATGGAAAATAAATGGCTGAAGAGATAACTATATTGAGTTCCAACTATGTCCTAGTAATTTTATATAAATTATCTCATTTAGTTTGGTAATGGTATTAGGTACAGTCATTATGATTTCACAGATAATACACTTTAGAATAAGATATATGAATTAAGCTTCCTGAAATCACAAAACAAATACTTGGAGCCAAACTGTCACCAGAAGGCATGTTGGGATTAAGGGAGGGGGAGCACTTGGATATCAGGAAAGTCATTCCCTAGACACTTCCCACTGCCCCCCATTCTCTGAGGACATCTTTACACACTATGTCTCAGCTAAGGTTCTAAATTAATCTATTACCTTTGTAATATTTCTTTATATCATCTAATCATTTTACAGATTATAACTCTGAAGTCTTGTCAGATTCCAGCGAATCACTTAGTATTTTGATCCTATTCCTTCTTGACTTAAACAGAGACCTTGAATGTCCAGCCCCTTCTCAAGTGTTCCCTGGTGGTCCCCAGGAAGAGTTAATTATTTATGCCAATTAACTCTTATCAATTAGTGCATGATTCTATGTTAGCATTTTATCCCACAAAATTAGTGGTTGTCAAATCTTAGCTGCATGTTAGAAACTTGCAAACAGCTTTCAAAAATGTAAAATATCTACATAACTCAGATATTCTTAATTCTTATAAAATTATTCTTGAGAAGATCCAAGAATTGGTGATCTTAAATACCAAATGAGTTCTAACATGCTGCCAAGGTTGAGAATGTCTGTCTTATAATATAGTGGGTTAGATGTATTTCTCAACCTGGGGTAGACTATGACATTTTAAGGGGTAGGCATTGATGATGTGCTTCTTTATAATATCTATGTATAGCCCATATTCTGTCATACAACTATGATTTTTAAAAACACTGTATAAAAGAAGGAAAAATTAACAAAGGATCATTATGTATAGGAGGAAATGGAAGAAACAGAAAATATAACACCAAGTAAGTTAGAGAAATGTCAAGAAAGTAGTCATAAAATGTACAAAAATATTTTGTGCTAAAAAGATGCCTAACAAATGGGATTTGTGTATGTTGAGTTGTTGATGATCGCTGCTAACCAGGACGACCACTCAAAATTGGAGCAGCATTGGTAATAGCCAGCTACAAAAGGGTAAAGCATGAGTAGCCATGGAATTGGAGAGAGGTATAGATACATTAATTATCATTATTACTAATATTATTCTATGTAAGGTTTGAGGCAAAGAAATTAACAACAAATATTGGAAGCTCATTAGGCATCTTCATTAGAAGAGAATATAGTCTGTTTTCCTGTGTTAGTTTCGTGTTAACAAGGAAGGCTTTGAATATGTATATGGAGAGTGACGGTGGAGCTAGAAGTTGAGTGTTTTGAGGTGCTGCAGAAGGCTCTTTACAGATTTTGGAGAATTTTTTTTTTTTTTTTTCTAAAATAATCTCCTCATTTGGCTTTTGTGAAACAAACCTCTGCCTACATTTTCTACCCTGGTATATAGTCATGCAGCACATAATATTGTTTAGTTCAAGGAGGGACCATATATACCACAGTGATGCCAAAAGATTATAGTGGAATTGAAGAGTTCCTATCACCTTGTGTCATCATAGCTTAATGCCCCATTCACGTTTGTGGTGATATTGGGCTAAACAAACCTACTGCATTGCCAGTTGTATAAAAGTACAGCACATACAAATATGTGCAACACAGAATACTTGATGATGATCATAAATGAATATGTTACCAGTTTATGCTTTACTAAACTATACTTTTAATCATTAGTTTAAGAGTATACTTTTTCAACTTATAAAACAAAAGAAAAAAGTTAATATGAAAAAGCTTCAGGTAGGTACTTCAGGAGGTATTCCAGAAGAAGGCATTGTAATCATAGGAATTGACAGCTTCAGGGGTGTTTTCGTCCCTGAAGACCTTCCAGCGGAATAAGATGTAGAGGTGGAGGATAGTGGAATTGATCATTCTGGCCCTAGATAGTCCTAGACTAATTTGTGTGTTTGTGTTTCAGTTTTTAACAGTAAAATTTAACAGTTAAAAAGAAAAAAAAATAAAAATAAAAAACAGAATATAGCTTATAGAATGTGGATGTAAAGAAATGAAACATTTTTGTGCAGCTGTACAATGTATGCATGTTTAAAGCTACATGTTGTTACAACTAAAAAAAGTTTTTAAAGTAAAAATGTTACAGTAACCTAAGGTTATTATTTAAGAACGAAAATTTAAATAATGTGTAGTCTAAGTATACAATGTTTATACTGTCTACGGTAGTGTAAGATAACGTTGTAGGCCTTAACAGTCTCTCACCACTCACTCACTGAGTATGTGCCGTACACAGGTGTATCATTTGTTATTCCTTTAGACTGTATTTTCACTTTACCTTTTCTATATTTATATATGTTTAGATACACAAATACTTATCACTGTCTTATTACCTGCAGTATTCAGTACGGTAACATGCTGTGAAGGTTTGTAGCCTAGAAGCAATAAGCTATCTCAATGGCCCAGATGTGTAGTAGGCTATACCATCTAGGTTTATGTGCATCTACTCCATGATGTTCACACAAGAATGAAATTGCCTAAGGATGTATTTCTCAGGACATATCCTTATGTTTAAGTGACTCATGACTATATATATTATTGTCCTGTCCCTAAAATATGTTCTTCAAATTTCCTTCCTTGCCTTTTTTTGTACAAATTTGTCCCACCACTTTCAAAACATTAGGTACACATCCATATTTTTAAACTACCATTTATACACTTATGAGAAGAAAAGGTATTGTGTGGACATTGCAGACTTGCTCTAGTCTTACCTTCCCAAAACCTCTCTTCCAGTCTATTGCACTTAACATTTCCTAACTCAAACTTACTCTTAAGTGTTCGGTGCATCAGCTTTGCTATTTTCCTATAGCACTGAGTGGCACAAGATCCTCTTCTGTCAGTGACCTGCTACCTTTTGCCACTGCCCTGGCTTCAGACACCTGTCAATGATTGCAGTTCCTTTACAAGTGAACTGTTTATTTCTAGTTCCTGGTCCTTATTCCTCTAATCTGCGCTATGAAGACCTAAATTCTAAATGGATATGTATTTATCATGTTATTATATTCAGATCTTCTGATTGCTACTCATTCTGTTCAGAATTGGTTCCAAACACTGAAATATATTTCAGTGGCCCTGATTTTTCAGAGCCTTCTCTAACACCTAAGAATGAGCTCTTAGCCCAAGAGATTTTGTCTTCTAGAATATTTAAATTGTGCCCTTGAGTTTCTGTACAATATGACTTCCTTTATAAACTTGATAAGTAATCAATAAACTATATACCAAGTCATTCCAAGGCACTGGGGATTGAATATTGTGGGTGAGTGGGATAAATACAACAAGAATGAAGGACAGTTTTTAGAACTATAAAACCCACAACCACCCCACTAAGGTGTGGAAAAGTCTGACTTTCTTTTATATTTGTTCTTTAAGTGCTCCCTATTTGTATGGACTCAAATGCTTCTGCTGCAAAAATGGAGTAGGAAGGCAGCAAATCACACTGCCACGTGTGTACCTATGCAACAATTTTGCATGTTCTTCACATGTACCCCAAAACCTAAAATGCAATAAAATAAATAAATGGGGGAAAAATGGAGTAAAAATTTAATTGCTTGTGCTGAAAACAGGCTTTGACTGAAAATTTACTCAACATTTAGAACCATTTCTTTTATCGAAGTAGTTTGTGGATTTGTTAACCTTTTGTTACAAATTTTCAGAAGTTGGAATTTTTAGGTTGTTTCAGAATTTTAGGACTAATTTTCATTGTGGATCAGCAGCATATATCTTAGAATATGGAGAACATTTATATAAAAAGAGTTGTAACATTAGCACAGTATTCTTTCACTTATGAATAAATCTACTCCATTGCATATTTCACAGAGTTTTCAGTATCATGTAAAATTTGATACATGTGACTCAAGGTTAATATATCGTCTTGATGACTTAATAAATATTGTAATAATCATTTTTACTCCTATAGAACATCTCTGTTTCCAAAGCCCTATTAAATATTAAAATGGCAACCACACGGTAGAAATGAGGTTACTAGAATGTAAAACATAATTTAGAACTTTTAGAGATACCTGTTGCTTACCTTAGCAAAGAGCCGTTTCTTAACATGTAAGCAAGCTCCTGGGACTGAAAAATAATTCTTGTAAATTAACATCTTGGTGGCTAAAGTAAAAATGAATGAGGCTGGGATTAACTTTTCAATTGGAGTGCAAGCAGTTTCTGAAATTACCTGTAAATGCATTGGCAAAGGATTTTGGGGTTGGCTGTTTTCTGTACATCTGAAAAGTGGAGACTGTCTACTACAAATCCCAAATGCAGTGTGTTTGGCCAAAATTACATTTGTGTTATTTATTCTCTACCCGTGGTTTAGGGAAATAGAAAGATTTTGTCAGTGTCACCAGATACGCTGTGAGCTCAGGTAGGTGGTAGGGTATCTGGAAACAGAAAATAAATCAGGCCTGTCTTTGCCCCAGTTACAGTTGAAAGTTTGGATATTGCTTGTTGATATTTGATATACATAGGACTCCATCCCCATGAACATGTCGCATATTTGTAGTTTTTGTGATTGTGATTATTTATTCTGACCCCAAATATGATATGAAAAATAGACTTTCTGTTTTCATACTAAATCCAATTCAAAATAAATTGAAATATAAAATTTAATTAAAATACAACTTACCCTTAAATGATCACATTGTAGACAGCTTTAAATTATTTTTATCTTTTACATATTTTGGGGAATGGATATTTTATTTGCAAAATGTATTTATTTTTCATCCATAGAAGTATAAGAAATTGGATATTTCCCTTGCAAGAAAACACCAGACTTTTTTGAGAATATGTGCCATTTGTTTACTTGAAAGTGAGTTACTGAATCTTAATGAAACGAAATAAAGCACCAGACACCGTGACACTACTTAAAGCTAATGCAGTGGCATTTGGAGCTGTGTTCTTCATTCAGAATGGAAACAAGGTTGATCACAGTTCTCACAGACAATTTATTAAAATTAGGAAATTGTCAGGAAGACTCCAACAGCGGCATGCCGTTCACTTTTTAAAGTTGTCCCCCTCTTAACAATAGATATTTGGATAACTTTTTATTCTCTTCTTGGGCTCAGCTGGAAGAAATTTTTACCACAAAAGAAGCCTGATTTTATGCATGTTTGACTTAATTCAGAGGGATTTATGAATACCACAGTAGCCTGTTTGGTTTGGCTGTGAATAATGTGAGGCATATAGCTTTTATTTCTTTCAAGCTGAAATATCTGATGTCTTCTTGGTAACCCTTTTTAGTGAAACAGACAACTTTTAAAAATACTAGAACCCAAACATCAAACATTCTTATTTGTTCATTTTTTTTACACACTTTCTGAAATATGTGAGAAAATATGACTTTTAAAAAAGCAAGAGCTTAAATGCATAAAATAAATGTGGCTAAGTAAAAAATATGGTGCCAACTCAGACTTAATATTTTATTTTACAGAATAACTAAAAGGAAACAGATGTGAAAATAACTATGTTAGAGTAACACACACACACACACACACACACACACACACACGCACACACAGGCACAACTAGCATTGCAATATTTTACTACAATTAGAACGTAGCCTCTGTGGCTTTGAAGCAGAGATTGACTTAGATCAATATAATTTAGGAGGTATTTATTGGCTCAAATCATGATTATAGAGATTTTAGTAATTATAGTTTTCTTTTTCATATTTTGCAGTTACATCACTTGGTGATGGTGGCGTCATTTTACAGGAAGGTACGTTGCTAAGTCTGATTAGAAGCAACAAACTCATTGAAAATTCCCATTGTCACGCATTCTTCGATTTGGAATATGCATGTAGGAGAGACTAAAGCAAGAACATTTCTTTTCTGAAACATATGAATATTAATGCACTTGTGAATTTCATCCTCTGGCAGATGGTTATGAAGGACAGGTCTTATGTAAAGTTGGCGTTAGGGATGAAGGGTTATGAGGGATGTGGAGACAGTTTAGAAATTGTCCCTGACTGGAAGGAGCCTTGTTACATAGAATCTAAGGTCATCCTTTATGGGAATAGTATTCTCAAAATTTCATTTAACTCTCTCCGGTGAATCAAGAGCCTCCAAGTAAAGAATATGAGGACCTTAGCTTTGAGGTGACAAAACGTTTCCTTAAAAATTTCAGTATCTTCAAGGATCCAAGACAGAACAAACAAAATATTTTCATGCTTCATATATTTTTATGATTATAATCCATATAAACAATAAAGCTAAGAAATTGATTGTAGCATTGATTAATTTATATAAATTGATGTATGCATCTGGATCATTCTTTTAAAAGATAGTAATCTTATCCAATATTCATACAACTTTTTTTGTCATGCTTTTAAATTGTTTTAGTATCTAGGAACAAAATATTCGACTACTGTGTTATGTCTCTTCAAAGTTATTAGCTGCTTGAAACCAGTTTTTCTTTTAGTTTGATTTGGTGTGAAAACGTTTGTGTTTTTATAGAACAAGTGTTCAACACTACAATTTTAGCTTTTTAAAATTATTTTAGTCAGCATTAGTGACTGCATTTGTGATTAGATTTATGATTAATCTGTTGATAAGAATTTGTTACTTTTGGCTACTTCTAAAGAAGAATTTATCATCTGCCATCATTTTCTTTAACTTAATCTGTCCTCCAAACACTGACATTATCTGGAAATTGTCCTTTTTAATATAAGTAAGCTTTATCTCTTATAAGTTAAAAAAAAAAAAAAAAACTATTTTGATGAATAACATTTGCCTACATGGACAAAAATAGTAATCAGAGATTGTAGAAGATTGGTAAAAATGATATCTGAAAGTTCTCACAGTTGTGGCATACATATGAAACCTTCCTTGAAGATCTTTATGTTGTGTAAGCCCCAAATCAGTGAACAAACAGATCTGCAAGTGGAGGAACTCTTTGTAATTGCTTTCATTATGGGTAATGTTCTTCCACAGATGAGTATGTGAGCGTTGATGTCAAGAGATAATTATGCCTTATTTTCTAGAGACTCAGACTTAATTTCTGGTAAATGAAGACTATGTCTTTTGCTGGCACCACTGAAGCATGTTGTATTTTAAAATAAGATATAAATTAATTTGCTTTATATGCACAGTGTGTGTTTACATATGCCTTTCTCTGATACTCACTGAAGCACAGAGTTTCTTGGGATATTTTCTGAAGACTTAATAAAATGTGAAACTTTCACCTGCTATTGAAAACTTAATAAAACTGGGATTCATAGTGGGAAAAAATGTCTGAAAGTTAATATCTCACCTTCTGTACGTGACATTCAGAGGATGATTATAATTTGTTCTGTGGGTAGTCTAAAATTAATTTTCTGCTTCTTTATTTATTAGATTTTTCTTTCTTACACTGTTTTGATAGATTTTTTTTCTGGGCTCTTTTATTAGTGTAGAAAAAATATGGAGCCTAAAAAAATTCAAAATCCTTAGCCAATATTGTTTCTCTGTGCTCATTTAGTGCATTTTCAAATAATTTAAAAGAAGGGTTTAAATTCCAATACTACCTAAACACAAATATGATTTTTTTTCTTATTCTAGGGTCATTGTCATCGCTTTCAAAGACAGTCTCAGAAATAAAGGTTGCTACAAATTTACCTACTTGAAAAAGTAAGTGATTTTTTTTTTTTTGAATTGTTGTGGTTAATTATCCACTTTCAATTTGAGGGAAAGAGCTAGATTGTTGTCAAGATACAAGCATTCTTCCATTGATATAGCTGGCTTGTATACCAATTTGGCCATAATAACCTTGAACTGAGTAAATAAAGGCAATACCAATGCTTTTACAAGTCACAGAGTGGGTGATCATTTACTATGGACTTTGAATGCTGGCACACCCTCTGAGGATAAGCCACTCAGCGGACGCTAGGTATTAGTTCCTATTCAGTTAAGTTAAAAATCATTTTATCATCTGTTCTGTAGAAGTGAAAATTGCTGTTTCTTTTTTTCTTTTTTCTATTGTTATTTTTTTAAGATGGAGTCTCGCTCTGACACCAGGCTGGAATGCAGTGGCTTAGTCTCAGCTCACTGCAACCCCCACCACCTGCTTCAAGTGATTCTTCCGCCTCAGCCTCCCAAGTAGCCGGGGCTATAAGTGCATACCACCACTCCCAGCTAATTTTTGTATTTTTAGTAGAAAAGGGGTTTCACCACGTTGGCCAGGATGGTCTTGATCTCTTGACCTCGTGATCTGCCCGCTTCAGCCTCCCAAAGTGCTCAGATTCAAGGCGTGAGCCACCGCTCCTGACTGAAAGTTGTTATTTCTTCAGGAAAAAGTTGGATATCAATGGCTTAGCATCCTTAACTTTAAATGGGAATATAAATAATAGCTATTCCACAGAATTAATATTATGAATACATGGATATTGCCTAGTAGATATCAATATGCTGTATATCATCTTTTATTTATCTAGCAAAATCAAATAGATGAACAGTGAGCTTACATTTTCTTCCATCCTTGTTTTTTTTTTCTTTATTATGACCAAAATATTATGATGAAAAGTTAAAAAATCAATTTCAGTATTTTTGTTTAAAACTACAGTAGTATAATTCGGGAACAAATTTCAGTAGGAAATGAAGACAGGAGTAACTAAAAGGTGTTGATGGGCAGACAACCTGAGTTGTCAGTAGTAAAAGAGATTCTCTACTGCTTTGGATTTCAGATACTCTTCTATCTCTTAGAGGCATGCTGGGCTCTGTGTCTCTCAGAAATATGGCTGTCATTAGGCCTCTAGTCAAGGCTTTAAGATTAACTGGCTTATTTATTTATATAAATAAGATAGAAGAGTTTGTGTTTTGAATAACTGGAGAATTTATCAGTTGGTATTGGAAAGAATGTCTGCCTTTGTTCTGATAACCTAAACAAGATGAGAAAAAAAAAACCTTAAGATAAATTTTACATAATAACAACAGTAATATTGTAGTAGATCAGAGGCTATGGGAATTATGTTTGTTGATATAATATATTCATATATTTTAATGTCATAGATATAACTTTTCATAAAATAGATTCTACCTGTGGTAGAATCAGAAAGACATCTAGAGGGGAAGAAGCAATAAATATTCTCTTCCTCTAAAGAACAAAACAAAACAGAAACATTTGTGAATCTATTCTATAGTGTTTGTTCCAAAGCTTATCTGGCAGTTTTGTTTGCTAAGCTTACTGAGAGAAAGAGAACTTGTTGTTAAAATATAAAATGTGTTTATTAAGAGTCATATTTATTCAGTATTCACTTGATATTCAGCATCATTCTAGGACCTGGGGAAGGACAATGAACTAAACAGTCATGTCCATGTTTTCCTGGGGTTATATTACAGCCAGGAAGAAAGAAAATGAACAATGGGGAAAAAATTCTTCAGAGGATGGGGAAAGCCCTAGAAAAAAAAACTAAACCTGGGTAAATTGTAAAGAGAATGAAAGTAGATCAGGGGTGGGTGAAATTTATATCTGACCGATGAAAAGAGCTACCTATGGGCAGAGCAGGAATGAGAATGACAGAGGGCGGCAGAGCTAAGATCCTCAGGCAGGCACAGGCTTGATGTTTTGGAAGAGCACAGTGGAGGTTAGCATAGTGTGTATGGTGGGGGATAGTGAAGAAGGGCTGATTTGAGGGAGGTAAGTCTTGAGCAACAAGCACAACCAGCATGTTGAGAGGTAGGTGTAAGCCATGGCTAAAAACAAAAACAAAAACAAAAACAAAAACACAACAAAACATTGGAGAGCTTTCAGCAATGCAATAAAATGATGTAATTTGTCTTTTAAAATGAACATAAATGATTCTTGCATAACTACATGTACACACCCACTATGATAAGTAAGAGATCACAGTGATAAAGACTAGAATCTGTGTAGAATGCAATTATTGTTATACTATGTAACCATTTTGGGTTTGTTTTCATTAACTACTTAGTAATAAAAAGAGATCAGTGGACATCTTTGGACAAATAAATTCTGATTGAAAGATACAAATCTAATCCAGTAATATCACTCAAAAATCTTGTGAATAACCACCACATGATAGTACCTAGAAATCTAGTTCTACTAATACGATTCAAACTTAACCTACAGATACTTTTCATTACATTATTCTTAACATGAACAGGGATCTGGAATTCTCTACTCAAATCTCCTTTCTGAAAGATAAATAATATATGTTTATTAGCTGTATGCATACAGATATACAATTTAATATTTCCTTTTAGTAAAAGCTCACTTTGTTGTATACTATAACTTTCTATAGGGAGAATATAAATGTGAATTTTGAAGATTCATACAATGATAACATGACAATACTTTTAAAAGATCCAAAAATCCAACTTTCCGCAAAGAAACAAAATATATTATTGACATTTGGTAGTAGAATTGATATCATTTAATGTGTAACATTCATCACTATTTTGAATTTTGATAATTATTATTCAAAAATACTGCCAAAAGAGCACCATATGTAATGATTTATCAATAAAGCTGATTGTTACTTTATCCCGCTGTTGCTCAGAGTGTTAGCTAATGATTAGAGCCTGACCATCTCTGAAAAAATGAATCATTTGATCATGTATATTGTCTGTGTATAGTTTACATTCTGTGGTACACGGAAACATGGCTTCGCCAGAGATGTTCCTACTGTAATCCCAAGAACCTGTGACTATATTACTTCACAGTGAAAAGGGTCTTCTGAATTTGATTAAGTCGACAATCTCGTGATGGAGACATGCTCCTGGATTGCCTTGGGTGGTCCTGATGTAATCACAGAGGTCCTTCAAAGAAGGAGAGTGGGCCAGGTTCGGTGGCTTACATCTGTAATCCCAGCACTTTGGGAGGCAAAGGCAGGTGGCCTGGCCAACATGGTGAAACTCGGTCTCTACTAAAAATATAAAAAAATTAATTGGGCATGGTGGTACATGCCTGTAATCCTGGCTACCTGGGAGGCCGAGGCAGGAGAATTGCTTGAACCTGGGAGGTAGAGGTTGCAGTGAGCTGAGATCTTGCCACTGCACTCCTGCGTAGGTGACAGAGTGATACTCCATCTCAAAAAAGAAGAAGAAGAAGAAAGAAAAGAGGGAGAGTGAAGGTCAGAGGAGAGAAAGCAATGTGACAAAGAAGGCAGTGATTGGAAAGATGAGCCTCTAAGAAAAGGACGGCCAGAAGCTTCAGAAATCTGAAAAGACAAAGAACACATTTTCCCTGGAGCCACCAGAAGGATCTTGCCCTGCTTACAGCTGGATTTCAGAGCTGTAAAGTTCATTTCAGACTCCTGACCTCCAGAACTGGAACAGCATGCATCTGTGTTGTTTTAAGACAATAGGTATATAGTAATTTGTTGTAATGGAAAGTAGAAACTACCGCACATGCTGAATCATATTAATGTGATGCAAGAGATAAGGTGAAATTCTAAAATACTAAAAATAGTAACAATAATTCATATTCCTAATTCTCTCCTAAGAAGTTGGAAGAGAATAATTACTTGGAGATAAAAAATGATAATCTGCTACATAAAAGAACTTTATAATAGTTTTTGTGAAATATACTTTAAAGCAAACGTGAGTTTCCTCTTAAAAAGCACTCAGTTGAAAATAACTTTTAGGGTTATTAAAGACTGTTAATTTTCAAATATGATTTGTTATATTCTTGTCTCCCTCATATTTTGGAGGGGAGTAAAGTATATAGTGCTTGGAATTTATGAGGACAAAGACTTCCCTTCATCTGCATTTGCATCTGTGGTCTTTAACCAGTGTCTCAAAGGGTTAGAAGCCCTCACATATGTTCATGGCTGAAAGAATGGGGCTAATGCATCCAGGATGCTTGTGATCACAGTTTGATCTCATCCTATTTCACCCTTTGTGTCATGACAGTGTAATTGTAAAATGCCATACCACAGTCTGACATAGTGCAACTCCACCTCAGGTAGGAATTGCGTCTGCACGGTGTTATGCCTCAAATCACTGTTTAAACCTCTTTAAACCTTAACCAAAACAGCGAGGCTCCTTTTGGCTTGAGGAACATTACTTTTTGTCATTGTAACCACTGCAAGTTCAAATTTGAGGAAGCTCTTTTTTCTTTTTAATGTACAATGTTCACTTTTTGCTTTGAATTCCAGCTGTGAGTGGAATTAACTTTCAAAATAAGGAAAATGGCCTCTGCAGCTGCAGAAGAGAGTTTGGGGCCCACTTGAATCAGGCACAGTTGGTGAAAGGAGAAAATATCATGAATATCCTTCCACTACTTTTGTGTCACTGTTGGAGGCCTTTTGTTGAAAGAATCCAAACATTATTCTGCCTTCCCAACTTCTGACAGCATGGATGGGCAGCAGTCCTTATGAAAACCTGTTCTTAGGAAAATGCTGGCTCTGGTCACCATTTTTCTAAGAGGGAAGAAGTCTTTCAAGGAAATGCATTCTAAAAGCAAAAACAGGATTACATATCTGAGTCATCCAGACTCTCGAATTCAATGCCTGAATAATGGAATGATGTGTGATGTGTTTACTGAGCTTCCAATTCTGGTATGCGATCATTTTAAAAATCATATTTGTATGCCATTTAAGTATTTTGAGTACTCACTGATGAAACTCTGTAGTAAGATTTAATTTTTACTATATTTAAGACTATAACATTATTTTAATAACTCCCAGTGTATTAAATTAAGTCTCTGTGTTACTTTTCAAAACTAAACAAGGAATCTACATATTTGTTCTTGTTCTAACCTGCAGTGACAAAAAAGAGAAGCATAATTCATTTTGGCGTGAATTTCTTTTTTGCTCTTACGTATATTTATCAATTTTTTTTGAGTACCTGCTCTGGATCAGGCATCGTTCTAGACACTGGAAATCGATGTGGAACAAAATATAGGATACCCCTGTACTCATATAGCATTACTTTTTGTGGGATAACATAGGTCATAAACTAGGAAACTATGTTAAGTCTATCTCAGGTAGTTGTAAACATGACAAGGAAAAGAAAACAGAAGGTGATGGCAGTGGCGTATTAGAGATTGGTCAGAAAAAAATTTTCTGTGAAGACCTAGCTGGTGAATCATGGAGAGATTTGACAGAAGGCTTTTCCATACTGAAAGAACAACTGAATTAATCTGTTCTTGGCAATGCTGTAAAGAAATACCTGAGACTGGGTAAATTATTAAAAAACAAAACAAAACAAAACAGAGATAGAGGATTCATTCACTCACAGTTCCATAGGCTTTACAGGAATCATGATGCTTCCCACTGCTTGGCTTCTGATGAGGTCTCAGGAAACTTCCAATCATGGCGAAAGGCAGAGGGGAAGCCTTTCTTCCATACATGGCCAGAACAAAAGGAAAGAGAGAGAGAGAGTGGGGAGGTGCCACACACTTTTAAACAATCAGATGTCAAGAGAACTCACTCACTATATAGTAGCAAGGGGAGATGGTGCTAAACCATCCATGACAGCTCTGCCCCCATGATCCAATCACTTCCCTCCAGGCTCCACCTCTAATCTTTGGGATTACAATTCCACATAACATTTGGGTGGGGCACAGATGCAAACTATATCAACAGCAAACACCAGTCCTCGAGGCTTTTATATATTTAGACATCTGAGTGGAGGAGAGGTATGTGGAAGGAAGGTAGAAAACTTAGGTAGGAGCTAGATCAAGCAAAGACTTTGGAAGTGTAGATTTCTGTTCCCCAGATGACTTTCTATGGCAGATATTATAGCAAGTCTGCCCTCTGCTACATATTTATAATGATCATTTGAGTTGATTTGAATATCGTGAAGTTATGGTAATTTGGGTCTTTGTTCCTGAAGAGATTGCTGAGTCTATGACAATATTGACATAGTTAAGATTCTTGCCAATACTGACATAATTTAGATTTTCTCTCTATCAAATTATAACATCATATTAAAAAAGAGGGATACATTTATTTTTCCTGAGGGTTCAAAGAACCAGGTAAGTCTTATTAGAGCTACAAAAGGTTGCTTTTAAGCCTTAAGTATTTTTTTGGAGTATTCTTTTTTGACTATGTTATGACTATGTTAAGAATTACATAGCAAAGAAAAAGAAGAGATGAAACATGTCATATTCATTTACTCCTTTTTCATCTTGCTGAGTTTTTCTCTCCTTTATCCACTACTTCCAACATATCAAGATATGTTCAATTTTAGGCCCTTAACAAAATTCCCTAGGGTATTAGTCCATGCATCTTACTCTGAGTTGCATTTAATGAATCACTATTTGTTTTTGGACATCAAACTGTACTAAGCCTCCTTTAATGAAAGCATGTATTTCATCTCATCACTTCAGGTAAAAAGAGTTTTCCATATGTTGTACATCCCCATCATGACTGCTAAGATGCCGTCATGGTTATATACTACCTAGTTTACATTTAGAAGACAGAATGGCAGCTTACTAGAAAATAATTCTGAAAAGGTGTAGAGCTATTCATCAGCTAGTCTCAGCTGCTATTAAATGAATAATGCCGTGATTAAGAACTGGGCACGGTGCAGGCAAAGAATCTACTCTTTTCATGGAATTCGATAAATTAATTAGTCACCTTGTGATTATGTGGCTCTGTTAGAACAAAGTATTGCTAGCATAGCTTGAGATAAACAAGAACATACTGTTTTCTTCTCCTTTTTTAAAAAGATAATTCTGAGCAGTAATTAAATATTTTAAAAACAGATAAGTTTATTAATACTGCATATAGTAAGAAACCAATCAGTTAAGCCTAAAACTCAGAAAAGACACCAAATTGACAGCATTCAAATAAGAGGTAAATTATGTCTAGCAAGATGAAAATATACCTGTAATAACTTGATAATGTGTGTGAAATAATACATCTGCAACTCAGTTTTTGAATTTACAATTAGTTGTAATATTGTATGGTCATAAATAATGGTATGAGGATGTAGGAGAAAAATAGTTTGAAAATGAAGAAACAAGCAAACAAATATAACCACATACACATACAGAATATGTGACATAACATCATTGTTGAATATGTGTTTATAATTTACTGTATACATGCTGCCATACATATTTATATGAAAGACTATTCAAGGGAAATATTTTTACCAAATAATTTTGATATGATGTCATTCAAGAAACATTAAGATTTCAATGTTTTTGTCATATTACCAGAAAAATGATATTGTAACTCCCTCACTTTTGAGACTCTTTAGTAGGCACTGGGTCTTTACAGTCTATTATGATCCCTTTAGGCTTCATTATTTATAAAAAGATGGAAACATAACTTCAAGATGTAGAAAAGCAATGTTAAGGAAGGTTAAATGCCTTGTTTCATATTGGAAGTGTTGGTTTTTGTTTTTGGATCTAATAAAAAGAATCACAAAGAAATTTACAGGCAGTGAATTTATGGTAGCACAGAAACATGAGAGAGGAGAGAGAGAAGAAAAAATGTCAAAAATGATCATGAAAAAAATTTCCAACCATCAGAAATCCTCAATATATTTGACAGATTAGTTTGGAGTGACTTTCTAAGCCACAGAAACTCTTTGCAAATTCCTATTTGAGATTTTTGTCTTCTCCGTGAATCTCTATACAGGTGTCCACCTGGACTTCCACAGTAAATCTCAATCAGGTAGGGCACCGGATCTGATTAGTCTACAAATCCAATGGCATTTATGACTATCACCATGAATATTGTCAACCTCACATTTCATTTCAAAGTGCACCCTGACATTTGGAGTTTATAGCATTAGCTGGAAAGTATATTATCAATTTACATTAGAATTGACTCAAAGCATGGGGAGAGTGAACTGATCAAATGGGAATTGCTATATATGGCTGTCCCCAAATGTATGAAGAGCTGTGATGTGGAAGGAGGGTTAGATAAGTTCTCTGCAGTTGTAAGTTTCAGAAATAGGACCAAAGGCAGAAGTCACAGACAGATTCAACTAAGTGAAAGGAAGTACTCTCTAGCCCTGAAATTACTCACAGAATAGATTTGCTGTGAATGGAGAGAATAAGTACACCAGAAGAATTCAACAAGGGTCAGAATGACTGTCTACCAAGGTATCACAATGTCGATCGTGGCAATTTTGAGTAGATTAGCATGTGTTATTATGTAAGGCAGTTTCTCAGACCTAAGATTCTATGATTATAATCAGATTGGTTGTATTATTGCTTTTCATTTAAAAGCTAAATATTTTTGTGTCAGTAGAAAAGATCAGATTAAATTTTTGCTATATTACTATGTTGTAATAAATTTTTATATTAAAATATACTACAAATGCTACTGGTTATAAAAATGTTATTAGATACACAGATCTTTGTAAAAAATGACAATATAATGAAATTCTATAGGAGTGATTTGAGTGAACTAATTTAAAAATAATAAAAGTTTCTCTCACACTATGTTAAAATGATTGGGAAAGGCTTCTTGATATTGGTCTTAGCAATGATTTCTTAAACTTGACGTTAAAAGCACTGGGAGCAAATTGGAAATACACAAATAAGACCACATGAAACTGAAAAGAAAGATTTCACAGCAGAAGAAACAGTCAGCAGAATAAATGACAAACCATGGAATGGGAAAAAAATATCTGCAAGCTACCTATCTGATAAGGGGTTGATATCCAAAATATATAAACATCTCCTATACTAAATAGCCAAAAACCAAATAATCTGATATTTTAAATGGGCCAAGTATTTGAATAGACATTTCTTCAAAAAGACATACAAAGAAGGCACACAAATATAGCCAATAGATACGTGAAGGGTGGACATGACTAATTATCAGAGAAATGTAGATCACAGTCACAATGATATATATCACCTCACACCTGTGAGAGTGGCTATTACCAAAACAACAACAACAACAACAAAAAAGATAAATGTTGGCAAGTTTCTGGAGAAAAAGGGATGACTCCTGTATGTTGTTGATGATAATGTTAATTAGTAAAACCTTACGGTTCCTCAAAAAATTAGACATAAAACTACCACATGATTTAGAAATCCTACTTTTGGATGTTTCCAAAAGAATTGAACCAAGGGTCTTGAGGAGATATCTGCACTCCCATTTTAATTGCAGCATTAGTCAACATATGGAAACAACCCAATGTCCATCAATGGCTAAATGGGTAAGGAAAATGGGGTACATATATATGAGAGAAAATATTATTCATTCTTAAGGAAAAAAGGAAACCCTACTGTTTTTGACAACATGGGTAAACTTAGAGGATGTTAATCTAAGTGTAATAAACCAGAGAAGAAAAAATACTGTAGAAGAAAAAATACTGTATAATTCTACTTATATGAGGTATCTAAAATAATCAAAATCATCGAAACAGAATAGAATGGTAGTATCCAGGGACTGGAAGGAAGAGCAGATGCAGAGTAGTTCAATGCATATAAAATTCATCATGAAAAGTAAGTTCTAGAGAGCTGCTCTACAGCCTAGTACCTGTAGCTAAAAATACACTATTGTGTACTTTAAAATTACTTAAAAAGATAGAGCTCATGTTGAGTATTCTTACCACAAAAACAAATCAGAAATGAACACAAGAAAATTGTTGGAGGTGTTGGATTTTTAGTACCTTTATTGTGGTGATATTTTCACACGTGTGTATATATGTTCAGACTCATGAAAATGTATAGACTAAATGTGTGCATTTTTTTGTATATCAGCTTGCCTCAATAAAGCCTAAAGAATGTATGCGGAACTTTACATATACATAGACACAGGGAAATTTGAATTAAGTTGGTAGATTGTGTCAGTGTCAGTATCCTATTTGTGTTATTACTATACTCTCGTTTTATAAGCCTTTATCATTAGAGAAACTTGAGCAAAATGTACAAAGCATCATTTAATTTTTTTTCTTACAAGTTTATATGAATCTAATTTTTCTAAATAAATTTTTAGGAATACCTGGCATAATTAATTCAGTGTGTAGTGGAAATATCAAGATTAGCCTTTGTAATTGCACATAAGTGATCAAATTTTGGCTAGCCTGATAGTGAAAACGTTGTCACTAACAGATAGTTGAGCTACATTTGGTTTTTGATCTTGAGACAGTGGCTTGAAACATTCTTAAGTGACGTTTTCCTCCTTGTTAGATCTTTTTGTTGCTCACTGGGCACGAAGGTCCCATTTAAGAAGCATTCAGTGAAGCAAATACTTATAAGCAAATTCCATCAAGTTGAAAATTATGGGATTCATTCCCTTATTATTATTTTTTTAACCTACTTTTAAGCTATCACTGTTTAATCAGGACATTTTAACAGACATTCAGAACAGTTCAATCCTGCAGGTCACTCTTGGCTCAAACATTAGAAGAGATGAAATAAAGTATTGTGTTGTATGCTTTTCAACTACTTGTTTTATTCTAATGAAATTTTTACTATAATATTTAATACAATTTCTAAAAAGCAAAATAGCACAATTCCCTCTTGAAATAATTGAATTTCTTAAGGTATATCTTATCTATAGCATTGATGTATTTTCTACCATTATTCAAGTACTGTCTGCATTTATTGTAGAAAGACATTTTGTTTGGGGGTAAATGTAGACAGCTTTATACTAATTAATTTCTAATAAATCATCTAATAGATGAAAATATTTCATTCTTACAGGAAAAGAATAAGACTAAGGAAATGTGACTATCCATTTTACCTTAAAGATTGTGAATACATGTACTTGACTTATTTATTTGAGGAAAACCCAAAATATATTGTAAAGATTTTTTAAATGTTTAATTTTCATTGTGTATATGTTTATGGGGTACATGTGACATTTTGGTACAGGCATGCAATGTGAAATAGCACATCATGAAGAAAGGGGTATGCATTCCCTCAAGCATTTATCCTATAAGTTACAAGCAATCCAATTATATTCTTTAGGTTACTTTAAAATGTACAGCTAAGTACAGAATACACTTACTTTTCCTCAGCACATGGACCATTCTCAAATATAGACCAGATGTTAGGTCACAAAACAAGTCTTAAAACATTCAGAAAACCTGAAATAATATCAGGCATCTTCTCTGACCACAGTGGAATAAAAATAAAAATTAATAACAAGAGGAATTTTTGCAACTATACAAATACATAAAAATTAAACAACGTGCTCCTGAATGACCAGTGGGTCAATGAAGCAACATATAAAAAACACTGTATGTTTTACTGGATTGAAATTGGTATGTCCAATACACAATTTGAAATGCTTGCAATCTTGCAAAA
>NW_016107329.1:3062508-3179426 GCF_001604975.1 Cebus imitator
TCTGAAATATGACAATTCAGAGTGTAAATATTTTTTTGGGATGTTGTGGCAGAGAATACTCCTCAGATCTGAGTGACATTTTAATTTTTGGATATACGCTTGGTGGAGAGCACTACTTACAAAGGTTTCTTTTATGTTAATGCCAAATCAATTTTATAGAAGGCTTTTTATCTCTCAGTCTGCCAAGGGAAAGTATGTAGTTTAAAACTAAACTATCTGTTAAGGAAATGAAAAAGTCACCCAGAGGGCTTCATGGTCTTTGAAAATTCATGCTTAAGAAATTGCAGATGTCCTGTCTGATTTTTACAAAATCATTTACAATACATATAAACAGAAGGATAAAATTTCTCCAGTAAACATATGCTCCCAGGCTCATTTGGATTTTCAGTTTGTAATCAAATGGCTTTGGTAAGAATCCAAGACAGTATGTTGACTTTTACCTGGAAGAAATTTAGTTTTATCTCTCCCACCAAAGGAATAAAAGAGAAATTATTTCATATTTAAGAAATATACAATTAAGTCATTTGCTTTCTCTTCCAGTGAGCCAATATCTATTTATTTTTATAGAAAACATATATGTTTCTTAGTGAAATGTGATGTGATGTGAAGTACAGCTTTACCCTACTCTTGTGCTTATTGTTATTTACTTTAGTTAAGAATCAACTTACTACACATCAAAGTAGCCAAAAATTGTGATCCATATCTATGTTGAACTTTTTTCAATTATTAATGGAGTACATCTGAGAAACTAAGTACTGAAGATTGAATCACTTATCTCAGCAAAATGTACAGAAGTACAGGGCACATCTTCAGTTTTCAGTTCATGCTGTTGTGCTGTGCTGAGTTACATGTAAAGATAGGTAAGATAAGTAAGTCTGGGCTGGGCATGGTGGCTCACACCTGTAATCCTAGCACTTTGGGAGACCAAGGTGGGTGGATCACGAGGTCAGGAGTTTGAGACCAGCCTGGCCAATATGGTGAAACCCTCTGTCTACTAAAAATACAAAAATTAGCTGGGTGTAGGTGTGGTGGCAGATGCCTGTAATCCCAGCTTCTCGGGAGGCTGAGACAGGAGAATCGCTTGAACCCAGGAGGCAGAGGTTGCAGTGAGCCAAGATCATGACACTGCAGTCCACTGTGAGTGACTAAGCAAGACTGTTTAAAAAAAAAAAAGTTAGTCTAGTGTATTATATTTTGCAGTGTCTTCCAGTTGTTTAAAAATAATATGTATTTTAGCTATTTCATTAGTGTGCTTGGGCTGCTGAAACAAAATACGGGAAACTAGTGTCTTAAATAACGGAACTTTCTTTTCTCGTCGCTCAGGAGGCTGGACATCCAAGATCAAGGTGCTAGCAGGGTTGATTCCTCCTGAGGGCTGTAAGGGAAGGATTTATTCCAGGTATTTCTCCTTGACTAGTAGATAGCTCTCTTTTCCCTGTATCCTCACATGGTCTTCCCTTTGGGGTATCTGTGTCCAAATTTTATCTTCCTATAGGGATACCAGTCACATTAGATTAGGGCCCACCATAGTGATCTCATTTTAATTTAATTACCTTTGAAAATATGCTATTTTCCAATGCAGTCACCTTTGGAAGTACTATGGATTAGGACTTTGACATATGCACTTTGGGCATGGTTTGGTGAGTGGTTTGGTGCAGTTCAGCTCATAATGTCTATCCATGGGCAACAGGTCCTGCTTATGTTCAAGGATTTGACCTTCTCAGGCCATAATACTCTGAACGCGCCTCATCTTATGGGATTTAACGTTGTACAAGTATTTGTTTGGTGTTGTGTGTTTGTGATAGGATGCTAACTCATAAAGAAAACAACAGTTGAAGTAATGACCTAGAATACACATAATCTAAGGTCTCATCTATATACAGTCCATTTTAATATAAATTCATAATGAAATCCAGTTAATTTGGTTTCTCTTTCATATTGAGTTTGCTCGTCAGTGCCTGTTAATTTTTTTGCGTACCATTCCCAGTATCTCACCCCTTTAGCTCAGATCCGCAGTCTCCATTTGTCTTTACTGTTACACATCTGTGAATGTGAAACTTAACTGTCACAAAATTAAAAACAGAAAGCATCTTTCTGGGTTGATTATTCTTGACTCCAAAACTGGTTTTTGTTGCATGTGTATCAATGCTATATTATTGTGGAAATAGGGTTTTAATGCACAAAGCTACTATATTTCTACTTGTCTACTTTATATGAGGCTTATTAATTTAGTTTATGCACGACGTCTTCAAAATAGATTCAAACATGCTAAAGGGCAATTCATGTTCCTTTCATTTATGTTGTTACCTAAGGCAGCATCTGAGATTGTGCACTGCAAATAAGGGGTTCTTGGTTAATGTTTCCTAACCAACTTTACATTGCTGCAAATAATCATTCTACTGTGCGATATAGTTTATGAAGGCGGAATTTCCTTCTCTATAGTAATTTGTGTGCAATCTTGTTTTACCATACCTAATTTCATTCAGGAACCATATTTTTCATGATGTATGCCTCAAGCTAGCTGCTATTATGGGAAGTCAAATTATTGGTCAGAGATGTTACTTGGAAGGTGCATGTCTTACACAAACACTCTGTATGTATTATGGCTAAGATCACATTTTCTCCCATACAGCATAGTTACAAGTCAAGTTGTTTCACATATTTTGAATAGGTTATCTTTTAAGTAACCATGCAAAATATGCCATAGCTTTCAATACGTTTTATGTATAATCTCTTGGTGTTGACACTTATTTTCTTCTATAAAAATAAATGAAAGGAATGTATTGCTAATAGCTAAAGGAATTATATTTTAAGTGCCAAACTCTCCCTGACGTGTAACTCACAGGCTAGTAGTGAGCTGGGCACTTTGAAAAGTACAGTAACCCATGTAGCGTCTCAGAGTAAGAATCTGTTTTCAAACTCTGGTGGCGTTTTGGAAGATTTACTTTCTGTCTTCAAAGTCCTGAAAAAAGTCACAAATATGTTGTGATCTAGTCTACCCTCACTGAGTTAATCTCAAATTAAAAGAGCATCGAATATTAATGAGCTCTGCAAAATTTTAGGTGTCCATACAGAAATACAAGTTTTAGGACAAATGTAAATATGACAAAAGTTATTTTTGTTTCTCAGTTTCCCGAATTGTGGTTTATTTTAAAGAACTGGTCAGATATTGTTTAACATTTTATTATGGAAAATTTCAAACATATACCAAATACACAATTGTAATGGAGCCCTATTGCCTGCTTCAATAATTACCAACATTTTCACGTAATTTCAAATCAGATTATTCATATAGATTTTGTGGCTGATTTAATTAGTTAATTATATCAGTTCTGTTAAATAATTATTAAACTTGATTTAACACACCACTAATATTTTCTGATATTAGGAAGAAATCAAGGTAGGTGTTGAATAAACCACCCTATCGTTTTAAATTAATAAACCTTATTTTTTAGAGCAGTTTTTGGGTCACAGCAAAACTGAACAGAAAACACTTAGAGTTTCCATATAATCGTGTCACCACATATGCACAACCCCTTATTGCCAAAGTGCCACACCAGAGTGGCCCATTTGTTCAAACTGGTAAAAAAAAATCAACACATTATTATGACCCAAAGTTGCAATTAAATAATAAGACAATACACGGTAGGTGTGGCCAATTTCCAACAACCAGTCCATTTAGGGAAAAAAATAAGCCAAACTGGCAAATGAGTTTCATATATAAACTGCCATGATCAACAGTAGCCACACCTGCAATGTGACTGAATTTTAAAATTTTACTTAGGATCCTGAGCTTAGGTAAGAAAATCAGATCCTAGAGTTTAATTTAGTTTTACCTCAAGCATTTATTTAAGGAAGCATTCGTGGGTTTTTTTTTTTTTTTTTTTTTCAAGTAACTCCTATTTGTGAGTCTCCTTTGAAAGAGACACTGGCAGTAAAGTGTGTAAAATGAGGTGTTAGGGACAGTAGAAGATGTAGAAAAATGTTAGGGGAGCACCCAACCTAGTCTG
Organism: Cebus imitator; assembly: GCF_001604975.1. Lineage (NCBI taxonomy): Eukaryota > Metazoa > Chordata > Mammalia > Primates > Cebidae > Cebus > Cebus imitator. Next base: position 3,066,519 of record NW_016107329.1, read on the forward strand.
GAGTTAAGGATGTCTCCCTCAAAAGAGCCAATGACATGGAGACTGAGACTCCCTATGCAGGCACAATTAACGTACATTTGCTTTCAGAGGAAGTAAGGAAGCCCAGTCAGGGAGAGCAAACAGAACAAGACCAGGAACAGGGCTGCAAACACAGTGTGGGCAGCAGACACTCTTTAAGAAACTAGGATTTATCCTGAGCCCAGTGCAGTAGCACTCCAGCACTTTAAACTTTAGTAGGACACAATCCTATCAACACTCACTCTGGTTTCAGGAGGGAAATGGACTAACTGCAGTAAGGCTGCAGGCAGAGAAATGAGTTAGGAGACATTTCAATTATATAAATGAGGTAGGATGGCCAATTATAGTAGGACAGTATTAACTGCATAGAGAGAAGATAACAAAGGCATAGAGATGATATAACCCTTTTCTTTCATTATTTTACTAAAATGGAATAAAACCCAGTAAAGATAATAAACTTTCCCAAAATCAAGTTACAGATTCTAGAGTTTTCTGTTTGGTAGTCCAGCTCTTTTGAGTTTACAGTGCTACCCATTAAGAAAAGTCTACTAGCTTAAAAAAAAAAAAAAAAAAAAAAAAAAAAAAACTATCCTTGTAGCTTAAGAGCACATTTTATATGACTGAAATATACTTCAGCTTCTCAAGCAACCTGTACTGATTTTATGTCTTATGCTTGATTCCCAATACTCTTTGACCGAACTTCTTCTGTCTGCTGCCATCTTGCTTTGAGCCTTTTCATTGCTAACTGGACTTTGAGAAAGGGCAATGCATATGGAAGATAACACTGAAGTCCCCAGAATACCTGAGTATTTAAATGTATTCTATCTAATTAAAACTTGGCACATTCAAATGTCTTGTACCAGCAATTTGGGGAGGCGGAGGCAGGTGGATCACCTGAGGTCAGGAGTTCAAGATGAGCCTGTCCAACATGACAAAACCCCATCTCTACTACAAATACAAAAATTAGCCGGGCATGGTGGTGCATGCCTGTAATCCTAGCTACTTTAGGAGGCTGAGGCAGAAGAATGGCTTGAACCGGGGAGGCAGAGTTTGCAGTGAGCCAGGATCATGCCATTGCACTTGAGCCTGGGCGACAGAGCAATACTCCATCTCAAAAATGAATAAATAAATAAATGAATAGATAAAAAGAGTTCTCAGTGTGTGTATAATCCTCTTAGTCCCTGATCTTATTTTGCTTAAATGTTTACCAAAAGACTTAAACTATATACAAAAATAGGTTTAAAAAGTTAACTTAGTCATTTTTAGAAGATTCTTTACGTTCAAAGACCTCAGAATAAATGACAACATTGAGAAATCACAATTTATATTTCCTTCTCTAAATTACTTTTCATAAAATTAGCACAGTCATTTGGGTTGGTTTGGAGAAGTTGCAGTTAAATAACAAGACAGTACGTGGCAGGTGTGGCCAATTTCCAACAACCAATCCATTTAGGGAAAAACATAAGCCAAACTGGTAAATGAGTTTCATGTATAAACTGCTATAATCAACAATAGCCACAGCTGTCATGTGACTGAATATAAAAATTTTACTTAGGATCCTGAGCTTAGGTAAGAAAATCAGATCCTAGAGTTTAATTTAGTTTTACCTCAAGCATTTATTTAAAGGAAGCATTCATGTTTTCTTTTTTTTTTTTCAAGTAACTCCTATTTGTGATTCTCCTTTGGAAAAGCTTTATTTACACAGAAACCTAGTCAGACAATTTAGTTGAATTTGAGTTAAAATGTGGCATGTCTCCAAAGTCTATCATATTTACATCCTTGGCAAACCCTAAATATTGCTACATATTGGTGACCTGTGTAGAGATTTGAGGAATTTTAGTGTTTTAGAGGTATTTTGAGGTTATGAGAGCTTCCTAAAGGAAATATTTTGTGGCTTTACAAACTTTTGAAGGTGATAATTCTTTCAGTATGCCAAATTCCCCAGTTTTCTGTTGGCATCTACTCTCAATACATGAAATAAAGGGACACAACAGGAAACAGTTTCTACCTAAAATTGTTTACTCCAGATCGGGGCAATCAGAAATTACCACCAACAAGCTAAATATTAGCATGTAGTGTGCTGCTTAGCTTTTCAAAGCCACACATGGGGAATTTAACGCCAGGACTCCCATTAACAGCAATCGTTGCCAAACAGCAAACTCCCCAAGGACTTCATTCAACATAGATCCTGAAGTGTACATTGTGTTTTTTGAACAATCACGTTATTAAAATGTCTTCTGAAAGACATTTTAAAAGGAACAGGAGTCTTGATTATTTTTTCAACTGTATTTATACATTTTAAAAATACGTACTCCTCTTTCCTTCAGTAAGTTCCTGGATATGTCTATGTCTACTTTAAATTTCCCTATGCTCTCATGTTTGGATTATGTGCTTCTAGAACAGCCTGACTTCTTATTTCCGTATTCCTATATACTTATCTCCTCCCCTTACTAGACACTGAGATCCTTAAGAATAGGTACTTTGTCTTATTCCTGAACCCAGCACAGTGCCCACAGCCATGGAGGCAGCAAGCAGCTATTGGTTATTGATTGGGTAGTAAAGGAAAATACCTTGATGGTCACATCCCTAAATGTATGTGAAGGACATAATGTGGTACTACAGTACTAAAGTATAGAATTCAAGTTGTTACCAGGACATTCCAATGGTATTGCTGGGGCAGAGAACACCCCTGTTCTCCATGGCAGAGTAAACCCTTCAGGGCCAGCTTAAACAGAACTAAATGCAGGAAAAACATTTGCTCTGACACCCTCATATGTGTTCATGGCTGTTTCATAAGATAATTGTAAATAGGTGTAGATATGTTAAGAGACAACTTACGTGCATTTAAACTAGATTATTTGGAACACAAATTTCATCTGCAAAGAGACAAAAAAATGTTTTATGTTCTCCTTACTTAAATCATCTCTTTTCCAGTTGATCAGAAAATGCCATGGCCATTCCACTCAGGACATTGCCTTCTTTCAATCACAGACCAGTCAGATTCATTGTGCAGTGTCTATAAATTTCCCACACTCCTGTCTGTGACTCTAGAATTACATCTGTTATGATTCCCTCCCTATTCATTTGTATCAGCTTCCTGGAGTTGCCGAAGCAAATTATCCCAAACTCAATGTTAAAACAACACACATTTTTTGTTTTGCTGTTCTGGAGGCAAGAAATCCAAAATCAGTCATACTGGGCCTAAGTTAAGCTATTTGCAGTGGGTCTCCTTCTGGAGTCTCTCCAGGAAACTGTTTTTTCGTTGTTTCCAGCTTCGAAGGCCTCCTGTACTCTGTGGCCCCTGACCTGTCTTCCCATCATGTCAGTCTCAGATTCTGTCTTGACATCACCCACTTCCTTCTTTGACCTGCTTGCCTCTCTCTCATAAGGACCCTTATGCATACAGTTAGGCCTGCCTGGAGGTGACCCTGGATAGTCTCATCATCTCAAGGTATTTAGCTTAATCACATTTACAAAGTTCCTTTTGCTGTATCAGGTAACATTCACAGGTTCCAGGTATTAGGAAGGGGCTATCTTTGACCTGGTATTATTCAGCCTACTACAACATTTCTTCAAAAACAAAACAGAATGAAACATTCCCCACTAAAAATGAGCAAATATTATCAGTTCCACCAGGGAATTCCTATAACAGCAGCTACTACATTGAGAATGAAACCTGCCCCTTAATTATTTATCCACGCTATAATACCTAAATGAACACTAAGACAGAGTTCAGTAAATGATTACAGTGTCAGGGTTATAGTGTAATCACTGCAAACAAATGATCAAATTCAAGGACATACATAGTGAAAGTTCTGATCCTGGTCCCAGGTATAATCCATCTGCCTCAGGCTTTCTTCTCTTAGTTCTATCTGGATTCTACCCATGCTCTATGCAAGAGTTATTTTCCTGCATGCCCCATGTTGTGTTGAAGGAAAAAACTTTCTCTGATTTACAAACACATGTATGGTTTTTGCAACTTAGAAAAATCCCATAAAACTATATATATATATATATATATATATATATATATATATATATATATATTTTTATATATATATATAGTATATATATATATATTTTTTTTTATCCCGTAAAAAAAAATATATATATATATATATATATATATATTTTTTTTTTTTTTTTTTTTCTTTTCTGAGATGAAGTCTTGCTCTGTCACCCAGGCTGGAGTGCTGTGGTGCGATCTTGGCTCACTGCAACCTCCACCTCCTTAGTTCAAGGGATTCTTCTGCCTCTGCCTCCGAGTTAGCTAGGATTACAGGTGTGCACCACCACACCTGTGTAATTTTTTTTGTATTTTTAGTAGAGACAGGGTTTCACCATATTGGCCAGGCTAGTCTTGAACTCCTGACCTCAGGTGATCTGCCTGCCTTGGCCTCCCAAAGTGCTGAGAGCCACTGCACCCAGCCAAAACCATAAATTTTAATTATATTCTTTCAGTTTCATCTAAGTATGGAGAATAATTCAATTGACAGGAATTTATCTACAACTGATTTTGTGCCAGGCACTGCACAAGGCTTTTTATAGCCACTCTTCCAGATTCAGTTCCATTGGCTGTTTTTATCTCAAGAAGCTTCTTTTATTTTTTCTGATTCTCCTGAAATTACAAACCTCTCACTAGCAATCTGGAGGTCTAATACTCTTCTTCTTTATTGTACTTTTCCAGATTATTGCTGGTTGATGCAAGTATTCTCATTAATATACAGGGAAAGCATTTTGTCTATAGCAGATTTATCCACCTAATCATCAACTCATTCATTAGTAACAGGTTTTCATTATTGAGGGTTTTCACTGTGACATGTAGTGAGCTGTGCACTGTATTCATATTATCTGATTAAACAGACTTCCATCAAGAAAGAATTTTGTGAGCGGTATGATGATAGGTCTTTTCATAGGTATAGAGATTGGTGGTTTTCAGTCTAGTATAAAAACTGTATTATTAGACACACTTAAATAACATTTGTATATCTTTTGTGTATGTAAAAAAACAAGGGACCAGATAATGCATGAGAAACTAGGCCAGGCACAGTAGCTCACCCTGTAATCCCAGCACTTGGGGAGGCCGAGGTGGGTGGATTACTTGAGGTCAGGAGTTCAAGACCAACATAGCAAAATCCCATCTCTACTAAAAATATAAAAATTAGCCAGGTGTGGTGGTACACAGCTGTAATTCCAGCTACTCAGGCTCAGCCAGCAGAATTGCTTGAACCCAGGAGGCAGAGGTTGCAGTGAGCTGAGATGGCACCAATGCACTCCAGCCTCAGTGAGAGAGGAAGACTCCCTCAAAACAAATAAATAAACATAACAAAAAAAAGGAAAGATAAAATAAAAGTGATGTTTATGGATAGAAGATTGGAAAATCAGGGAAAGTTCAAAACGCTGTTTGATAGTTGAGAGCCAGCAAATTTGGTAAATATGTTATTTAGGTGTAGCCATGATAAGCAACTGCTTCTGAGCATCTTAACCTGATTAATCCCATATCGAAGACAGATTCCCATATCTCAAAAATTGAGAGAGAAGTAAAGTGGTGCTCTCATTACCTACATCATTTGAGTTCTCCAAGCATCTACAAAAATCCCATTTGTCCTTCAAGGAACTTTTTTATCTTAAAACGTGTCTTCATTTTTTTTTTTTTTTTTTTTTTTTTGATTTTTTTTTTTTGAATAATGATGGCAATTTGTAAACACTTCCTGTATACCTTTTGTTTGGTTAGAGCTCTCACTATATATTTTTCCTTATTTATCATGGAATAGTTTCTAACTTCCTTGAGGCCATCACTCTATCATCATTATATTTTTCACTGTTGGAACCTAGTATATATCATTATTTACATTAGAAACAATAAATTGGAAATAGTTATTGGCAGAACTCAAAGAATAAAGTTATATAGTGAGAAATTTTAAGGGCAAGCTGGGCTTACAAGGGAAAACAAGCTCATGTCTTGGCAAAATATCCTTTGATTTTGTGCTTTCTCTTCTCTGTGGAAGTGCAGGCTACATATTCCTGTCCCTGTTTTTGCCTGGGGGAAAGCCTAGGAGTCTAGATCTCCTTCATATGCATAGGAGGCCACAGAACAACGAACCTGCTGTTTACAAAGACAAAAACAAAGTGTGCTCTGTAGTAGGAATTCTCAGTATGTAGGTACCATATTTCCCGGGCCCTGACTCTGTAGAGATTGAGCCTTGAGAAACAGAGATACCTCTACTGCCTTATATTCCACTCCACTGTAATTGAAACACCAGCTAGCTTTTGCAATGAATGCAGACAGTAGTTGCTATTTATATTTGCACAGTATTTCCACTGAACCAGACCCGTCTAGTGTTTCATTCAGCACTTTTAAAGATGGAACTGCTCCTGGTGATGAAACCTTTTTTCTTCTTTTTACATGACTACTGGTTGTACAGGATATGACAGCACTTTGAAAACTGTCGAGTGCTGTGAAGATGTTGCATTCTACATCTCAACGTGTTGTGGCTCCTAGGTTTCTTTCCCTCTGTTCTGGCTTCCAGCTGGGCTCTCCTGCCCTTGTCCTCTTTGCTCTTCCCTCAGCCCCACCAGTCTACACATAGCAATAAGTATGGTCATTTTCCAACCTGAAGCTTAGGCCACCCTTTCCTAGCTTGCCTTTCCTCTTAACCAAACTCTACAAGGTCCATGTGATCTGGTCCAGCTCTTTTCTCTGACCCCAACCCCATCACACCCATCTTTGCTCATTATGCTCCAGACCTGCTCCTCTTCCAGCCACTCCTCAACTGCACGAAACACGCCCTCCCTGCTCATGGACTCCCAGCCTTGTTGCTTTGTTCTTTCTCAGGTCTACACTCAGATGGCAGCATGTCAGAATGTTCTCTGTGTGAGTGATTACCATCTCACTAGTATCCTACCCATAAGGATTTTCCCACTCATGTTACCTTCCTTTATTTTCTATATGGCATTTATCATGGATTGATTCATTGAACACGTTCTGTCACTCTCCACTACATTTCAGGTGAACCTTATTTCTCAGATTTGTTCAAGAAAAGTGGAATGCTGTATAAATAAATAATTCATGGTTTTTTTTTTTTTTTCTACTTACATTCATTTGGTGCTTACCTTTTTGGAACAAGCATTCTTTACTATTTAGTGTTATTCACAGTTACCAAACATATAAATAATGGGGATTTGACTCTCAAGATATTGTTGGAAAATTTCTGCCTTATGAGAAGTTGCCAAGGTAAAGTGGTTAAGGGTTTCTTTTGCAGTTCCAAATGGTTTGTCGGCTAAGCCCAGTTCAGTCATTTACTATGTGTAACTCTGGACAAGTTACTTCACCTACCAACATCTCAGTTTTCTCTTCCACTGAACAAAAACTATGGCTAAAAAATAATACTACCTCAGGAAATGTCTATGAAGAAGAAATGACGTCAAATCTAGTCACATGATGGAACAAGACCTGGCCAATTGCAAGCAATCTATAAATATTTGTTGTTATTATGAATTTAGTATTTTTTAAAAGTACATATTTAGGCTCTTAATGAGTTTTAGAAGTACTCTATAGTTGACAAATAATTGATTTTTTGAAAATTCATGATATTTAAGTTGTTAAAAGTTTAACAAGACATTTTATCCCACATTATACACATTTTTTCATTGCCTGAGTCGATGACACATAGGCTTTATTCAAATTATATAGAGATCAGTATAAAAGTTCTTCTTTAAAAATGTTAAAATCATGCACTCTTTATATAAAAAGACAAAAATATTTGGTGTGGAATCTACCTAATGACATCTATCTGTTAGTTTTATTTTTTCACTGAAAGAATCCTTGGGGAACCAGATATGTTGATATTAGGCTTTATGATATGGAAATACCAATTATAATCTGACAAAATCACACATCGCTTCAAATTCAGCTGGGCCACAGCTGGAATTGAATCTGTAAGCTATAATTAAGGCAAATGTGTGTGTGTGTGTGTGTGTGTGTGTGTGTGTGTGTGTGTGTGTGTGTCTGTGTCTGTGTGTATGTGTGTATATGTATCTAAAATTGTTGAGAGATATACAAAACAGTGTTGTTTCTCTTTTTATAAAAAAATTAGAAATATGGAGGAAAAATATCCTTCCCAATGGAAATCCAAATTGTATCAATTTCATTAAAGAAGCTAAGTGGGTTTTATAATAAGAGAAAATGGGAATTATATGCATAGCACTGTTGCTAGAATAAAAGCACAAACAAGACACATTTTAATTGTAAAGAAATCACTCATTTTTATTCTCCATGTAACTATTGTGATTATTTGATGAGATGTATGTTTTACTGCTAGAATATCATGGAGATTTCAATAAAAATTTAAAAATCAATAAACACAATTACTGATCTAGTGCACATTTGAAATACTATTTAATTTAAGGAGAACTCATACCTCTTCTTTTTAAGCAAATTATTTAAGTGGGTAAGAGGCATTTGAATAATTTTATCTGTTACATACTACAGTATAATATATTTAATGAATTAGTCAAAGGTAGAAAATGAAGATTTGAAAATTATTTTCCTATTCACTGCTTCTATGTAATATTTGTATTTATTTAAATATTAATATGAAGAGGGAAAGTGATTATACAAACAGTATATTTGTTTATTTGTCTAGCATACTTTTTAAACTTAGAAATCTGCAATTTGAGGATGCTCAGATAGTTTTATAAATATGTCATATTTCTGAGTATAATCTTTTTATTTTTTAACTTTTAGGTTTGGGGGTACATGTGAAGCTTTGTTACAGAGGTAAACTCATGTCACAAGGGGTTGTAGTGCAGATTATTTCATTGCCTAGGAATTGAGCTGAGTACCCAATAGTTATCTTTTCTCTTCTCTCGCTCCTCCCACTCTCTACCATCAAGTCAGCCCCAGTTTCTGTTGTCTCCTTCTTTGTGTTCATAAGCTGTAGTCATTTAGCTCCCTCTTATAAGTGAGAACATGCAGTATGTGGTTTTCTGTTCCTGCATTAGTTTGTTGAGGATAATAGGCTGGTTCCCAATTGGGCTCTCCTGTACTTGTCTTCTTTGTTCTCATCATTTAGCTTCCACTTATAAGTGAGAACATGCAGTATTTGGTTCCTATTTGAGTAGTGTGTCAACTGAATCATACTTATTTAGTATTTTGGTGAGCACTTTTAAAGATGGAACTGTCCCTGGTGATGAGACTCCAGCTCCATCAATGTTTCTGCAAAGCACATGATCTCATTTTTTTGTGTAGTTGCATAGTATTCCATGGTGTGTATGTACCATAGTTTCTTTATGCAGTTTGTTGTTAATGGACATTTAGGTTGATTCCCTGTCTTTGCTTTTGTGTACAGTACTGCAGTGAACATTCATGTGCATGTGTTTTCATGGTACAATTATTTATACTCCTCTGCATATATACCTAGTAATAGGATTGCTGAGTCAAATTGTAGTTCTGCTTTTAACTCTTGAGGAACCTCCATACTGCTTTCCACAGTGGTTGAACTTATTTACACTCTCACTAACAGTATAGAAGTGTTCCCTTTTTTCTGCAGCCTTGCCAGCATCTGTCATTTTTTGACTTTTTAATAGCCATTCTCATTTTGGTTTTGATTTGCATTTGTCTAATGATCAGGTGATATTGACCTTTTTTCATATGCTTGTTAGACATGAATATTGTGTTTTGAAAAGTGTCTGTTGAGGTCCTTTGCCCTCTTTTTAATGAGGTTGTTTTTCTCTTGTAAATTTGTTAAATTCCTTATAGATGCTGGATATTAGACCTTTGCCAGATGTGTAGTTTGCAAAAATGTTCTGCCACTCTGTAGGTTGTCTGTTTACTCTTTTGACAGCTTCTTTTTCTCTGTAGAAGCTCCTAAGTTTGTCAGATCCCAGTTGTCATTTTTCGCCTTTGTTGAGATTGCTTTTGGTTCTTTGTCATGAAATCTTTGCCTGTTCCTACGTCCAGGATAGTATTGCCTATGTTGACTTCTGGAGTTTTTATAGTTTTGGGTTTTACATTTAAGACTTTAATCCTTCTTGCTTTTATTTTTGTAAAAGTTCAAAAGAAGGGGTCCAGCTTAAGTCTTCTGCCTATGGCTAACCAGTTATTCCAGCATCATTTATTGACTAGGGAGACTTTTCCTCATTACTTATTTTTGTCAGCTTTGTCAAAGATCAGGTGGTCATAGGTATGTATGTGGCCTTATTTCTGGGCTCTCTGTTCTGTTCCGTTGGCCTATGTGCCTGTTGATGTACTAGCACCATGTTGTGTTGGCTACTGTAGCTCTGTGGCTGCAGTTTGAAGTCGGGTGACATGACATCTCCAGCTTTGTTCTTTTTGCTTAGGATTACCTTGACTATTCAGGCTCTTATTGGGTTCCACATGAATTTTAAAATAGTTTTTTTTTCTAGTTCTGTGAAGAATGTAATTGGTAGTTTGATAGGAATAGCATTGAATTTGTAAATTGCTTTGAGCAGTATGACTATTTTAATGATATTCATTCTTCCTATTCTTGAACTTGGGATGTTTTTCCGTTGGTTTGTGTCTTTTCTGATTTCCTTGAGCAGTATTTTCGAACTCTCATTGTTGAGACCCTTTACCTCCCCGCTTACCAGCACTCCTAGATATTTTATTCTTTTTGTGACAATTGTGAATGGGACTGCCTTTCTGATTTGGCTGTCAGCTTGGCTTTTGTTAGTGTATAGAAATGCTAATGATTTTTGTACATTGATTTTGTATCCTGAAACTTTGCTGAAGTTGTTTATCACCTGAAAGAATTTTTGGGTTGAGCCTATGGGATTTTGTAGATATAGAATCATGTCATCTGCAGGAGTACAATCTCAATGTTATAATAAGTAGAAAGATATATATATATATATATATAAAATAAGTAGTGCCTGCTTTCTAACACTGTGCTTCCAAGTAGTGTTTAAAAGTATTTGATATTGTAAAACTGAATTTTTTGAACAAAAGTTACTGGAAAATGAAACTAACGAGGAACCTTGGGCAATACATCATTAAAGCCCTTTTGTTTGGGCACTGGATCCTGAGGTTACTTCTACAATGCAACTTTATGCCTGGTAAAGACTGAATGTGAGAAAATATTTTGTTCAAATTAGTTTCTTAAGCTAATTTTATAAATGCATTTGCTTCAGTTTGACTTTTTTTTTCTCTAACTTTACTAACCTAATCATTAATTTGTGCTGGTAATACTCATGAAACTGGCCCACTACCTGGCTGATTAGAGAGCCTGATTGAATATCATCACCAACCATCTCTACACTTTGCAACTCAGCCAGCTTTGCCTCTCTGTGACCTCAGGATACTACTAGCCAACCCAGAACTGCTGCAAAAGTGCAAAGGTGCCTTGTTGGGGTGAATTTAGACCTTTGGTCATAAGACCTGGCAACCATAGAAATGGGTAGATATTGGCCTAGAAGTGCAAAAGCCTTTGTGTTGTATGCAAGCTCTACCTTTATACACAACAGCCTAGTATAATTTACAGCTTATACTTGAGTAGATGTAATCAGATTCCAGGTATTGGAGACTTGATTTTATTATAAAACTGTTTAAATCAGCTGACATAACCACTTTAGAATTGCCAATTTACTGAAAGAATACTGTTATACTTGCTTAAAATCAGTGTTTTTTAAACTACTCATATTATAGAATCTTCTTGAGACAAGATCATCTTTTGTAGTTTTTTTTCTTACATTAACCTTAAATTATTTTAATTCATTGTGAATTTAAGAGAAATTGCAATTGAAGACTATAAATCACAGTATTCTCCTGTATATGGGCTTCTCATTAATACCAGCTTACCATGAAATGAAAGAGTAAAAATAAACTTCAGTATTGGATCTAATGGTTAGTTTACTAGGCTTCACTTATAGACAACTTAGGTTAAAATCCTGGCTCTGTGTTGGCTACAGCTAGGGGATCTCTCTAAACCTCAATTTCTCCATTTGTAAGATTATAATATTGCCTCGTGCTCAGGTTTTTTATGCAGAACAATTGAGATGGTTCATGAAACATGCATAGGCTAGTATTTGACTTGTGATACCTACTTAATAATTTGAGGTGATATTATTAAGACTCAAGCAATATTAGATAATATTTTATAAATACTGGCAGTCATTTGCATCCCCAAAGAAAACATGCAGCTTATATAATGTTACAAATTGCTTGTTTTTTTTTTGTTTTTTTTGTTTTTTTTGTTTTTTTTTTGAGGGAAAAATAGGAGGAGGCTAGGAGAACCAAGGCTGTTTCTCATGGGATGTGAAATGACTCTGCACGTCCCTCTGCCCTCCTCCCTGGGAGGCCTCAGCAATACCAATGGCTGCAACCAGTGATAAAGCCACTCAGACTAAACCTCCTCATTATATAGTGATTTGCTCTTCACATGAATTTATCCATAAGCTATTAAGAGGAATTTCTAATCTATCCTAAATCACTGTGAATATTGATCTACTTACTTTCCTCTTGTACTTCATGAAAGATGCTTAACTAATACAAGATCTCTCGGTAATATAAGTACTGGATTTAAGTGTACCACTTTCTTCAAGCAGTTAATCTATACTTAGCCAACTTCTACCATTAGGGAAGGAAAAACACAGGAAAGAGGAGTAGGGGTTCAATATACCCTCAACACACACTGGGGCCTGGGCGGTGGGGGGCCAGGGAAGGAATAGCGTATTTTATAATAGAAAATTAATTGCATTTTTTCAGTAATGCTTTTACTTGCATATATTTTTAATTTCCAAAAGTTCTCCTGTTGCTTAATTTCCTCTGATAATAACTATGTCTGATGCCCGATATGTCTTATTATTTCTAATGTAAATCAGTGTTCTAATATTGAGTCTTCACATTTTTATGATGTTTTAATTTCTTTTTGTGCTATCATTTTGATTCCTCAAACCATCCTTTGCTTTTTCTAACTGCTTCGCTTGAATGAGGGTCTTCAAATGAACTCTGCTACGTTTTGCTATTACACATTGCTGTAAATTGATACATGCAACTATGCTGTTCACAGGCATGGATCCCAGGGACAGCAGCCCAGAGCCAGGTGAGTGTTCTGCTCCTGCTCCAACTCACCTGCTTCGGGAGACAGAGCCAGGCTCTAGTGTACACAAGATGGGCGAGCTGGGCCCTGTCACTCAGCCTCCTTGGGTATTCATTTCTTTTCTTTTTTTTCTGAATACCCAACAGCAAGCAATGTGTACCCATTACTTATTTGAAAAGAGTTGAAGTTAGAGAAAAATAATCGTCTCATAAATGCCACCAGTTAAAAATGCTATGATTCCATAAAAGAGACAAAGCCCCACAGTTAATGCACGTCCAGACTAAGGTTGGAGCCCAGGTCTCTGGATTGCCTGTTATCTTCCCTGTACCACCTCTTCCTTGGCATTTGACACAGAACCAATTAAACAGTGACATATAAAAAGGGAGCACAGTAGTGGATTCCAACAGCGTTGAAAAGAGTCACCTCATCCAAAACTCTCATGGCACCACCCAGAGCTCAGGGTAAGCGATACCAACCTCATGAAAGCCACCGAAGGTGACAGAAATGGGACAAAGATTGGAATGTATTCTACTCTCTGACCATTCCTAATGGGAGGTCACTGTACAGTAAAAATGATGAGTATTCACAGTCATAGCTGGGCTGGTCCGATCCTCTGCTTATTTATGCTTTGGTCATGTCTGTTAGAGTCTCCTGTCTCCACAGTTACCAGCCATCTGTTGTTACTAAGCTCTGCTCTCAGAAAAAAAATTCTTAAATACTCACCTGTATGCTGTTAAAAACTCGCACCACACACGGACTCACACACACGCTCACAGACACATACTCAGGCATGCTTACACACAAAGGCTCACATACACGGTCACACACAGGCTCACACTCATACACAGGCTCAGACACAGCCTAATACACACATTCACACATCTTCACACACAGGCTCACAATACACACACGCTCACACACACACACCACACACAAGTTCATGTATACCCATTCACATGCTCTCACACACTCGAATGCTCTCACACACAAGTTCACACATACAGGCTTAAAAACATATGCTCACATATACATACATGGGCTCACGCTCACATACACATCCTCACAGACACAGGCTCACTCACATTCATGCTCACACACACACAGGTTCACACACACATATGCTCACACAGGTTCAAACAGGCTTGCACATGAGCTGACACTTGCATACTCACATGATCACAGAAACACAGACTCACACTTGCATACCCACACACATGTTCACAGACTGACACTCACACAGGCTCACATAGGTTAATGCATGCTCACACACAGGCATCACACAAGCTTGCACATGGGCTTACACCTACACACACACATGCTTACAGACTCACACACTCATACAGACTCACACTTGCAGGCTTGCACATGGCCTTACACTTAACACAGTCACACACATGCTCACACTCACACACAGACTCACACTCATGTGCTCACACACACAGGTTCATGCACAGGCTCACACACACACCCACACACAGGCTCACAGTCACATATAGATTCACACAGGCTCACACTCACACATAGGCTCACAGTCACACAGGCTCACACTCACATGTGCTTACATACACAGGCTCGTGCACAGCCTCACACACATACCACACACAGGCTCACAGTCACATACAAACTCACACATACCACACACAGGCTCACAGTCACATACAGACTCACACATACCACACACAGGCTCACAGTCACATACAGACTTCACAGATACCATCCACAGCCTCACAGTCACACACAGACTCACACATACCACACACAGGCTCACACATACCACGCACAGGCTCACAGTCACACACAGGCTCACACTCACAGGCTTACACACACAGGCTCACACTTACAGGCTCACACACGTACCCACAAACAGGCTCACAGTCACACATCTATACAGAGTTATTGAGAACAGTGGTTTAGGGCAGTGGTCCCTAACGTTTGTGGCACCAGGGACTAGTTTCATGAAAGACAAATTTTCCATGAAAAAGAAGGAGTGGGAAGCAATGGTTTCAGGATGAAACTGTCCCACCTGAGATCCTCAGGCATTAGTGAGATCTCATAAGGAGCCTACAACCTGTATTCCTCTCATGCACAGTTCACAGAGGCATTCCTGCTCCTATGAGGAGCTAATGCCTGCTGGTCTGACAGGAGGTGGAGCTCAGGCAGTCATGCTCACTTGCCCTCTGCTTACCTGCTGCCTTGCGCCCCAGTTTCTAACAGGCCACAGATTGGTACTCGTCCACAGCTGAGGGGTTGACACTTACGACAATGTCCCTTCTTTGTAAATCAAAAGGAGGATTCCTATGTCTTTTGATGCCCTGATCAAACTTAGTATTAAAAATTACAAAAGTTCTATAAAGAAATATATTACATTTTATATATAAATACCTCTCTGTTCTGAACAACTGACAAATATTTTGGTTGCTTGACTTTTAATGGCTTAGGTAGGACATAAATATTTGATGAACTCCATCAGTTTAGAGCATATTTGTCAAATACAAACTCTGTACCTTGTTTGGGATTAAGGAAGAAATGTTTCGTTTATTTATGTCGGCAAGTTTTTGAATAGACTGCACACTGTCACTCTCTTCATATTTAAATTGCTTATATAAGGTTGCCAAGTCCAGCATCTGAACTTCTGATTTGAGATCTCTCATTCTCTTATTCTTTTGTGTTTGAAATATGGCCTAATTCCTAGACATATCTTTCCAGGGGATGTTGGAGTAAGCAAAAATGAATAATTTTTCTAAAAGTGTAAAAAAGCTTTTAGATTTTTTTTTCTAAAAGTGTGAAAAAGCTTTTCTCTATCAAATATTTTTTTTAAAAAAAGAAGAAAGAAATAAACCAATTTGTTGCTATAATATTTCAGGGTAAGAAACTCATGAGATCTATCTCAGTTTTATAAGTCACTGATTAGCTTTTTGTGAGCTATACGCCTTTTGGGGTGTGCAATCTCAGTAAAAATTATCCTGAGGCAGAGGAGGCGTTTCCAATTGTCTCTTTTTCATTATATCACAATACTTTTGCCTCCAGGTGTTAAAATTGTAATCATAGTCTACACAAAAATTGTCATTATAAATGTATTTATTGTGAACTCAAATAAATATTCAACATATAAATTGGTGAATCTCCATGCTCCACCTAGATGCAGAAAATGACATGATTGACTAAGAGTGCATTGATTGAAAAAAATCTGGACTCTGTGAGGACAGAAGAAAGTTTAGATGATGGTTGTTGGATAGACCTTGAATAACATTCACTAGTACATCTGGTTGTTTTCCTTGATGAAAGCTTTTATGGTTTTGATGGACAGAACCATTATTTTTTTTTCTTACCATCACTTCCCAGGGCTCCACACAGTGCCAAGCTGTGGAGGAAAATGCCCTCAGCAGGCAAAGCTGATGGGCCAGAGTGATCGTCCAGGCAGCAGATGAGTCCCTGAAGTGACAGGGGAATTCATGTAAAATTTGTAACAAGTGGAAGTTAAGGAAGTCAAAACAGCATAGCTGCATTCGTGAGTGATTGGATTGAGACAGATGTGTAGAAATGAAATGAGCCTACTCCCTGTCTTTTGATGGAGAGGGAGTGGTACCATAACAGAAGAAGGAGATAGAGGAGCTGAAGCCAGTTATGGAGAAGGACCTGGAGAGAATGAGTTCAGCTGCAATGAGCTGAGCTGAGACAGGAGTGCAAGACGTTGTTTTGATGAAGGTGATAAGACCAGACCCAGGCTGAGACAGATAAAGGGTAGGAAGTGCACTCCTCAGGCACAAAGCTGACATCATCCAAGATATCTACAGAAACTAGGCCTGAGGGCATGTGTAAGAAGGAGGGGAAAGGAACACTGAGGCCAGATTGACAAGACAGGAGCAGAGAGAATAACAATTAAAGACTTTAAAAATATATACTATATCTACAATAGGCAACAATGAAAGGTTTCTAAGCACCACACTGATAGTGCGGAAATTTTGGTAAATTAGCCAGGCAGCTGCGTACAGAATCACATGATATGTTAAGAAAAGAATTATTTGTCCCCTACTATATTTCAGACATTGCAGTAAACACATGAATTAATAGTGAATAAGACAACAGAAGAAATAATCTTTTTTTATTGCATTTTAGGTTTTGGGGTACATGTGAAGAACATGCAAGATTGTTGCATAGGTACACACATGGCAATGTGATTTGCTGTCTTCCTCCCCATCACCCATATCTGGCATAGATAAGGATGCGAGTTAGAAGTCTAGTGAGATATTTCAGTTTTAAAGATAAAAAAACTTGATTTGAAGTTGCACTGCTAAAAAAGAGGAGAGTGTTTTCATTTATCTTTTTTGTTTTGGTGTTTTGTTTTAGAAAATAAACAGAACATGACATATTATTGAAAACAGGAAGTTGGAATAGGAAGATTATAAGTGATGGACATAGATTTTAAAGGCTGGCTCTTGTGAAAATTCTGCTAGCATGAACAAAAGCAGAGCCAGTGGGGAGGGGCCTTTTGCTGTGGGGAATAAGGAAGAGCTACCTTTTTACTTCATTACTTGCAACAACTCTAGAGATACTTTCACAAAGCTTTGCCTACATTTCCCAGTTATTTTATTGTATGTCCTTGAGATTTTATCCAGCACAATTCATCTAGAGCATGAAATGTTGTGATCTCCTGTATGTTTTTTTCCTATCTTACCTCAGTGAGATCATTACAGTTGTATAGAAGAGGTGGCGTATAGTTGGGTACTTGTATGAGTAGGTGTGCACATCTGAGTATTCTCTATGTTACTATGAAAAACAGAGTCCACTTTTAAGGTGAACATTGGTGAGAAACTAGTTAAATTTTATTTGCAGTTAAAAGTAAGTTTATATTGGATAACGCTATTGCATTTCCCACAAAAACTAAAAGCATCAAAACGACACATCAAGATCAATTTGAAGTAGGCCACGTGTCTAACTATACAAGCCTGTTAAACTCTCAAACCTGCACAGACGTGATATGTAGAGGTCCCTGGGCTTTTGATTTCTTGTCTTTGAAATGAGGAGGTTGGGACACATAATTTCTTAAATACCTTTTCATTTTTATTGATGTGTCTGATTATGTATAAAAAGTACTTGCAGGGAAAATAACCAGTTTGCTCTCCCTTGTAAAACAGAAATAGATTTTACAGAACCTTTCCCCATCTGAAAGAAAAGCAAACCATTCCCCTTCAATTCAATATATATAGGTGTGTGTGTGTGTGTGTGTGTGTGTGTGTGTGTGTGTGTGTGTTGGGATAGGTAGGGATGACATTTTATAATCAATATAGTAATGAATTGATTGTTTTAATTTGAAATATCTACAGTGTCAGAATTACCAGATCTTTAATTATCCAGTTATCAGCAATGACTTCCAAGTCCCATGGGACTTAGATATGTTTGAATTAAACTACCAACTACCTCAAATCTTAGAAAAAAGTCCATTGCCCAGCTCAAATATTGCACAACTTCCCAAATGTCTATACATGCAAGGTCATGTCTGTCTGGAAGTTTACCTTCAGCTGTTTCTTCTGTTGTGCCTTCCCTAGCACAGAACTCAGTGTACCCTCTTTTCCTATATAGCTCAAAGACAGAAGAACAGGTAAATCTTTTAAAATTTATTTAAAAAGGGAATACCTTGTCTATTATCAATTGTTTGCATACAGTATCCTATGCAAGTTCTCAAAAGCTCATCAGCTGGTCCTCCACAGGGACATTATTTCTGACCACTTGACTGTAAGTTCTAGTCTCCTGCCAGATTGCTTCCTCCCTTTTTCCTTTTTCCCTTTCTCTCTGGCATCCCCTCAGTCCTGTTTAGAACAGCCATCTCTGTCAACTCCCTTAAGCCCTTAGGTTTAAAATCACCCTTTTCAAATTCTAAGTGACTGGAAATTCATTTTCTTAAACAAATGTAGCTTCTTCCTAACTATCCTGTGGGAAGGACTATTAAAATTATATATGCACAAATCTGTGTGAGCGCGTGCCTCTCTGTGTATACCCCAATTCATATTCACTCTTTAGGAAATATGCCAGTCTATAAACAGGCCCATATAACTCTGGCTGTCATAATACCTTATGATGAGCAGTTTTTATTGAATTCGCTGTCAAGCCCCATGGCCCCACCACCACGTAGGTGAAAGAGCACTGACTCCAGCAAAGCCAGCCTGCGCTAGGACACTCTCACCCATATTTGCAGCTTGGGCCCTGTGTTTCACCAGGCAGCAGGGAAACCTTGTGGACAGCTATGCTGCAGCTGACCCACTGGCAGCAGCGTCCCAGGGAGAAGGTGCTGGAACCTTAGCAGGGTTGCCTTGTGCTTTCTTCTTGATGTTACTGGGAATATGCAAAACTTCAAATACTAAGCAACTGTCACCTGTGTCCCTGTGATTCCTTGTAGGTGCATGTATGCAATCTTGTGGCAGCTTTTCAAGAGCAGCCGTGTCAACTGCATGTGGGTGCAGGAAGTACGCATGTGCAGACCCTGCAACCTTGCAGTGCACTCATCACATGACGTTCGCGTTAATTAATGAACAAATGAGCCAACTTTAAAAGAGGGAAAGGCATCAAGTTCGACTGGTGCTTTAGAAACACTGCACACAGTACTTTAGTGTATGTTCTGAAAACTAAAATAAACATCTTTTCTAATTTGTTAATTCCCAGCATATCTCTCCTGACCATGGCATTCAATGCCCTTGCTGTCTTCCTGATTTTCCTTTTTGAGTCTAAGTAATTTAAAAGAGGTGTAACATGGGATCTCAAATTATTACACACCACTGTGAGTTGGCACAGTTAATCTTAACACCATACCTTAATTTAATTAAGTCATTACTTACGCTGTGTAGTCTTATAACTC
Organism: Cebus imitator; assembly: GCF_001604975.1. NCBI lineage: Eukaryota > Metazoa > Chordata > Mammalia > Primates > Cebidae > Cebus > Cebus imitator. The sequence goes on from NW_016107329.1 coordinate 3,086,445, forward strand.
ATAGACTCTAGAAATAACATAGCAAAATTAGGTTGTATACTTAATAAATTCTCACTATAGGTGGCATCACAAGCTGACACGATCTGACCTAAAGAGAAAGATTCAAGTCCTCCAGTTGTTTTATAAATCCCAGGAGGTTTACATAACCCAGATCATAAGAAAATCTAACTGAAACTCTATGTTGAGGTCTGATTAGAAAAACACACAAGCTCTGGATTTAAAAGTAAGTTGAATATATATATGAATTTTCATCTTGGGTCTAATTATTAGGTTGTTGCAAAAGTAATTACATTTTTGGCCATTATTTTCAAATGGCAAAAACCATAATTACTTTTGCCACAACGTAATATTTAATAGCCTTGCTTTTTTCTTGGAAACTGTTCTTGTTACTATGAGTTTCTACCAGTCTCATCTTTTCTTGTTCACAATAATGTCTGTTTGGACAGATGTATCAAAGTACCTTAATATAAAACACCTAGTAGGAGAAGAATTATATTTTTCTCCCATATAAATCCAGTATTATTCTCTTCTATTACATTTTTCACATAAACTGTAAATTTAAAAAAAAACACACACAGGCACACACATTCTTGGTAATTGTTATGAAAATGGTATCTGCTGAAATATTTATGGAAACATCCACTGTAGATAAAAGAGTCCCACAGCAGAAGAGCTATTTATGCTTGTCTTAGTGACATGGGCTGGTTCTTCAGGTGACTCAGAACCTGCGTTCAAATTTGGTATTTGACAATTATCTCCGACACCAGAGAATCTCTGGTCTTCCTCAAATGCAGTTTAGAGAAACTTAAACTTGGAAAAGTTGTACTTTCTCTAGTTAAACATAAGATTGGTAATAAAGGCAGCAAACCTTTTTCTAAGGTGAGAGAACTTGAGGCTTTTCAGCAGTAGTTTTGGAATTCCTAAAAGTTTAAAAGCATTGCAGCTACTTGAAAATGGTGTATCAGGAGCTCATCCAGACTTGTAACTAATAACATAGTCCTGGCAGCACACTGCACGCTGCCTGCTTAGCATCAGCTGTGACTAATACCCACAGCCACCTAGGCGAACAATGGCATTTTATTTGCCACATCACAGAGTGAAAGAGCAACATTGGCCCACTTTTCATCTGTGACTCGGAGATCCAGTTTCCAAGCAGTGACTGGTAGGGAAAGGCATTTCATGTGGACAGTAAAATTCCCTCCACCACCAGTGGGAGCTCTTTACTTAATTGTTTTTCAGAGCAAGTCCATCAGAGAGTGAAATTCCAGTCCCACAATCATCACCGAAGCAAAGGGGTCAGCTTCTGTGGAACTCACAGAAGTTTGTGTTTGGGCATGTGAGTATGGGCTGTGTGCCTGTGTGTGTGTGTGTGTGTTTGTTTTATGTCATTTTAAAGGTGTTATAAAAAAAAAAAGCAAAAAAGGGAATACTATTGTCAAAAAAGGAAAGAGGGGAAATAACAGTTACATTACAAAGCTAACCTAGTAATCCCTCAACCTTCCCACACAACTGTGAAAACTGAGTCCGTCCAGGTCAGTGCCCTGTAGGGCTTCGGAGCTTTTCTGCTGTTTAGGGACCCTCCCAGCAGCACCTGCCTGTCACACACACCCCTGTTAATGGTCTTTTGTCCTCAAGCTCATATCTTTTGTTCTGTTCTAGACCAAGTAGTTTGGAAAAAGCTTCCCTACTCAAACCATGCACAAATACCAGAATCCAAGTTTTTGAAGAGCTTTTGTTTGTTTTTTTATTTCTTTTTACTTAAACCAACAAGAAAGGATTGAAAAAAACAGAAATGGAAAAAAACGAAGGTGAATTTAACAATAAATACATGAGATATTTTAAATGTCTAAACTGGTACAGTTCAAATTATAAATGACATTGTGGTCTGTGTTGCATTGGGCTGGAGTTGTTGCATGGAGACTATGGCAGGAACTCATTTTCCTTCCCTGAAGCCAAGCTGGGTGTGTGCAGGGTGTCAAGCGGATTAGGAGAGATTGTGTTACTTTCGGTGTGGGTGTAGGTGGTGCAATTTATGAGTCCTGAAGCCTACCTTCTGTGCCTCACCCATGAACTACAAAGGATGTTCAATGCAAGAACCATGATTAATAAGCAGCTGTCAGCTGAGCCTGATGGCTCACACCTGTAATCTCGGGGCTTTGGGACACTGAGACAGGAGGATGACTTGAGGCAGGTGAACTATGGTGGGGTCACTGCACTCCAGCCTGGGCAACAGAGCTAGATCCTGTCTCAAACGGACACACACACAAACAAACAAACAACTGTTGAAAAGCATCCTGAAAAGTGGGAGTGGACAAGACCAGGGGCCAAAAAAACTAATAAAATCAGCCCAGTCTTCCCTCCGAACACAGTAGGTTTCTGTCTGTGTGATAATGTTGGAGCATCATGAACTGGGCCTTGTCTTCTGATTCTGCTTCTCAGGATCGGGATGAGAAGAGAGGGCCTGTAAAGGAAAGTAAAAATGGAAAAGTAGAGGCTGTGAAAGGTGTCTGGCTGCCATCTTGCTTCAGTGAGTGAGGCAGTACCATCTCCAAATGCTCCCTCAGGAAAAATCTGAAAAGAACATGAGGAAATATTAGAAAAACAGTGAGCATTGAGATTTTGACATGCTTTGGGATGCAATATAGCCACTAGCTTATTGACTCACAGATATTCTTGTGGAGGTGCAATAGAAAATGCGAAAGTTGATGAGAGAGCATGTTCTGTAAGCCCTTGTTATCTCAACCAGGATTTAGATGATGCTCAGAGAAAGATGAGAGCTCTGGGAATTTGGAAGGTGAGTCTAGAGAAAATCGAACTGGAGCAATAAAATCTAGAATCCAAATTGGTTTATTTAAATTTTTATTCATATACTAATAGGATATGCTTTGTTATAAGACTTTTTAATTCATTTTTTTCCAGATGCTGTTTATATCTCTTTTTCAAAAACAAAAAAGAGTTTTAGAAGATATCATCAAAATTATGCATACTTTTTCAGGATTAGAGGAGAGAGAATATGATGTTTTATTTACACAGGAAGTTAAAGCAAAATTTCAGGGAGAGACAATTATAAGATAAATAGGTAAGGTAACTATTGCCTATAGGAAGCTTTAACTTTATGTTATAGGCAAAATTCTAAGAGGTTTCCAAGATTTTAGTCCTGTGGTTATTCAATTAAACACTAATCTAGGTGCTGCTGTGATGGGATTTTGCAGATGTAATTAAGGTCCCCAATGAGTTAAATACAACATATGGAGAATACCCGAGTGAGCATAGCTCAATCAGGTGAGTCTGTAGAATGCACAGTTTGCTCAAGCTGGGTGAAGACGTCAGAGTGATTCAAAGTGTGGGAGAGAGTTGATCTGAGGGACCCACCTGCTGTCATGGCGTGAGAGGCCCATGGGAGGGAGAATGAATGTAGTCTCTGGGAATTGAGGGCAGATCCTTGTTGGCAGTAGAAAGGAAACAGGGACCTCAGTCTTAGAGTTTCAAGGAACTGGGTTCTGCTGGTAACAAGAATGAACTTGGCAGAACTTTTGGAACTCATGGAGAGCACAGCTGACCCCTTGATTTCAGCCTTACAAGGCTCCCAGTGGAGAATGGCGGGACCCTCCAAGATTTCTGACCCACAGAACTGCCAGATGATAAATAAGTGTGTTTTCATATGGTCTGGATCTGTGTTCCCACTCAAATCTCATGCTCAATTGTAATTCCCAGTGTTGAAGGTGGGGCCAGGTGGGGAGAGATTGGATCATGGGTGCAATTTCTCATGAATGGTTTAACACCACCCCTCTTGGGACTGTCCTTGTGAGTGAGTTCTCATGTGATCTGGTAGTTTAAGTGTGATACCTCCCTGCTCTCTCTCTTGCTCCTGCTCCTACGATGGGAAATGGCTCACTTCGTCTTTGCTTTCCACCATGATTGGAAGCTTCCAGAAGCCTCCCCGGAAGCAGAAGCCACTATGCTTCCTGTATAGCCTGTGCAACCATGAGCCGGTTTTATTAAGTTCGTTTTTGATACTTTACGAAGAAAAAGCTAAATTCTTATAATAAATCACCACTATATGCTTAAAATAGCATATTCTAAGGTCTAAACAATGGAGCTGTGAAACACAAATTGCTAGCAAATTGGAAATTCCCTTCAGTGTTCGTGTGTGTGTGTGTGTGTGTGTGTGTGTGTGTAAGTAAGTGACACCCCTGTTTTAATTTGTGGACATTTCTACTTTGAATTGAATAGTAGAAAGTAGAGACATGTAAGCCAGATGATTAAAAAATTATTCTGTCATGATTTTTGTTTAACTTTGGGAATCAATGAAGAAATTGTTAGAGTAATAACTATATGGTGCCTTCTAAAGAAAATCTAATAATATCTGCTCCACCCATTTCAAGTAAATAAATAATCTCATTATTACAGTAATGAAAACAAGTTAGGGAATTTCCCAAGAACGTATGAAGCCAAACTTTATCCTAGTATCTTCCTGATAGAATCAACAGGTCCATATCTGCCAAATGTAGCTAGGGTATACCTCACATCTTTGGCATAGATAATGAAAGAAAGTTTAGAAAGTATTAAGAAAAAAAGAGATTTCCTCACTTCCCTCCTGGACACTGTTTCTGTCCATGTTTTATTTTTTTCCAGCCTTTACCCTGAATTCAGTTATTATGAAGTAAATTAAAAAGACATAATCTTGTTGTATTTTCTTGTCAATTGTGTATCTGTGTTGGCAGGGGTTCTAAAGTCAAAACACTTATGGAAGCAGCAGGAAACTAACTTAACAATTACGTAAAGAACTGGTTGAAGTGAGATGTCCCTGTGTGAGCTCTCTGCCTGCCGAGCACTTTTAATTTTTTTTCTTTCTCTACTTTTTGATGATCTAAAAATATCCAGAACAGATCAACTAAGACTGCAAATAAGGAAATGAGCAGTGGGGGAAATGCAATCAGAATTTGAAAAATATTTATCTTAAAAGGCAAAGGAAAACTAAAGAACATTTAAACCAACAATTCAACATTTTTTTTTGGTTATTCCTAACATGGTATACATTGAATTTTTATAATGTAATCTTCTAAGTCAGTGTGTAGCAAATGATTGTGGAAAAATGAACATTTCAAGCCTTCTCTCCCATCTCCTTATCTTTTGTTACTTACTTTTTAAAAGTCTCTGAGAGATACCTACACAGGTTACTCTGGATATAGTCAAATCTAGAGGAAGTGATTAACTGAGTAAGTTTCAAGAGTCTAGCTTCATTAATCTGCTTCTGATTTGACCACATTAAGTTCTAAGCTGATACTTGAAGATATGAATTCATCTTAAAATACAACAAAACAAAACCAAGATCAAATGAGTAACTCCTAGATGTATTGTTTCTGCAGGCAGTAACTATTTAATATTTATAGGAACTTTTACTGGTAGAGGAGATGATTGGGGATCTATGGGGATCTTTTCAGGGTTTGGTCAAATCAAGTTTTTTTGTGTTGGGTTGGTTAGAGTTAGTTGCTCTTATGTAACAGTGGGGAGTCAATCACTTAAAATATATCCTAACTAATTTAGAGTTCTCCTTCCCTCCCTTAATAGCATGTTAAATAGATCCTTAAAATCTTTTGGGAAAAATTCCACTAAAATTTCACCTATTTGATGCATATTAGTAAAAAATTAGTACATGTTATTATTAAATCTTTGAGTAGGCGGTGGGTATAATTTCCAAAAATGCCTAAGTGACTCCTACTTAGTAGCTACTGTAATAAAAAAAAGGGTGACTCAACCTATGGGTGAATTGTTCTCTTTCATTTTATCAAGTTTAGATACAGAATACTTTCATTTGGATACAGTTCAGTAAACATAGATGGCTAAAGCCATGTCTTGTTTAGAGAAGTCCTTATATCATTTTTTGACTATATGAAATAACTAAAATTTCAATTTCAATTTGGTCTGTTGTAAAAGCACTATAGTTATATTTATTTGATATTATAAACACGTGATCTAGTGCAATCTGAGAGTGGAGAAAACTGTCATTTACTTATCACTGTCTCTATGCAAGGCCTAATGCTACTCAAATTATATATTTTGTTCATTACTTTTATTCTCACAATGATAACCCACTGTCACTAGGAAGTCAGTGAAGAATCAACCGAGAGCTGTTAAATAAATTAAACTTTAAAAACCAACACAAATACTCTCCCATTAAGAACATGCTGAATACCTGCCTCAGTATGAAGCAGGGACCATTCTCCTTCTGGCTGCCCCTCCAGAGGTACCCACATGATTGACATTTGGGTTTTGGACCTTAGAAACAAAATGACTATATAGTCTTTTTCATTTGTTAATTACTCATCTTTTTGTGTTTTATTCCTCTCTTTCATGAGATATTTCTTCATTTTCAAACTGTAGGAATACATATTCTTTGTCTTTTTCTGCCATCATTTAATTCTGAAAGGCATCTTCAAGTGTGTGTCTTGTTTCTCTGGTCAACTGACTCACCCCTCAAACTTACTCCTGTGTGTGAATGTGTCTCTGGCCATGCTTATCTCTGCTTTTCTGGATCTTACTTTTGGAGTTATTTCATCAACAAAGAGGCCTAAATGTAATTTGGCTCTTACTAAACTATGATATTTCCAATTGCACTCACCATTTAACAAATAAAAAGTATTTATTTATTTTTCTAAAATGATACACATTTAACTCTAAATTAATTAGAAACCTGATTTTTTTAAAGATATGGTAGATTAAGATAATATTACTTATAGACTCTTCAGCTTATAGTTAATTTTTATACACAAACCTCTGCCTTACATTGGAAATATTACCAACAACTGTTGACTCAGACTTTCCAAAGATTCCTAAGTAAAGATAAAAGTATCCTTGACTAAGGGCCCAGCATTATGTCAACTCTTGCTTCTGGCAATCGGCAAGAGCTCACATTTAGCAAGTTTAGGACTTGGCTCAAGATTTTTGTTCCATAGGTACTGGCTTAATTTAGTGAATTTCTATTTTTCATGTCAGTGTTCCTGTGGTTTTGCCTTTGTAGGTGAATAAATACGCCACCTTTATATTTCTATGATGAAACACATTCAGATAAACAGGTAAAAGGTACACTCTAAATTGTGAAATCATTAACAAATACTTTGCGAAGGGCAGCTGTAATCTTTTATAATTTTTAAAATAAAATACAAAGTGCTCTGCTATTGCTTCAGTTAAATATTAAAATGAAAAAGGGCATTATAATAGGGTTACCATAATCATTTGGCATATTCAAGCAAATTACATCCAAAGGTTCCACATGAAGAAATTAGTTTAAAGACTTTCCTGCCTCAGCAGGAATCTTCTCTTCCCATTGTCTGGAAGGCTGTATCTCTCTTTCTTCACATTCTAAATACTCCTCATCCTTCCGCAGCATAGAATGTTCAACACCCTCATCCCGCACACAGGTAATCCTTTATTGTCTCCACCTGTCCTGCAGGTACGACTCTGGCTAAACTCTGCCCTTCAAGCCTTGTTCAGGACACAGGGCACTTTTAACAACACTCTGCCTGCAAGTGACAGGGCACTGGGCCACAGAACCTGCCTCAGGCAGGGCCCATCTACCTAAAGCTCCTCCCTCACCATTCAGCCTCTACATCTCTGAAGCCCTGCTGGACGTAAGGCATCTGGAAGTAACTTGTGAGGTGTTTAGCATTCATCCTAGGAATTTATAAAGGTTCTTCTATGCTCTAGAAACACCCAGTTTTCTGCAATTTCCTTCTCACTCTCTTTCTGAGCTTGACTTTGTGGGTAAGATAGTAAGCCATGTCTCAGTGACCAGCCAGTATTTGAATTCTAGTCCTGTAGGTTTCCATCCTACTAACATCATCTTTCTCTGAGCACCTTAAGCTTTGCTATTGGTACTCCAGAATGCTTAGAAAAGCCTATATGTTAGGGCCAGGTGCGGTGGTTCACACCTGTAATCACAGCATTTTGGGAGGCTGAGGCAGACTGATCAGCTGAGGTCAGGAGTTCAAGACCAGCCTGGCCAACACGGTGAAACCCTGTTTCTACTAAAAATACAAAAAATTAGCCAGGCATAGTGGTGCGCGCCTGTAATCCTAGATACTGGGGAGACCAAGGCGGGAGAAATGCTTGAACCCAGGAGGTGGAGGTTGTAATTAGTGGAGATCATGCCACTGCACTCCAGCCTGGGCAACAGAGCCCAGATCTATCTCAAAAAAAAAAAAAAAAAAAAGGGAAAACAGAAAAACACCTTAAAGACAGTATTAACGCCAATGACAGGCAAACCCAGAAACCCTGGTGACTTCTTCGGACAAATAGAAAATTATTTCTTTTTCCTGTCATGACCAATCAGGATGGGGACAGTGAGTTTCTACATCATGGGATAGTCAAGGCTGTCAACAGAGGTAGCTCTGCTTTCTTGAACACATGGCTTGCACCTTTGCCCCAGGCTTCAGTGTCCAGCCTGCTGGATATTATGGGCTATGGACAAAGTGGAGGAGTGCAAGGGACTATGGGCCAGGCTTTAAAGTAGTTTATGTCAGTCAGATGGCCATCCTTAATGACAAGGGAGAGTAGAAAACATAGTCTATCTCTGTGCCTGGGAGAAAAGGAGACTAGGTATAGTGACAAACTGACGAACCTCTAACGTGCGTATTAGCTGCAACATGAAGAAAGTTTTTATTCGTTACGAGTTTTGTGTCTGCTTGGAACACTTGTTCCCATGCACAAATAAAACAAAGAACAACAAAGTAAAATATGGATATTTGTCCTCAACTATTGTTTTTTTTTTTTTTTTCTTCTAGAGAAATATATATAGAAAACTTTATTTTTTTCTTTTTTGAGACAAAATTTCACTCTGTTGCCCAGGCTGGAGTGCAGTGGCATGATCTTAGCTCATTGCAACCTCCGCCTCCCAGGTTCAGGGGATTCTCATTCCTCAGCCTCCTGAGTAGTTAGGATTACAGGCACCCCACCAACATGTCCAGGTAATTTTTGTACTTTTGGTAGAGAGGGAGTTTCGCCATGTTGGCCAGGCTGGTTTCAAACTCCAGACCTCAGTTGATCCACCCGCCTCAGCCTCCCAAAGTGCTGGGATTATGGCATGAGCCACTGCACCTGGCCAGAAAGTTTCTTTACTATCTGAAAAGATTAAAAGAGAACAATGGGTACAGGAAGATATTAAAAAATCACATTTTATCAATATCGTAAAATATTTTACTATAGTAAAATATAGTATATATAGATAGTATGTAACTATATTTATATATATAACTATAGTAAAATATAGTATATTATTCTAGTATAAAATACTATGCAAGTACACACCTATAATATTTAAGTCTGTGGTGGTTTTCATTCTAATTAAATATCTTGCTGGATTTCTGACTTCTTGCTGTGTGCCAGCACTACACCAAGCACTGTACAAAAAGTATTTGATTTATTCCTCCCAAACCCTAGGAAATTGGCATAATTATTACCCTCATCTTTCTGAGTGATTGGGAGGTCCCATGATCTTCCCTTCAGTTTGGTTTCCTGAGGGCGTCACAGTAGCTATGACAGAACCCTTAGTGTAAGTATGTTTTGCCTTATGGAATCATTGCATTGCTCTATTTCATAAGCACATTTTACATGCGCTAATGAAGCTGGCTTTTTAAGGATTTCTTGATGTAAAAATGTCATAAATCAAATTTGGTCTTGTAACTGTTGTTTTTCTCATACATTAAGCAAATGTTTATTTTAGAGTATCTACTTTCTACTCACTTGTAAAAATAAGTGTTAAGTAGAATTAATTATGGCATTTACCCACAGGGCTCACTGAAGCTAAGTATGGAGATAACAATAAAATCTGCTAAAGAAATGGAAAATAAAGAAAACACGGGATATAAACTGAATTGTGTTACATCAATCTTATATGCTTATTAATGCTCTTCAAGGGTTCTTATGATCAGAGAACTTTTCTGTGTGTAAGCAGGGAACTGAAATAGGACAAAAAGAAAAAGCCAGATTAAAAAATAAAGAGAAGTTCTTTAAAGAAACTGCAGGAGACAGCTCAGAGATGAGAAAATGTGGGAACCTGAACCTGGGGGTAAGTTCAGCCGAGGAGTGGTAGGAGAGTGCTTTGACGTGTGGTAAAAAATATATATATATATGTTGAAGACTCTGGAGCCAAAGACAAGTGATGTTGGGGATAAGAGATGGGGTCAAGAATAGAGGTTGAGACACAGATGTATTACTTCACATTAATGTAAAGGTGCTATTTCTTCAGAATCCTTCCATTGTTCTTCATTGATGAGCAGATTAAGTACATAATCTCATCCTCAGTTCAAATCAGATATCTTCTGTGTCAGGGGATTATTATGTAAGTGCACTGGCTGATGTATGTGAAAGTGTTTTCTAAACACTGCTGCTTACCCCACCAGTCTCATCTGCTTTTACTGTGGCAATGAACCCATTTTGCCCATCAAATATGCCTTGCGTAATTTTGAACATAAACTTGTTGCTCAAATCCACAACCCTCTACAAAGTTCCTTGGAAGTCTATGTAAGACATGGCTTATTGCCTAAGCAAAGAGACTTCTGATTTGAGAAACGGTTTGAAAAGAATTTCTATTCACCTGTGATCAGCTTATCTGGAACTTTCCTCTTTGACCACTGAAGCTGGATTTAGCTCTTCCTCCCTTGTAACTTCCACAGTACTGACCTGTTTGGATTTAACACTTGCATGGAGACTTTAGGATTCTAACCCTCATGCATATCTGACCTCCTAGACTTGAGTCTAATATTTGAAGATATTTGATCCAGTTTGTTCACTACTTTCACTAGCACCACCTCCAGGCTTTAGACTCTCTGACAATCTGTTCATTTGTTTTTCTGTCTTTTTCTCCTGGAGTGAAATTTTCATAACTGTAAGGAGGTATTGGTTATATTTGCTGCTAGATCTTTAGTGCCTAAGAGTGTGTCCAACACATACCAAACACAAAAGCAAAAACTGGTTGTAGAGTGAGTACTTGCCAACCCCAGGGAGCCCTGCTCACATACCCAGAGTAGTGAGAACGAAGTGCTCTATATTCCCACTTCTCTATGCATTGTAGACCAGAAATCAACAGCTATCCCAAGGGTAGGCTAGAGTCACTCAACTGACAATTTGTGGTAAGCAAAAGAGAGTTCACTAGCTAGTCAGTGATGAAAGTTGAAATTGGAAGGCTATGAGGTTTTGGAGACAAGGTGACTCTTTGGGAGACACATGCAATGTCTTATTTATTTAAGATGAAACCTGCTAGAAGAAGACATTGAGCCCATAATCAAATAGTGGCAATAGTGAGAAAGATGGGCAGCTAATCCAACGAAATACTGAATTAGGAGGGATTAACTGAGCATGAGGAAACAAATTTAGGAAATGAAAACAGTGATCTGGAGGCAGCAGGAAGAGTACTAGAGGAGAATTCAGCAATACAGGTTCCAGTCATGGGTTCCCAGAGAAGTGTTCTGGTGACACACAGAAAGCCTCTGTTTTTTTATAGTTTCCACTTTTATTTTAGATTCAGGGGATGCAAGTGCAGGTTTGTTACATAGATACATTGTGTGATGCTGAGGCTTGTGGTACAAATGATCCCATCACCTGGGTAATAAGTGTAGTACCCAATAGGAAGTTTTTCAAACCTTGACTCCCCCACACATCTAGTAGTCCCCAGTGTCTATGATTGCCATCTTTATGATCCTGAGTACCCAGTGTTTAGCTCCTACTTACAAGTGAGAACATGGGTGTCTGCTCCTGCATTCATTTGCTTTGGATAATGGCCTTCAGCTGCATGCGTGCTGCTGTGAAGGAAATGATTTCATTATTTTTTATGGCTGCATAGTATTCCATGGTGTATGTGTGCCACATTTTCTTCATCTAATCCACCACTGATGAACATCTAAGTTGATTCCATGTCTTTGCTATTGTGAATAGTGGGAAAGCCATTTTTTATGGTTAAGCATTATGCTCTAGGAATCATGTGGAGTTGATGTCATTTGGCTTTACTTGTTCACTGTGCTTTTGTGGCTTACATGGAAATATATAGAAAACCACTTTGAAAATTGGCAATTGTTGTACCATTATTAATATAATGTGCTTTTTTGGGAAAATTGTTAAGAATATTAGGTTAATTTTTTAAAAATATTTATGATTAAACATAGATATTCCTCTGTAGTTCTTTCCTTTTGCAAATTCTTTTAAATCATTTATATCAAAATTAAAGTTAGCAAAACTTTATTAGATCTGCGAAAGATCTATTGCACTTCAACGTAAAGACACTGGCAGATTAGGAGTGAAAATACATTTGAAAGATGTGAGCAGGATGTAGGAAAATAAGAAATAATAGTTACATTTGCTGTAGCATCTCTCTGAGGCAGGTGCTTCCAAATCAAAGCTAATCTTTATAAATCATTTTGTAATGTAGAGGCATTATAATCACATTTTACAAAAGAGGATATCACCAGAACTGCAATTTAACGAATATTTAAATACTTACTATATTCTGACCCTGGGAGAACTGTGTTATGTAAAACACACAAGACAACTGTGTTAGTTAAGCTAAATAGAGCAAGACATATATGAATACTCTATGTTTGACATATAAGTGGAGGAAGACATATATACATATATTCATGAAGATATAAATAATTGTATACATACATAAATGGTAATATTTCAGAGCCATAGTGTTATAAAGAGTAAGCAAGAGTGACATGATAGTGTCAGAACAGGGACACTCTCTCCAGAATGGATGGTCATGGAACTCTTTTCTAACTTGAGCTAAGACTTGCATGAAAAGAATAAACATTGTGAATTTTGGCATCCAGATAATTATAGCAGAAAGAGTAAACAAAATGAAATGACCTTGAGGGAGGACAAATTATTGAGCATAAAGGATCAGCAGAAGTAGTACTGGTAGCACTTCATAAGAAAGGAGGAATGGAGGCCGGGTGCGGTGGCTCAAGCTTGTAATCCCAGCACTTTGGGAGGCCGAGGCGGGTGGATCACGAGGTCAAGAGATCGAGACCATCCTGGTCAACATGGTGAAACCCCGTCTCTACTAAAAACTACAAAAAATTAGCTGGGCATGGTGGCACGTGCCTGTAATCCCAGCTACTCAGGAGGCCGAGGCAGGAGAATTGCCTGAACCCAGGAGGCGGAGGTTGCGGTGAGCCGAGATCGTGCCACAGGTAAGAACCTGATCACTTAGGCCATGTAAGGAAGTTTGATTTTTTAATTCTAAATGCAATGGGAAACTGTTGGAAGCTTTTCATATTTTAAAAGCTGACTCTGAGGTGGAGAAATTTCAGGGAAGGTGAAAGGAGTGGAAAAATGGAAGAAAAGATACGTGTTAGGAAGTTTTTAGTAGTCCAGGCAGAAGATCACTATGGCTTTGGCCAGGGTTTTAGCAGTGAAGATGAAGAGAAGTGAATGAGTATGGAATGTAATTTGGTGGAAACGTTAGCAGTACTCATGTGGATTACAGAGTCAATGATGGCTTTCTTTTTGGTCTGGGCAACATGTAGATGATGAAACCACCTAATGGATTGGATAATCAGCAATTTGGCAGATGATTTGCTGGACACCATTCAGATAGTGAACAGTAAATCAGACTGACTTTGGAAGGTTTCAAAGGTTTTGATACTTCACCAGTCTGGCTAGTTAGAATACATGTAAAATATCAGAAATGCCTGCATGTCCAGAAAAAAAATCAAATTATGAATATATTTCATTGTTTACATAGAAGACGCTTTTGCATGTTTTTCAATGAATAGAAGCTGCAATACACTGAAACACATAGGTATGCCCACACACACAGATTGCTACCCCAGCTAGCCTGTTACTAACCTGGTGTTTCTGATGTCATGCTGTTAAGGGGCAGTGTCTGCATCTTCATGTGTTTGCATGTTTGGTCATGAGAACGGTTTCTCTGTGGAATTTTGAACATATTCAACCTGAAAAATGTGAGAAAACCCAGTAACTGTATAAAGTCTATATATCAAAGAGAAGTTTTTTCACTAAATGTAAGATATTTATTCTGTTATTACATTTTTATTGCAGAATTTAGCCGCTTTAAAACAGCTTTGGTCATCTAAACTTCCTAGAAAGATCATAGTAGGGTAAAATTCCAGGTGCTAACACAAGCCCATTGAGAATAAAGCAAAGTTTGTTAGACAAAAATATTGTAATAAGAGTCAAAATATAGATGTTGTACAGTGACTTAAACACTAAAACCTCTGAGCTATTGGTGGTCCAATCCTCAACTACTAGGAAAGTTCCCACACTTCATACTTGGTGAAAAATTAGGCTCTATAATGGTTAGAAAGAAAATTCCTTCTGGTCTAGTACTATACATTTTAAATGGTCTCATTTTTCTTAAGCATTTATCAGCAGTCACTGAGACCTCATGGTAAGTGTTATCAATCTAGGTTACATGAGCACTTAAATTAATTGGATAACATTAGAGATTCCCATGGTTAGAACGCGAAAGTGTGCTTCTAGGTTCTTGATTAGCCACTCAGCCTTGCAAAGTAGGTCAAACCTAACATTTTAAGGTTTTAGTTTTAGATAATTTAATACCTTTATTTATAAGGATGGCAAAGCAGACCTTGGGAATGCTTATGTGGTGATTATTATGAACAAATTTAGATTCAGATACTTAATTTCAAAAATATAGTGTTGCATGAAGAACCTCAGAGAGCAGCATAATATATATCAAATAAAACATTTAAAATTTAATATGGTTATAGATACAGAGACACACCACACATTCACACACAGGGACATAAAATAAAAATTTCTAAACACACAAGGAACAGGTTCAGAACAACTTCAGGACTCTGATTATCTCTCAGCAGAAGAAAGAAGGTGGAAAGGAATGGAGTTTGGCGTTTTAGCTGTTTATTACAACACTTCACTTACAAAAAAAGACATAAAGAGGGGAAAAAAGATCAATATGCCACATTACAGAATCCTGAAACAAATATAGAAATGTGTAACACTAAGACAAAATCCATTTATTAGGACACACATTTGCTACTTTTACTCATTGTGTGTCATGGTTAAGAATAAACCTTATAAATAAAAATAACTTATTTTTCTTTAAATGCCACAGTCTTGTAAGCAAATATCAACCTCTGTGAGGACTGTGTGCCACCTTGATATATATTTGATATTCTAGGTGATGAGATAATTCTGAAGAAAACATATCAGAAAAATAATTTTAACATAGAAGAAAATCTGAGCTTCAGTTGAAGCTGATTCTTTAAAGGCTGATGAACAATATTTACCCTTGTCCTGGTAAAGAATTGAAGGTTTTAATTTGTCCAAATTAATCTATGGAAATTGAAAAATAGAGTCTAAGTACTTTGTTGTAAGGTTCTACTGTGATTATAAGAGAAATTTGGGGCTAAGCAGAGTGCAGGAAGAGATCTGATAAACTGATAGGGCAAAGGGAGAAAATGAGGCAGTCGCATTAAATACACTCATCTCTGTCTAATAAGAAGGGTCCACTCTGCATATTTGTCCTTTTACTTACTATGTATTCTCAGAAAGCCCACCCTTTAGTAGTGAAAATCAAGCACAGGAGACTTGTGCAGGGCATTTTCAGTGAAAATGTGCAGCTGTGACTTTTGCTCTCACCTGGCAGTTTGCCTAAATATAAGTATGGAGACTGGTGGAAGCCACGTCATCCCCTGCAGTTTCTTAACTGTAACCTACATCAGGAATGCTTTCTTTGCGATCTCCAGAGGTAGTTATCAAGAAGGATGGCAGTGTCTGCTGTCTGGGATGGAAAGTTATAGATTAATGTGTTGTTTTAAAGTATGTAATGTGCCCATAGGCTGTCACAATAGTGAAATAAATCTTTGAATGGGGAGGAGGGTTGCAGGAGAGATTTAGGAATGCTGGCATGGGGGAAACCAAGCATGTGGGTTGCCAGGAGAGCGAGAGTTCTGATTAGTAAGAGAAGTGTAATAACCTGTCCCACATAAATCTCCAGAGTCTTAGAAAGGAGCTTTCAAGTAGGAAGCAAAGTCGATTCACTAGTTCTCCTTGGAGCTCACTCTTAAGATCTAAGTTGTTTATGATACATGATAACTTCCTTCAAGTGTGATAGTATGATCTTGCCCTCAAAAGTCCAACTAAACAAGCAGATGTTTTCAAGTTTGAATTTACAGTAGAATGAAAAAACCCACAGTTGAACCTGGGATCAATTTTGGAAATACATTTCTAAAAGAAAGTAAAAACATACTCCAATCAAATTAGGTTAGAAAAACCAAATGTGCTTTAAACTGTCAGTTTGTTTTTTAAAGTATAAACTTCCATAAAATATAAGGTTAGGATGGAAGATTATATGTACAAAACATTGTGAGCAAGCAAAGTAAAATTATAATGTGAGTTGCAATAAACTTTGTTCCATTTGCTTGCAGCAAATACATATAATTTATAGTGATATATTATTGATATAATGAATATTTTCTGAGAAAACATAGAAACCTTCTTATGGAAGAGAAGAGGTCACTGAAGTCTTTCAGGCCACAAAAATACATTAAGAATTGAAATTGTATTCTATGTGTTCTAAGTCCAAAAAAAAAGAATTGAAATTGTAAATACAACTACTTTTAAGAGCAAACCAAGCTATAAAAATCATTTTCTGCAACATCATGTATCATTATGTGTGGTGAAATTGCAACCAAGTTTTCTCAAGGTATCTTTGCTCTCAGGAGTGGCAGGCAATAGTACTTCACTAAAGTTAAGCCCTTTAAAGTACTTTTTCCACCAAATATGGTTTTCAAGTTTCAGTACTAACTGTTGGCATCCTGGGGAAGTTGCATGCCTTTACCATGTGGGAGACTGAAAGATGACAGACTCGGCCTTTTATTTCCAACTATGTTTGAACATGTCTTTGTGTAACATGTTTCTTAGAAATGACTTTGTTGAAGTTCCCAGCAGGAGCCTTGGGGTAAACTTTCTCAGTTATTGCTACTATTCATCTGACACTAAGGAACAAGTTTGGATGTGATGAGGACATTTCTCCCCTCAAGACAAAAATCAGAAATAAAATTATGACAGCTTGTGAAGTTAGCCAAACTCTGTAAGAAAAAAAAAAAAAAAAAAAAAAGAACGGATAGGCACAGGGCAAGTTAGAAAGCAATATCTGATCCTGATGAGAGAGTAAATGATGCTCTGAGGTGTCCAGATTCCTGGGCCTAATGGAGGATCAGGAATTGAGGTATCACTCCCTGCTGTTCAGGGACACCCCTTATCCCAGCAGATAAACCAAGAAAACAGGCTATTGTCTAAGGCTGTGTGGGCTCTGCACTGTGGAGCATACTGATGAGTCTGACTACAATCGGAGCTCAAGAACGAGGGTTTCATTTGCTTCTCACCCTTTTTGTCATTGTTGATGTGCAGAGTGCTCATGGGTGGGTGCTGGGTTTGGCAGGGGTGAAAATGAAGTTCTTTTCTTTTGCTTTGTGTTTTTCACAGAGCTAATTTCTGTGGCAGGCTTGTTCATCAAGGATCTTTCTTTGCCATCCTTTGACGGTTTGAATTGCTAAATGTGTTTTCCATGGTGGATATTACACATAATGTTTAACTGAAAGCATTTGATGTTATTTTCCTAAGGTCAATTATTATCTCCCAACTTTTGTACATCTTAAGGCAGGGTATTGTCTTAGTAAGTGATCCAGGCTTATTTTACTTTTTCCTGAAATGTGTACCACTCTGAGATGTTTCAGGGAGCTTGGGAAATATGAATTGACACATCATAAAAATTAAAACGTAGTTAGAAATTAATTGGAATAAATTATTTTTAGTTCCAGTTGGAAATATATGAAGTTCCTTTGAGATAAAAAAAAAAATAAAGTGTCTATACATAAAGCAGCAGAGAATTAGACTCTGCCTTTCAATATCTAACTCCCTCAGGATGTAAGTTGTTTTTGATCAGCATATGTTCATAAAAGCAAAGATCATGCATTCTATTTTTGCTTTTAAAAGTCAGCATAATTCAGCGCAGAGTATCAGGCTCCTAGAAGGTGTTTACTTAAACAGAAAAAAAAAAAAAAAAAACTGTGGATTTATCTTAACTTTAGCCTGTGGTACAATTGAAACATCAAATAAATAATGAAAGGTTGTATTTTTCTAGCATATAAAATCATCCAGACAGTTGAATAGGAGCTTCTTTTGAATTATGTAGCAGCGTTTACAGTATGCATCAATCTCAGTTTGAATGCTAATATTATGAAACCTCATTCAACCTTGATTTAGAGGCCAGTACCCTGTGAATACTTGGATATTGGAAGCTATCCCAAATGAAGGAATCATACCATGAAAGGAATGATGCTGGGTCTAGGAATCATTCGATTACTGATCAGTGTGGGCTCTGTTAGGAGGTAGACTTGCGCGTTCTCTGCCAACCCTCATTGTCTCTACCAACTATCCCTTTCTAAGTCAACTGTTGGCTTCTTCTAAGTCACCTCTCCACTTTCAATACTGCCAGATTTTGTTACTTCTTTTGTATTTTGTTATATCCCATTTTCTCTCCTTTGTCCTTATGGTTTTATGCCTTTTTTATTTCCTTATAGACATTTTTAGCATTTTAGTGGGGTTTAGGGACGAAGCATAACTAGAACATGTGTTCAATCTACCATGCTTTCTCAAAATTCTTAATTTTTGTAATAAAATTAGTAACTCTTTACCATGATTGCCTCTATATATCCTACCCAATCTGTTCTTTTCTGTTTTGCTTATGATTTTATAAAATATATTTGGACATGATTTCTTTTTCTTTTTGTTATTTATTCTTTTATTTTCTTTATTGTTTCAAGACAAATAGTAATAGTCAACATGTTCGAAAGCAGCATTTTAAAAATAATTAAGTCCTAAATGTAGATGCAGTGTCTTTTGGTTTATCATGTAACTTGAGGGTTTTTTTATCCATAGAGCTTTACTTGAAAAAAAATTTTTGTTTTACTTTTCATTTCCCATTGCAAGTGATGTTTCTATGATTATATTTATTTATAAATAGCAAGGTCTAATTTTGACCTGTCTTCTATTCTGGTGACCTATCTTCTCAGAAGACTGTATTATAGTTTATATTATGAAGGAATCATATATTTTCTATCAGGCTTATTCATTTCCTATTTATTTTTAAAATTACTAAATTTTAAAATCATTGTTTTTTGGGAGACTTGTAGACTGAGTTTATCAATTTTACATTAAAATTTCATTGAACTTTTTCAGCTCAACCTGAAAAATAAATGGAATGAAAATGTCTTAGAAGACTGAATTTCATTTCATTCTTCCTGTAAAAAAGCAATTACAAATAAGTGGCATATGTGAAGCAATAAAAGAATGTGCAGTCAAAAATAGAAAAAAAATGTGTGTCACACTGTTAACTAATAAATACATTATTTTAACATTATGCTATTTCTCTGTGTGTTTTCTATCCTTCCATCCTGGAACATGGAATTAGTCTCTCTTTTTCATTTATTTTTATCTTTTATATCTTCGATATCTCTCCTTGGTTGGAAGTTCTAATAAAGCATCTATGTATAGTCTTTATAGATGTATTACCTGATGTCCATAAGAATTATAGGGTGATTCAGGATAGGCAAAAAGGGATTTGCCATAAAATTAATAAGCTCAAACTTTGACCCTCATTTATTTTCCAAAACGCTGCTAGGGGTTCTAGAAAAGTTCTTACTAGTTCATTAAAAAAAATTTATAAGTGTTTTTAAAAAATTATTTTGCTAAAAATTCTCCTTGCATGGAGAACATAAATTGAACATCTAAAGTTTCTAGATTCAAGACCTAGATATTCTTTGCTAGCTATAAATGGCCTAGCTCCTTTTCCATTCTGTACATGAGCTCATGCTGCAGTGAGAATCCAGTGAGATAAAGTATGCAGAAAATAATGCTGCACACTATGAGAACATTGGCAATTGTTTTAGATTATGAAAAGTTTACTTAATTAAATCAGAAACGAAAGAACACAGATTTTTGACACCTGAATGTAAGATGGAGCCAATTTATACAAGATTTAAAAAAAAAAAAAAAAAAGAAGCCAATGGAGGGACGTTTGTCAGATTGAGATGAAAATAGGGCAACACTTTCTTCTGTTTAGTTTTTCAGAGTCAAACAAATATCATCACTGTTGTTTCTAGAGCAAAGTGGGCCTTATGCTTTTCTATAAGCAGACCATGTGGATGAGCTCTCAAATAATCAAGAGGCAACATCTTCACTCCTTTTGTATAAATGAAGAAATTGACCTGCTGAAATTTTAACTGACTTGCTCAAATGTCCACAGGTTTATAAGAGAGAAATTCAATTGAAATCCATTAGTCTTTTCCAAGAGCCCACATTCCTGAGCACTATATTGCCCAGCTTCCTCTTGGGCAGCAACTAAAAATAAGATGAGAAGAATCATGCATTCCATGTAGGACTATATTAGATTTAATCAGATATCGGTTTGTTTGCATGGTTGTCAAAGTGAAGAAAATATCATATAAGACACATTTTAAGTTAAACATTGACAAATTCTAATGATACCTTTTATTAGATTGATGAATCAAAGAGGTAAAAATAAATTCAAATTTTTAGATTGTAAGACTCTATGGATAATGAGTTTTTGTCTAATTTAAAGGACTTGGACTCTAAGCTCATGAATTTGACATGTTCATATGCTACTTTGAATAGCATGAAATATTAATTTAAGTAAGATTAGATTAATGAATCATGCTAGAGATACAAAAATTGTTATAACCAAGGACTATTTTGAAAAATATATAAATTTTTAAAAGAAACATGAAACCTGGACGGGGGGAACATCTTTTACATATTTTAGAATGCGTTTTTATGGGAACAAACACAATAGGATTAGAAATGTACAGTAAATGTGAGAAATAACATCAAATAAGAGATAATACTAATCTAGACTGATGGTACTATGCCCTAAACTGCAGGGTGAATAACTCAATATGGTACCTGGAGGTTCTTAAGTCAGAATCTCCTGGTAATTCTAAATCAGACGTCCCTTAGAGTTAGGACTGAGCTGGCAATGAAATCAGACATGGAGTTAAAGTCATAAAGCAATTAGTCTCAAAGTCATAGAGCAGGCAGCCTATGAGAGGGGAACTATGAAATGCATAGAATTTCATGCAGAAAAGAACAGAATAGGTATCTGCATCTTGGGAACTGCCATTAGGACACTGTTTATAATAAATGGCTGCTTCATTTCCTCATGCTTGTGCCCAGACCTGCTGTTTCAGGAAGCCCTTTTAGTGGCATTCCATGACCAACTTTATTTCCTGTTTCTCTCTAGGTGGGACCACTTTAGCTTAGTTTCTACAAGTAAAGGCAATGACACTGTGTCATTGCATCCTGCATTTAAAATACAGCAAAAAGCTATTGTGATGGCAACTCACACTCGAAGGCCTTTGCATCAATGCACATGCATTTTACTGAGTATATAACTATTTTAAGTATGCACATATATATTTTAAGAGGAAACATCCTAAGGGTGTAATATCTAAGCACACATCCAATGTAAGTTATTTGTCCTTGTCAATACATGAGATTGAGGGGTGGGGTACTGTGATTCCCTTAGTTAACAGATATTATGATGTTTCTATTTTCTAGGAGAGAAAAGTAAAAACATAGCATATTTGAAGGATAGCCTTTAGCAAGGATGAGGTTATCATAATTCCTAATGACTCTTGGTTTTAAGTCAACTACCTTTCCTCTCCTAGATGAGGTAATGAGTGAGCACAGATGACTGGATTCCATTCCACAGTAAAACATCAGGAATGCTAGGAAGACATGGAAAGATTACTGATCTCAGGAACCCATGCTGACCAAGTAACCATGAAATTTATTCAGCACAATAAAATAGTGAGAAATACAAATATAAAACAGACACATAAAATTAGACACCTTTGTATTTATCAGATTGGGAAAAACATAAAATCAGATAAATGATGTAGAAATGAAGACAACAATACCAAAACTGAAAGAGATAAGGAAACAATTTATAGCAGATTTTGATTCTATGGAGTGAATTCATATGTAACCACATGAATAGAATGAAATCTGATTTAAATAAGTAAGATTAGATTTATGAATCATGCCTCAGATACAAAAAATATTATGGCCAAGAAATATTTTGAAAAGTATACAAACTTTTAAAATAAACATGAAACCTGGACTGGAGGAACATATTTTACACATATTAGAGTGCATTTTTATGGGAGCAAACACAACAGGGCTGGAAATATATAAAAAATGTGAGAAATCAAATTAAATAAGAGACAATACTACTCTAGACTGATGGTACTATGCCCCACACTGTTGTGTGAGCAATTCAATATGGTACCTGGAGGTTCTTAAGGAAATTATTCTCTCATTAAAAACCATTAAAATCTGTTTTATTTTACAGTGTTCTTTCATTTACAAATTATTTTCACTCCCTTTATTCCATATACATTAGTCTGAGGAAAATATATTCAGACATGTAGCCTTACTTAAAAAGAACAGAAATCAAATAGTATGGACCTGTTAGACCATATTTCTGCTAGGCCAGTAAAATTCTCCTCAAAGAAATTGATTTATCATAAGAAAAGCAGCTATTAGTGATTGTGGAATGTCAGGTTTCACACTTCCTTTTTGTTATTGTCTATTGGCCTTTCCTCAAATGGTATACAGACACAAAGAGATTCAGGGAAGTGTTAATGGGATTTTACTCAAATCTTCACTTGTCCATCCTGTGGAGATAGAAAATTACAAATTTTATATCCTTTAATTCTAGCCTTCCAGAGGGCAAGCAAAGCCTAGAACTCTAGCTTTCTTTAGCTACTGTAGCTGAAGCATCCTGAGAAGCTAGAAGTATGTTAGCTAACGAGCAATTGAACGTGTGCTCCTCCAGTCCTTCAGTTCTCATTAGATGTGAATAAAGCTGGAGACTTTCTGAAGACACATAAAACACAAACTTTCATCCACAATCAGAAAAAAAGAATCCCACCCACCTTGTGATATTCTTAACCATGTTATACAATATTCTTTTTCTTCTCGAGGTTCCCTTGAGACATCTGGACTTGAAATGATTGTTAGCCTTCCTAAAATGTGACACTTAACTACTAAGCAATACTTAAGAAACTGTGATGAAAAATTGCATTCACTGCTTCACTGACATCTTTCTGTATCTGTAATTCTAAATAAATAGACTTCATTTTCAGAAAGCACGTAGATGCTTTTCACCCTTTAGGACTTGGCTGTAAAAATAACATGTTACTCTCCTAAAAGCAATGCAAGTATGGAGGTTTTTCTGACAGCTAAAAGCAACCTGAGTATAGGTGGGTGAGTGAGTGGGGCATGGAGCGCCTATTGGAAGGACTTCTGTTCCCTGCACTGTTCAAAGGTCCCAGAATCTTGTCCCCAGGTCTTCTCAGGTCTGCTTCCCTTCCACTCTTCCCTCGTTCTGCCTTCTCTTTTCCTCCTCCTTTTTCCTTTTTGCCCTTGCTGTTTCCATTCCTTAATACAAGACCACCTTACCAAAGGAAGTCATTAAGGTCCCGGCTCCTTCTGGAATCTTTTAGATTTCCCGGTTTTACTATATTTGGGAGGTATTGGGGAAAAATTAGAAACCAGAGTAAACGTTTCATCCTCTCTCAAAGTGGCAAAGCTCAAGTACACCACACACTGTGATAATTATTTCCCTACTTCAACACCCCAATTTTATTTGCCTAAGGAATTTCTAATACCCTAATTTACATACCTCAGACTTCTATCTCCTGAACTTACTATCCTAGCTATGTTTTACTTAGAGAGTATTTGCCTTTGTAAGCCCTGGGATATATTACAAATCTTTCCCCTATTGGCTGATGATAAAGGATGCCAAACCTAAAACTCCCTTTTCTAACCTCGTTTTCCTTTTGGTTACCGTAGAAATTGTGTAATATCATTTTATAGTACTGTTTGTGTCCTGCACATCTGGATTTGAAGAGATATCCATGATTTCCATTTATTATTTTTTTCTCTACAAGATCTACAACTACCTAGGAAGTATCTTCAGTGTTCCAGGCACTTTGCCATGTATTTGAGATAGAAGATGACTAAAGTATGTGATTCGGGTAACCATCACTCCCTGTCACTTTTGATGCATGTTTCATTTGTGGTAAAGATATGTTTTCACTTACCAAAATCGATCTTTATGCATGTTTACCAATGAGGGATTCATCATAATTTTCTTTCAATGAGAAATCTAGACATTTTTAAATACAAAGTCAACATATGGACTGACTCTCCCACGTCCATTTCCCAAATGGTAATTACAAGTGCCTAATTGGCTTTAGGGAAACTGAAGAGAGAAGCCAGAAATATCAGGAAGATGGATCAAGAACTAGAGTCAGCATCCCCAGCTTTGCTTTGTGGTTTCACTACATGAACTGAAGTTACTAGCTTGCCAACTCCAAGTGCAAATTAATTTAGATCACAATTGACGTTTAGGTTTGGAGCAGGAGAGGAAAAAAATCAATGGTATGTGAACACTGAAACCATAAATAGTAACAAGAGGAAATCCCAAACCTCAAATGCTTTTGAAGCATGTTGTAAAATCCTTCAAAAACATATGCAAGAGTATAATAGACAAAATAATCATGGAAAGTTGGTATATAGACCTTAAGCCACAGAGACCACTATTGGATATTTTGTTATTGTTATTCTGTAATAATTCAATGTAATTTCTGGCATAGAAAAATATGCATGTGTTTAAAGAGAAGAAAAATGTGCTTATTTTATTAGTCTTAATTAGAAGGGAGAACAAAAAGCACTTGGAACTTATTTTAATGAATTCATCTCATTCACTAAAATCAAGAGCCTAGAAATTGCTTCTAGCTTAAAAATGCATTTTTCCCCCTAAGATCTGGGCACCGATTTGATGAATGTTCTCAAGTTAATCACCCATATAGGACTTCTTGAACATTACTCCAACATTGAGTGCTGTCTCTGTAACTTAATGTTATAAAACCTGGAAGGCATATTTATAGCCTAATCCAGATGGACAAAAGCAAAGTACAATTATTCCTTCAAAAGTCGAACTTTGCATACAGATTACGATGGATTGCTTCCAAGATTCAAATGGAGAAATGAACTCACTTCTCCAATTGTCTTGCATTCATTATGGACCTATTGGACCTGGCTTGGGCAGTGCTAATTAGTGGCATGTCTGTGTTAAAAGTTGGATTCACAGCCTGATTTGCAGAGTGGCAGCAGGAAGAGTTGTTAGGAAACTAATTACAGCTATCAGAGATGGTGCTATTTTAAACAGACTGTGAATTAAGTACCTCCGCAAAAGCAAATGAAAATCATCTTACAGTTGACAATGAGCATTCCCATGTAAACACAGGAATATATATGTGTTTGGGCATTTTTAGATAGAAACCATGCAATTCGCTGTCTTAAAAAATTAAAAGGAAGCTCATTAATTTTGACTTCTTTTAGGAGTTAGATGGTAGAGAGAAATTTTTTTGATCTCTTTTACACACGCACACACACACACACACACACACACACACACACACAGATACCTTAAATACTCCATTGTTTTTATTTTGTAGTGTTTATAGATTTTATATATTTTTTTCAGAATCTTTACTGACTATTATGATCTGCTGTGAATTCTTCATAAATGTTAAAGATCTAACTCTTACGACTCTTATCAAAAAGTCTGTATCTCAATATTTACAGAGGAATAACTGGGGCTCAGGTAAATTAATTTTTTTTCTAGTCCTCAGTCCACTTGGGGCAGCCTAGAAATGCAAAATTATGTATTTCTGGCTCTATAATTTTTTATAAGGAGTAAAACAATTTCCCCCTGAAGAATCTGCTATGTAGTTCTAATGATATTGGGATGTACAAAAAATATTTATCCCATATGTAAGCAAGGAGAATGTGTTGTAGAATAAGCAGATTTTCTAATAGATATTAACTTGTTGAGATGGATGTGTGAAAACATTTTATTTTCTAATGACCATTTCTGCACTATGCTATATAGGATCACTCTTCATGATATATTGCAGTGACTTTAACCTCTTATTGACCAAATCCTTAAGTTTTCAATCACTTTATTATATTAGAAAAGTTTTATTCCGTTGTTCAAGATTAACCAAGTTCATTTTAAAGAGTCTCTTTCGTTCTCCCTTCCAGACTCTTCTTTTTCCTAACGTAGACTAGTGTTGTAACAGTAGCCAACTACATGTGGGAACAAGCCATGGACAAGCTCTTCTCTTTTTCCCGTTTCTAAAAACAAGTTCCGTCATGGTAAGAGTAAGGTAAAAGTAAAGGGACGGTAAAGAAGAAGGACAAAAAGATGGATGGAGTCGGGGTGATTTCTGTTCTTGGCTAAGCCTGTTCTTCTAACAGCTTGACCTATGGTCTTGTTGAGCCCAGGAAGAGATTCTAGGGTATAGTTATATCCTAGTCAATTTCACAAACATCTTTTGAGTTTTTGCTGAGTAATAGCTACTCAAAAATTGTAGATAGAATTGGAGATAACTAAAACATGTTTTTATGGGGCTCAAAAGCAGAATATTTAAATTGAAAAATATCTAATGAAGTTTTGATGATTACTGAAGCATTTTAAACATGGTGTATATATAATAAGTACTACAATAGCCCTTCTTAAACTTTAATATGCATTTAAATTATAGGGTGTTATGCATTTTAACATAAAGTACAATTATGAGTCAGTAGGTCTGGGACAGGGCCTGAGATTCTGCATTTCTATTAATATTCTACTGGTCTTTGAAAGATACTTTGAGTAGCAAAGGCTTAGAAAAATCCTGTGAATTACATTTCTGAGAAATATGCAAATCTCAATTTAGGATGAATGTTATTTCTGTGACATCTGTCCCCTAGGTACCATAAAAGAAAAGTATTCTGACAAGGTATTATTTCAAGAATTCTTATTGCTTACTGAAAAAATGAATAAATAATACCTGTAAATTTACAGAGAGTTTAAGTGACAAGCACATTGCCAGTGGGTAAGTTGGCAGGTATTTCAGAATTGGACCCGACAACTGGAGTAACCTCACTATTCAATCTCAAGTCTTGACTTTTACCATTTTAGGGGCTGTTAACTGAAGTGTAGAGAAGTGAACCAACTCCCGAATCTCAATGATGAATGGCCCTGAGGTCAGCTGACTGTCCATCTGCTGCTGCAACCCTCAAACACATTTCTCTGTAAAGTAACCTGATGCGGATGCTTGTAAATCAGAGTATTGGCATTTGGCCTCATTTGCTGTGAAAGAAACTTAAAGGAGTGCCTAATTCTCTTATATTTTAGCTTTCAATTTTCTTAATCCTGCCCCGGGCCCTCCTTCTTTTTGAGAACTGAAAGAGTTTGGCCTCGCTGAGTGTAGCCATTCTGATTAATTCACACTCACCCTTTTAGCATATGCATGAATCCCACAAAGTCTAATGATTCCATCCACATGGTAGTGAACATTACATCAGTTGCAGATCTCTCCCCTGCTGTTCATAGAGTTTAAAGTCCAAGTTCGTGGGTGTGTTTAGCCATTAAAGGATTTTACAATATGGAACAAAAAAGATGCAAACCCAATTGCCAGAATGATTTAAGGGCTCTTCACACCACTTGAGCTAAACACCCCGTCTCTCAATGATAAGCTTTAGGGCAGTCAATTAAAACCTTCACCTTTTCAATCTTGAATGGCATTGAATCCCAGGATATTTCTTTCCCAAAGGAATTAACTTTATGTGCTAGAGGAGAAAAGGGCAACAAGAATCATATTATATAGTCCAGTTAAAAAATACATATATGTATAAATTTTTATACCAAAAGACAATTTCAAAATAGTGACTTTAAGAAATGTGTAGAGTATACTTGTTAAATTAGGAGGAAAACAAAGTTGATGTTAGTTTGGGTTTTAAATGCCTAGCCTTGTTCTACCTCTAAAGTCTTAGCTTCCAACAAAACTTTTATCCAGTAAGGACTTCTTTATTGTTAGAACTTTTTTATGAGTTTAAAACGTATTCTATATGCTTAGTGAGCCTAAGTCAGACTTCCCTGATTGCCACTTTATGTAAACTATGTGATGTTTGAACCACAGTAAATCAAAATTCAATCCCTTTTTATAAGTGTCTGGACACTTCCATATTTCAACTTAGTTCAAATCAATCACCTTTCACAACATTTTGCATAATTTCTAATACATTTAGCCTTCAGCCATGTCTGGGCTCTCACTTCTATAAATGACCCTCCCACTCAATTCTTACCTCTATTTTTTACATTTAAGACTATTTTACAGAATGCTTAGTTTGCACAGTTTTATCTATAAAAAAGAAAAACCTCTTAGATGCACTATTCAAACTATTTGCTTTTGTTATATAGCATATTTTCAAACAGTGTTCTTTCTTGATTTATTTTCATGGCACTTCTATATCCAAGTTAATATTATAATATGTAATTTACATTAAAATCTCCACAGAGAGATGTTCAAATATGTAAAAGTTACATATATCTTAATGCAAATTTGGAATTGTGCTCACGGTTTCTAAATTTGTAATCTGTTATACAAAATACTAAGACCCAAAATAAGAAACATGTGACAGTTCCCAGGAGCCGTTAATACTATCGCTTGAAGAGAATGGTTGGGAACAGAAGAGGAACAAAAGACATATTATTTAAAACATGCTGCTGAGATCTTGAGCATGCATCAGCAAGTTGAGAAGGTGGTTGGGAAACTTTTGAATAAGCAATTGAATATTTGGAATTAACTTATCAGTGTTTTCACGATGTGAACCCTCATTTCAGAAAAGAGCTTGGAGGCATCTGCCCACATAATTCCCACTGTCATGCCTACATACTCACCTCAGATCAATTTAGAATACACTGGTAGAGTTGTGGGGCTTTGGACTTACCTCATGAAACCAGAGACTTTTCACCTCTAATTACAAGAATTAATCTATATTTCAAGAGTGCTTTATAAAACATATGCCCTTCCTATAGCAGACAAATACAAAACTTCTTAGGCCACGTACCTGCCAGAATTTGCTTTGACGATAGAGTGATAACAGACATAAAAAAATGTGTCTCTTCTTTCATACTTAATGAAGTAGTAACAGTTGTAGACAGTAAGATATTAATCTTCTAGAGGAGTGCTTTTTCATTCTTGGCTGTATTTTTGAGTATATGGGAGTTTCTGGTGGTTATTCTTTTTTAAGGACTGAACTTTTCAGGAATTCTACTTTTTGATAAGCATGACTAATTTCATCTCTAAGCTATTTTAAAAGACTAAATATACCCATATTCATAAAGCTAGAATTGGGGATATAGATGAACTAAAAGCTTTCCTCATTATCTGTACTCTGAAGGTTATCTGCTAACAAACCCCCAGGACTTACATATCCAAGGGAAAAAAGGAATATTGTATACATTTTGATTATTTCTGTTCGTTCCTTGATTTACACAGCTATCTGTACATACATTCCATTATTCATTAATATACTACTGATGATTTTATTACTCTTAATGGTTAATGGCCTTTTGTGCTTCAAGTGCTTTGTAGAGTAAGGTGAATTAGAATAAGTCCTTACTGCAAAGGACTTACAGTTGCATAGTAGTGGAAGTTACCAGAGCTCAAAACATGTTATCATGTAGCAGATGGAATTTTCACTGACTCTTGAGGCATGCTTAAGTGACAGGCAGACAAGGGAAAGAAAACACATTCAAAGGAATAACGTGATTTAAATATGTGATTCAAGTGCAAGTCCCAATTTGAGACTATGGAGAGTAGATTATGAATCGGATTAGAGAAAAGGGCACTAGGATAAATTGTTAGAAGTAATATCATGCAAGATTTGGAGGAGGGATGGGAAGTGGTGGTGAGGGATTCTCAGTATCTCTTTTTTTAATATTTTCTTCCCATTCATTTTCAATGTCTCATTTCCCCCTTCATCTCTGGATATGTAGAAAATATAGGTGGTAGCTACTACAGTAAAGTAAAGGTTGGCTCACAGAATCAGCATCACGACTGCTCTGGGAGAATTTGGGAAGCATTTTAGTCTTAAGTGTTTATATCCACATCTCTCTAGACTGCAAAGACTCCTGCTGTAAGATACAACTGTGGAGAAGTAGCCCTGCAAATGTATAGACAGCCCAGCTGAATCAAGAATTCTTGTCCGCCCAATTTGGTCCATCACACAAAATTACTGAGCCCCATTCTTTCTATCTGAGTGATGACAGCCATGTTCTCTTCTCTATGTAGGAGAAGTTTACCAGGTCCATTTATTTCCGGGATTTCCTATGGAGCTAAGTTCCATAGTTCTGTGACTGCGTGCTCATTTTTATTGTATCCTGATTAATGAGTAGAAGTAACACTTGTAAAAACTTTAGTCTGATGTGTCTTACACGCGATTCACTCCTGTCGGATATAGAGGGTGTCCGAAAATGTTAAGAGTGATGGGCAGAAGAGATCACTGGATTCCTGTCTAGGACACACTTCCAAACTTACATCCAACTTGCATTGTCTTTGAGTTTCTTGAAACTCTGTAGTGATAGAAGACTGATAGCATTCTAAATAATCCTCATTCATAAAAATGCAAATTCTGTCAGGTGGAGATTCAGTTGGTCATTGTCTTGGGGCTATTAATCAGTTTATAAATTTATCTTAGCCTTCCTAGTACCCTAAATATCTATGTGTTTTTAAATTCTCTTTTAAACCTGTTCAAACAGTTTAATAGTTCCCTCATAATCAGTTAAATAGTATCTTTGATAAATCTTCATCCTGTACTTGTTAAAGAGTCATGATTTTACTGTAACAATATTCTTTAAGGAAGGAAGGTAGCGGGAATTGCTCCTGCTCCCACATCCTGCTGTTATAATTTACCAGGGTAGAAACAGGGTAATTTTTCTTATACTCCACTCCTCCTCCTACATTATAATGGAATAACAACCACAGGTGGATTAACTAAGAAGGTCTTCCACTGTGGCCAACAAATAACATGAGGTACATGTGGTTGTCAGTAAATAGAATAAATACAACAGCAAAAGTTGTTAAAATTACATCAGTCAAGTACCTCAGTCTTTGATATAATTCGTGTACCTTCATCAGTCTCAAACTGTAAGGATTTCCTTCCTCACTTCTCATTTTTCTATTTTTTTGTTCCAATTATATTTTAAGTTCTGGGATACATGTGTAGAACGTGCAGGTTTGTTACATAAGTATACATGTGCCATGGTGGTTTCCTGCACCCATTAACCTGTTATCTACATTAGGTATTTCTCCTAACGGTATCCTCCCCTAGCGCCCGACTGCTGACAGGCCCCAGTATGTGATGTTCCCCTCCCTGTGCCCATGTGTTCTTGTTGTTCAACTCCCACTTATGAGTGAGAACATGCAGTGTTTGGTTTTCTGTTCCTGTGTTAGTTTCCTGAAAATGATGGTTTCCAGCTTTATCCATGTCCCTGCAAAGGACATGAACTCATCCTTTTAATGGCTACATAGTATTCCGTGGTATATATGTGCCACGTTTTCTTTATCTAGTCTATCATTGATGGGCATTTGGGTTGATTCCAAATCTTTGCTATTGTGAATAGTGCCACAATAAACATACGTGTGCATGTGTCTTTATAGTAGAATGACTTTTATAATCCTTTGGGTATATACTCAGTAATGGGATTGCTGGGTCAAATGGTATTTCTAGTTCTTCTAGATCCTTGAGGAATCACCACACTGTCTTCTACAATGGTTGAACTAATTTACAGTTCCACCAACAGTGTGAAAGTGTTTCTCCACATCCTCTCCAACATCTGTTGTTTCCTGACTTTTTAATGGTGTCATTCTAACTGGCATGAGATGATATCTCATTGTGGTTTTCATTTGCATTTCTCTAATGACCAATGATGATGAGCTTTTTTTCATATGTTTGTTGACTGCATAAAGACAGCAATTTTCAGTGAATCCAAATTAGATTTCTAAGAGGTGTTTTATTGCAAAAACTTCAAAATAAATCACTATGCCTTTCAGTTGACAAATTTCTGACTGAAAAATAAACTAAATGAAGAAAGGATTGAGAGGTTGAGGCGGAAGGGCAGAGAGGGAGTGAGGTGGAGAGAGACACGAAGGGAAGGAAGGAGGAAAGAACAAAATAAAAAAACATACAATGAATTACTACCCTGACTGCCCCATTTAGTATAGTCCTTTTCAGGGGCAGTGGTAGAGAAGATAAAGTGCTAGGAGGTAAATTGAATCAAGACACCATTTCTTAACTTTTCAGCCTTTGCATAACTAGGACCTGAGCAATTCCTACCCTTATCTTATTCATTGAAGAAAAACTATTTGTCATCAAGCCTTTTTAATTATCTGCTCACACAGCATACCGCTTTGCTGGACCATCCCCCAGTTTCTAAATGTTTTTGACATTAGACATCAAAACTTTTTATTCCTGAACCATGACCATCTTTGGCTTGCTGCAACCTTGGCTTCTACCACAGGATGTTAAAACCTAGGTTAAAATAATTAAATTTGAGCTGTCCAACATTCTGTTTAGAGAATGTAGTATGTTTTGACAGCTCTACCCATTATGAGTTATTATGATTTAGTTTTCTTGAGAAAGATTTCCATTGCTTAAATTTTTCAAATGAGTCATTCTCCTTGTACCACCCAAAACATCTTTAGTCTATCTTTAAGGGACCACAGTTTTACATGTGATTCTCTTTCTTGTGAATACATTCTTTAAAAATATTACATAATTATTGTTAGCTCCTGAAAGAAACTATCCTAAGTTTGATGACCCCCTTCAGGGAAACAGATATAACAACTCAGAACCATCTGTATTGATCTTAGGTGTCAGATTGGAACACATTGGAAAATTTGTCTAATTTTTTATATTTGTACTTAAAAGTTAAAGGAAGTGAAAATCAATGTAGGGACTTTTGTTACAATGATGAGAAGTGAAAATTAAAGTTAGAATTTTTGGTGAAAAAGATTTAGTAGTTTTATATCATTTACTATGACCATTGTAACAAACAAAGGAATATATAACAGCATATCTATTGCATTACAAATCCAGTTTTCAGATATTTTTATGTATTTTCTCATTACAAAAATATTAATAGTGCATGCAAATAAGTCTGGAGAATAGGAAAGTGCCAAGAGAATATTAAAATCACCAGTAATTTCACTCTTTGGATGCAGTTACCACTGTCATTGAGATTTATATCCTACAAGGATATTTTATACACATATGCATATTTTATATTCTTTAGCCTGCCCTTAATGTTATAATTATAAACATTGTTTTCTTAAAAAAATGCAAATTTTTGAAATGTAACATTTATCAGCTGCATAGACTGTATCGTATAGGTGATTCCGATATGGACAGGAGACAGAGAAATACGAGGGTGGTTCCCTGGCAAAGGCCCCGCCCTCATGCCTGAATACTCACACAGCCCTAAATGGGAACAGGCATTCCTGTTTTTGTGCTGCAAAAGTTGCCTTTTGGCCACCACGCCCCCATCCTCCACCCATATAATCCCCTAACCCCAGGCTCCAGAAGCCGACCTGCAAGCCAGCAGACCAGCAGAAGGAAGGTGGAATGACATGGCAGAGAAAGAGAGAAGAGGAGGAGCATCTGAATGCCAAGAGGACTTTGTCTGGGCAAACCAGACTCCAGAAGAAGATCACCTTCCTACTCCTTCCCCACCTTCCAGCTCCCCATCCACCATGCTGGAAGCCACCTCCTCCACTCAACAAAACCTCAGATTCACCCTCAAGTCCATATGTGACCCAATTTTTCTGTGATGCTGGGCAAGAGTTCAGGATACAGAAGATTGTCACATTGTCCCTCTGCTCTTGCAAAAAGGCAGAGGGTCGACAGAGCTGCTTAACCCTCAAGCCGTCTGTGGATGGCAAAGCGGAAAGACCTTTGTAACATTGGGGTTACAGGCGCCCACCCCTAGACACTGGCATGTGGTCAAACCCTAATGCTGAGCAGCAGGGTGACTGAACAGGTGAGCCACACCCCTGTCACATGCCTTGAGAAGGGGATCAGGGAACTCTCCCATTTTAATTCCACAGATAATTTATGGTTTGAAAATGTACTTTTTCCTCAACAATTAATTACAAAGAATACTTCATTAAACATTCACATATATGGATATACATGTATATATCTGTGTTTGAATGCTTCTACATATTTTGCCATGACTCAGTCCTACAAGTAAAATTGTTTCATCAAAAGGTAAGTTCCCTGGGTGCGGTGGCTCACACCTATAATCCCAGCACTTTGGGAGGCCGAGGTGTTCGAGAGGTCAGGAGTTCGAGACCAGCCTGACCAACAGGGGGAAACCCCATCTCTACTAAAAAGAGAAAACAAAAATTGGTGGGGCACGGTGGCACACGCCTGTAATCCCAACTACTTGTGAGGCTGCGGCAGCGAATAGCTGTAACCGGAAGCAGAGGTTGTGGTGAGCTGAGATTGTGTCACTGCACAGCCTAGGTGACACAGTGAGACTCTACCTCAAGAAAACAAACAACAACAACAAAAAGATATTCATGTTTCACTTTATAGATTTTAGCCAACTAAGAAAATTCAGATGATTTGGCAGTCAAAAAATTCTGAGCTACTTCCTACCCAAGAAGGGCTGAACATTACCTACTATAAGTTCTTTTGGTCCGCACTGCCAAATTACCCCCTGGGATTATCACAGCATTTTATGTACGCAGCAAGAGTAATAGGATGAGTTACATTTAAAAAGAATTACTCATGGCGAGCAAACCTTTATTAAGTGCCCATTAGGACAATAATCATTCCATTTTAAGGTATTTTATAAATGATTTTCTAAGACGTATTTTTGTCTTGAAAAAGTAGATTTTAATATTAATTAAATATTTTTAACCAAGAGTTTTGTTACTATTATTGAGGAAAAACATATTCATTATTCAAACTCAAAAATGTCAATAATAGTTTAAAACTTTGGTCTTTAAAAAATACTGAACTAAAAATTGTGGGGGGAGTGTTTAAATGTGAACATATTTTTATCTGAAGGTTGCATCCAACCTTGAAACTCGTGGTTAGACGTTTTGTTGAGCACGAAGAAGGAAAAGGAGAAAGAAAATCAAGACATGAGAATGAGAAGGAGGAGACGAAAAGAAAAAGAGAGAAATGGAAGAGGAGAGTGGATGGGGAAGGGAGTAGAGGGAGGTGGGGAAGGAAGAGACACGGAGATCCTAAGCAAAGACGATCACATCTTTTTAAATTCTCACTGTTGACAAACCAAGTCCTTCCCTTGGCTGTTCGTTTCCCCAACTTCTCCAATTTCTACAAAAGTGGTATTCTCAAATGGAGTAAGAAATAGCTCCCTTAGGAAAAACTGCAATTAAATGTCTAGCAAATTAAGCAAACACAGTGCAAATTTCAAGATTATCAAGAGTCATCTTAACAGTCAGTAGACAACCACAGAGTGCTGTAATTATGAGCAAAGCCTTAGCATTCTGCTTCAAAAGCACAGTGAATTCAGAATACACAGTATCTGAAAAAGTGTCGTCTGGGGTAATTAGAAACATCATGAAAACTTACTTCCATGGAGCTTAGTTTTGGAGTGTCTTATGCTCCTGACTTTTATTTATAGCTCTATTTTTAGGAGACATTTGGCAGTTCGTGTGTGTGCGTGCACTCCTGTGTGTCTGTGTGTGTATGTGCGCACATGTGAGAATCTTTGAGCAAGAATAAGAATGTCATGATGGTGGTGCATGGATCCTTTGTGTTCTGGGGATTTAGCTAATTAATTAATTAATTAAATTCTGAGCAACCTCCTTTCCGGTGAGGTCTAATTATCACCTCTTAACCACATCAGCAATCATTTATAATTGTATGTAAAAAGTTCCTGAAGACATTTTGTGTTACACAATTCACAAATTGAGCTGTGTGTTATTGACTACATTTTCATTGGCATTTGGAAAATACCAAATTATCAAAATAGACAGTAGTCATGGATAAGCAGATACAGACAGGAGAGTGTTTCTTTCCATGGTTCACACAATGTTATTGATTGATGTTGATGTGACTGTTTCTGCCTCATCAGGGGTTGGGATGGAATATATGACAGGGTTGTGTTTGCGACCTATTTTTTTATTAAGATCTCAAACACTTAGGCATTCTAACCACCTGCAGCTTATTTGCCTCCTGAGCCATTCTTGCCTGAGACAGAGATGATGATTTCTTTTTTTGGAGATTCCAGATATGGCTAACTCTAAAAAGAAAAGGGGGACAAGTAATCAACATAAAGAACTGAAATAGAGAAAAATAGCTATACCTGAACTTGAAAATTTGCTTCTGCTGACAAGCAATATAAAGTGGAAATCTTATGACCTTAACACAACTACTGAACTTTTCAAAAAAATGATTCTCCAAAAATCACAGATTTTAGACACTAAAAAAGATAAATGATGAGTGAATGGCATCAGGTGTCCTTCAATATTCTTGGCAATACCCTGGAGTTCCATTTGTATTTCAGTATACTCAGCAGTGAGGTGAGCTATGCTAAGGTTTATCAAATTTGTAGTTAAGGTGCTGGAGAAATAATCAGTATCTGCATAGCTTGCCTTCTGGGGCAACACTTGTGTACCAAATGTATTTTCTTGAGCAATTTAATAGTGGAGTCAAATAGCTTTAAACAGAACAAAAAGAATGAGGTAATTTATTTCAGCATTTTCTGTAGTACTTTGTTTAGAATTGCTTTAATATACATCCCAAATTTTACTCAACTATAAAGAAGCTCTCTGGATGCTGTGATTTTCCAATATTGCTGTTTAAAAATATCAAAATCGTAATGATAAAGTGGCAAAGTAAATCTAATAGATACAATGAAAAATGACTGAGTAAACTTTCAAGTAATAATTCACTCAGGAGGAGGATCTGCTGATGTCAGAAATGTGGAGTAAAGGCTGAGTTATTTATATTTAGCAGAATTTGAAGAGTCAACTATCACAACTTTCCAACTCAAGTGTATTGTCTTTTCTGTATCTATCTTGAAAATTGTCAACCAAAGAGTAAAAAAATTACCAGCTAACAGAAAAAGCAAAAACCCCAAACCCAATTATTCTTTGGAATCATTATTCCTTGCAGGGTTCTTATCCTTTGCTCAAAACTGTTGTATTGTGCACTTTCATGCTAAAATCAAAGCTACATAAATTTATTTTGCAAACAAGTAGCTAAGAAAAGAAAAACATACACTGGTGTAATGAGTTCTTATACCTTGTTCTTTCTGTATAGATAATCCTCCTGAGATGATAAGAAGCTTTATATTTCTTTATCAATTTTCTAAACTAAGGCAAACCTTATAAAATATTTGAGATTTTTTTTTCCCCAGGCATATGTGATAGTGACACAACAAACTAAAAGTATCATGAATTAATTGTGTTTTAGACTGGAATGTTGATTCGGGCTAGGATGAGACCTAGAGTGAGAATAGGGTTTCCACCCCTAATCTGCACCTGATCTCCTGATCCTAGCTACCTCGACAGCTTTATTCTGCACCCCCACATCACTCTCACTCCAATGCTTGATCACCTGGTTTTTCACATCTACTGTCGTGGCGAGTTAATCTCAGCCTCATTTGCTTTCTGTTTTTGGATCTGAAGACATTGCCTCCTGTGCCTTTGCTCTCTCTCCTGCTTCACCATCACTCACAAACACCATTGATCATTGCAATCTAAGTCTCTACTAACGAAAGGAAATGTGCTGGGAAATTTTCTGTAGTAGGAGCATGAGTAGTCTTCCTGCCTTACTCTTATTAATACAGAGAGTAATATTATCAACAACAACAAAAGAACTCTTGCTATGCAAGTAGTCTAGCTCATTCTCTTATCTTATTTTCTATTCCATGTGCCATCCAATACAAGGCTTTCCAAATACATATTCACTAATTAATATTACATTAGTCTATGGTATGCTGAAGGGCTGGACTCATTAGAATTATCTTAATAATGATTTCCTCCTACATTAGGATTGGAATATAGAGAATGGAGTCTGAATAAGTATTGTGATATATATTGTGTGTTTCAGTTGCACAATTCATTTAAGAAAGGGGAATTGTATTTGAAGGGTCTTTAGCCAGGAGCACTATTCAAAACATGTTGCAGGCTGATTGGATAAACTACTGCTTCACTGAGTCTATACAGTTTTCTTGTGACAAAATAAATGTAGAT
Source organism: Cebus imitator (assembly GCF_001604975.1). NCBI lineage: Eukaryota > Metazoa > Chordata > Mammalia > Primates > Cebidae > Cebus > Cebus imitator. The sequence continues at coordinate 3,124,667 of NW_016107329.1, forward strand.
GCCTTTTTACTTTTTTTTGTCTCTTCCTGTTTGTGTATATATATGCACACAAACACACACACACACATATATATATATATACACACACCCACAAGTATAACACAAGTGTATATATATATGTGTGTGTGTGTATATATGTGTGTGTGTGTGCGCACGTGTGTGTGTGTGTGTGTGTGTGTATTTCAGTGTAAAACGAGGGTCAATTGATTCATAATACCTTTATATTGTGCTCTCATCAGTACTTGTGCTTAGGAAAAAAATCCTCAAATATTTTATGAAGTTTTCCTCAGTTTAAAGAAATTATAATGAAATATAACAGAAACTTGCTTAGGATGTCAAAAGGATTATCTGATTTAAAAATGATCAAGGCATACACTCACACATAGTTATGTGCCACTTAATGATGGGAACACATTGTGAGATATAACCTCATTGGGTGAGTTTTTCACTGTGTGAACAACATAGCATGGACTTAGAGAAACCTTGATTGCATATCCTACTACACATCCAGGATATTTGGTATGGCCTGTTGCTCCTAGGCTGAGGAACTGTACAGCAGGTTACTGTACTGAATGCTGTAGGCAATTGTAACACAACAGTATTTGTGTATCTAAGTATATTTAAACAGAAAAGGTTTATATTTAAGCATAAACTTAGAAAACATAAACATTAAAACATATTTGTGTATCTAAGTATATTTAAACATAGAAAAGTAACAATAGAGCAGTATATAGGGCCACTGTTGAATATGTAGGCCATCACAGACCAAGTGTGGTTACAGGGTTCATGATGTACATATGGACAAGCAGGATTCTCAGGGCAGATGTGCTCCCCCACTGCCGTTGTTTGTTTGTTTTTTCTATGTCTCTTCATTCATTCCAGAATAAATTCATTTTCTTAGCATAAGGAGCAGACTCTCAGCATTAGAGCCTCTCTGAGGTCTTAATAAAAATGAAAATGTCTTTATACCCATCCAAACTACTGAGTCAGGATAGCTAGAAGTAGCACCTTAAGGAAGCACCCAAAGAAATATTTTTTATGATAAACTGGAGACAAATTAACTGAGAAGGTCCAGGTTTTTGGCTTTATTCACCCTTTCACACTCATTTCTGATTCATATTGTGTGTGTGTGTGTTTGTGTGTGTGTATATATATATGTAATATATATATACCAAAAAATTGTACAAGTTTTAAGTGTGTGTGTGTGTATTCCATTAGCTAATGGATTCTTCCCTACGCCCACAGAAAAACCATACAAGTGCCTGGAAATTACAATTACCAAAAAAAAAAAAAAAATGTACTAAGTGTTGAATGATGTGAATTGCAATGGTGGAATAATCACTTACCACAATAATAGTAGGATAAATTGATATGATCCCATCATTACATGTTGTTCTATAAATACTGTAAGATATTTTACTATCTGAAGTGTGATGGTCACACAATGTTTATGCATATTATTAAAAATGAATTTTAGTATTTTGAGTCAAAAATAAAATGCAAGCAAAACACAAGTACTGTGTTACAGAACAGATAATACATTAATATATGAATATATTTAAAACTACATTATTTTGCAAGGTATTCACCAATGCTGGATGATTTGTAAAGTGAATGTGTCATTGGAAAACAACATAAATCATTGCTTCTTAGAGTCCTGTATTCAAAGAAACATCTAAAATATGTTTTTATTTGCAACTTAAGTCAATTTCCTTTTATAATTAAAAAATAACTGATAAAATTATGGTATAATTATTATATCATCCAAAAGTTACAAATTGCTCTATGCTTTTTTCTTTTTTTTATTGAGACATAGTCTTGCTCTTGTAGCCCAGGCTGGAGTGCGGTGGTTGCAATGGCAAGATCTTGGCTCACTGCAACCTCCACCCCTGGGTTCAAGCAATTCTGCTGCCTCAGCCTACTGAGTAGCTCAGATTACAGGTGCCTGTCACCACATGCAGCTAATTTTTTGTATTTTTAGTGAAGATGGGATTTCACCATTTTGGCCAGGCTGTTCTTGAATTCCTGTCTTCAGGTGATCTGCCTGCCTCGGCCTCCCAAAGGGTTGGAATTACAGGCGTGAGCCACCATGCCGGGCCCACTTTATGCTCTTTAATGTTAAAAATATCTACTAATTCCTTGGGAAAGTTCCCTTACATATTTTAATAGCTACACATGGTATTAATATTACATTAGCACATGATAAGCTGCAGGGCTGGGCTCATTAGAATTATCTTAATAATGATTTTTTTCCTACATGAGAACTAGAATATAGAGAATGGAATCTGAATGATAAGTATTGTGAAAAACACTGTGTGTTTCAGTTGGAGAATTCATTTAAGAAAGGGGAACTGTACTTGAAGGGTCTTTAGCCAGGAACAGTATTCAAAACATGATGCAGAATAAACTACTGCTTCATAGAGTTTATTCAGTTCATGGAACCTATTCGGTATACAAGGTAGCTTTATGATTTTTATAATAATATTATATTGATTGTTAGTTGTAGTGATGTCAGCAAATTATATTATGCGGTCAGTATCTTTTCACCTGTATAATTCAAATTTAGGCTTTTTTTATTTTTTACCTCTTCCATTTCTCATGCATTTGTACATATATGATAATGTTTTCAATGTGCCACTCCAACACTCAAAAACCACCACAATCTATTTGTCTTCTTTTCGATGCAAAGATGCCAGACCACTGACATTTCTGGGGCCAAGTTTTACTCAGCATTGCTCAGCATTGATATGCTGAGAAATAAACCATCAGGGTTTCTTTCATAAAAGGCCATAAGACCACCTGTGAAGTTTTGGAGTCTTGTTTGTTTCTCTATGTAAACAGGAGTCTGTTACCTATGACTTGTCTAACTCATGAGAACAGGACTGGCTTCCTGGGTGTGTAATCTGAGAAGTTCTACAGACTTGTGCCTAAGAAGGATCCTATGTTTATTACAAGGTTCTGTTGTTGTGTTCTGAAATTCTTAGTTTTTCGACAAAATGCCTTGCATTTTACTTTGTATTGGTCCCTACAAATTATGTAGCTAGTACTGGATAAGTTTTTCTTAAAGATTGAAGAAAATAACAAAATGTAGGAGGATAAAACCCTAGAAAAATCTTTTCTTATATTATCCTCATAAAAGCATTTAGTGAAATACCTAAACATAAGGAGCAGGCAAATTATTCATCCTTGAGCCATATGTCTTCATGTTAAAGAAAATCACATTGATTTCAAAGTTGTTCTGTTCCTTCAATAGTAAACACTTGTAGTTGCAAAAAGCAATCACAATAGATAGTTTTAGCAGAAAAGAGATCTCTTTTTCTCAACCCATTTTCAGTGTGACAATTATGGCCTAATCCTATAAAGCACCCATTGTATATATTGAGTGAACTTCTTTCCTATGCATGTAGAATGGTAGTATTATGTATTATCTGTAGGATAATTGAGAAAATAATCATGCATAACATTTTTGCACTGTGTGGTTCAGTTGAGGAGCTCCGTTAAGATAGTGCTTAAAGTGTCCAGAGCCAGGAGAAACAGCCTAAACAGTAGGCAACATGCCTCCACCATAACTACTTTGCTGCTACAGACACTGCAGTTTCTATCACAGTTGCCAAGCCCCAAGTACCGGGGACTGTCACTGTTCCCCAAGTGGGAACCCTCCCTCATAAACCTTGATGGACAGTAGATTCCACAAAAATACTGCTTTCCAGAGTTCTCCTGCTCAGAAACCCAGTCCTGTGCTAGGTCCTCTAACTATTGCAGCCCAGCTCACATGCACATGGCCGTGTTTGAAGAGACGACAGAAAATCAAGTTTATGGCTTCTACATTGGGGGGAGGGGGAGAGCCATAAAGTAGGAAATAATGAGCTGTGATAATGTGATCTTTTATGTGATGATCATGAAAAATGTCCAGTAGAGAGACAATCACTTTTAATCCAGTGGCTCTTACCCACGGGTAGATTTGTCCCAGGAAACATTTGGCAATACCTGAAGACATGTTTGGCTGTCACAACCCTGGGTGGGAGACAGGGAAGCAGTACTGGCATCTAGTCTACAGAGCCCACAGACACTGCTAAGTATCCTCCGGGGCACAGGACAGTCCTTCACAACAAAGTATTCAGCCCCAATTGTCAACAGTGCCATTGCTGAGAAATCCTTAATCTGTATTTCTCCAGTACCTACCATAGACACTTACACATGATTGTGAGTACAGGTGAAACTCAGGAATCAGTATTGCTTTCAGCGCTTTGAGTGATACTGAAGTATCCAAGTTTTGCATTCTAGGTAGAGCTTCTTAGTGTAGGAAATATGAGTGTTTTTCAATCTAGAATAGTAAGTGTAAGGTATTAAGACTTTACTAAACTGTAAATTTTTTATCTGGTTATTTTTTTGTCAATAACTGATCTGTATCTCCTAGGATAATAGTTTGCACCTAGGAACTCTTAAATGGTATTTGTTTCTTGAAGAAGGAAACTATGTTGTGTAACTATTATATGTCAAGCATTGTGCTAAGTGCTTTTACACTATAATTTCACTAAATGCACAACAAAATTCGACTATAGAATTTACCCTTCCTGTTTTTTAAATGAGAAAAACATGAAGTGACAAATAACTATATAAATTAATCATGTTTACAATGGAGTAGGCATTTAAATTAGATCTCATAGAATTCTCAATTTTCCCCCATTTATTTATTCATTCATTTTTTTCAGTAAATCAACAAATACTTATAAATAGTTAACAAAAAGGTGAAATCAGCCCAATTGTTCCATAAATTTCTCTAATGTTTATAATTTCTTTAGAATAAACATAGAAGTTTACTCTCCCAGTCTTGAAACTTGAAAAAGTTACATTTGTCTTATCTGAGTTCCTTTGTCAGGAAACCAGCCATTGTCCCTACCAGTTTCCTAGATGCAAACTATTATTCTAGGAGATACAGATCAGTTATTGACAAAAAATAACCAAATAAAAAGCTCTATCTAGAATGTAAAACCTTGATACTTCAGTGTCACTCAAAGCTGGGTGTATCAGACTGAGAGCTGAAAGTTACCAGATCACTGTATCTGGGCAGTCAGACACCAGACCCCTCACTGATCATGATTTCCTAGTGGACCTCCTACTTTCTGTTGACCAAGTTCTCTTCCTTATCCCTCCCTAATTGCTTTTCCCACACATGTTTACATTTCTTCCTGCTTTATAAACCCCTAATTTTAGTCAGTCAGGGAGAGGGATGTGAGGCTGATCCCCCATCTCTTTAGCTGCAGCACCCAATTAAATCTTCTCTGGTAATACTCATTGTCTTAGTGATTCTGTGTAGTGAGCAGTGGGACCTAGATCAAATGCTGGTGTTTTGGTAACAAAGACAATTGCTGCTTTCAGGTTGCTTGGGGATATCATTGAAAAGATAGAAAAATAAGCCATTTTCAGTATATTGTGGAACAGTAATTCCATCACAGGGTGATGAAATTACATCACAGGGTATTGAGACTAACTTCACACCAGCTAGCAGGGGACAGTTAACAAAAGCCAAGCTGAAGAAGAAGCTGCTATCTGCTCAGAGATTCAGCATAAGAAGACAGCCAGCCAGCAAAGGCACACAGGGAGGTCGCTGCATGGCTAGTGCACAGTGATCACTTTTAAGAGATTCTATTTGTTCATTTGGGGTAATCCTTTTAAGTACCAAATGCCATGTAGGTAAAAATAAATCAAGCAGTTTAAAAAATGGTGGAATAAAGCAACACCAAATTCAGGTAAGAGTTACTGGTTATTAAAATTTAACAAGTGGTAATGAGGCAGGAGAATAGGGTTTGTAGGCAGGGAACCTGAGGCTGATTCATGCCGACTTTCTAGAACTGAATCAAAGGAAAAACCCAGCTCTCCACATCAAAGTAACAAAAAGATCAGAGGGTACTCCTTTTGCACTGCCTAGCAGATGAAAAATGGACAGTACCTCTGATTGGTCCCCTCTTGCAACCAGTCAGACTTGTCATGGGCCAAGTCTTCATGTGTAACTTTGTAAGTTCATTTTAGCTTCTGATTGGTCTTCTCTGGCAACCAATGATACTGGTTGCAGGCCTTCATTCTTTCATTGCTTTGTTTGTGTGTTTTATCTAATTCTTTATTCAAAACACCAAGAACCTGGATGACTCATAGTCAAGACCCTCTACCAGTAACAGCAGGATCTGGTGACTGAATATGAGGGAAACAGAGAAGGCAGTAGACTAAGATGGGGCCCATGCTTTCATTTGTTCACCGTGATACATAGTGATACAAATTAGTGCAAGGAGGATCAGCTGGGGCACAGTTTAAGAGGGGATGATGAGTTTGGTTTTCAGAGTATTGTGTGACTATCAGGTGGATGCATCCTACTTCTTGGGGCTTATTCTTGGATTTATTTCCTTTCTTGTTGGAGTAGTAGTTCCTCAATATGTATTCCATATGTAGTCTTTATGTTTAAAAGTCAGATTCTTTTATGCTGAAATGTATCTTTATTTTACCTTTTCGTTTAAATGTAAATTTAGCTGGTTATAAAATGTTGAGCTCCACGTTCTTTCTCTTCAGTATTTGAGACTATCTTCATCTTGCATATGGTGTTGCTGTTAATAGGACCAATGTCAATTTGATTGCTAGTACTTGGTACACAATCTGCTATTTCACAGTAGAAGATTCATTTCTTTGCTTCTGATATTTAAAAAATTTCTTTAAATATGTGAGGTGTGTTTTTGCTTAGTGTTTTATTTAAAGCGCTATGGGCCCATTGAATGTGACTTTTTAATTGGTTACTTACATACTGAAAAAGCTTCACTCGATTTTTTAAAGATGTGTCCTAAGGCTTTTATGTTCTTAAGATTTCTATTTTGCAGATGTCAAAGTGTCTTCTTTAGATTTTAAACTCATTGTCCATGTATCTTCTGGTAGGCTCTTTACTCTACCTTCCCTTTTCTTGCCTTATTAATTCAAACTCTTGGGCTATTTTGTTATTTATCCCATCTATTGAGTTTGTTATTTGAAGTTACATACATATCATACCCTTTTGTTGGTTCTTCATGAATACTGTTTCACATTGTCAATATCAATTTCTGTTTATTCAAATATATTATTTGGTTTTACTATTTAATTTGTAATGTATCATGCCCGTTAGTTATGCTTCCTCTCCTATAGGTTGCCTATTTTAGGTTTCTCTTTTATGTTGCATGTATGCCATAGATGCCTCATATGTTTTTCTTTTAAGCTCATGTTCTTTTGAAGTAACTATGGCTGCTTATGCTGTTGGGTACACACAGGGGTGATCAAAATACACGATTCAGTTACAGACTGGCCAGAATGGAAGTGTAGAAATGTCCATTGTGAAAGAAAGCTTCTGGCATGACATTTAAGGGCTTGGCTATTTTGCATCCTCTCTCCCCACAAAGATATATATGGGCTTCCTGTGTTTCTTAGGATCCTGCTCTCTAATCTCCATCCTGGGATTTCTAAAGCAAAGTCTCCTGCTATTTAATAAGGAGGATGGTGGATATTGTCTTTCTTTCTATTCATTTCCTATCCAAATGGGGTTTCCAAATTGATTTCTCTTGCTGCCACTTGTGCCACTATCTCTGGGCTATTATATTCCTACCTCATAAAGGTGACTTCTCCAGTGAATGTGGAGAAAGAACACAAAACTGTGTCTGTGAACCCTGTTGCACTCAATTGCTCATACCTGCTCCTCCTAAGTATTCACTCTCCTGCCTGCTCCTCCCAACACATTCCCATCACACACTTTGGACCCCTTTCACTTAGGTTTCTAATAGCTTTTTCATAGGAAGTCATGAGAGATTCTGAGATCCACCCAGACACCTTCTCTTTTATGTGACCTTTCCAGAGATAATTCAAACAGCCATTTTTGGTTTGCTATCTTCTCTAGAACTAGAATCCTCAGCTTTTCAGTCTTAGTTCACAAAGTGAGGCCAGCTTTCCTACAATGCTGGCCTCACTTTGTGGTCTTCTGATATTTCAAAAAGCACTTCTAAAATAAGAATACTTAAGTGTTTCTATGGGTAATTGCTGTTCTACTTTAGAAATCTGATAATTACATGTGAAAATTACACATGAAATTCTTTGAGACAACTATTATGAGCCACTCTATTGTTTTACCTTAAAGGAATAAAAAGCACTATACAATATCTTTTTGCTAATGATTTTACAAAAATAACATTTACAAAAATGTTGCACTTGGTATGAACTTATCAGACTACCAGGATCATTCACTGTTATATGCATAGTATTTAACTCAATAAGATGTGACATAAGATAGATGTTCAAAGAATGCTCCTTCTCTTAAACTGCTGGAAAATAAGGAAGCACCATGCTTGATGTCATATAGATTTAGGTGTAAATCCCAGCTGAAAAGTTAAATCCGATGTTTGCCTTTGCAAAACTTAATTGCTCTAAGACAAAAGGGTAATACCGCCTGTCTTGAAATATTTTAAAAATAGAATGCACTATTAAATTGAAATTGCTTAGTAAGTACAGTGCCTGGCACTCAGTGAAATTTCAATATATCTTATTACATCTTTTCTGTAATAATAAGTATTAATTTTAGTTAGATATACGTAACATTTTCAAATCTGATTCTCCACATACTCAGTAAAGTTCTGGGCTGGCTTACATGATTCTAGGATCATCTAATTGATCCTGAGTACAGCTGTTAGATTCCTTTTTCTTGAAACCACTTTGATCATTTCAGGTTTCGATTCAAAAGCTTTAATGGTGTCTTTTCCTATCATAACTAAACATAGTTTATCTGCTTGGCTTTCATAACTTGGTGTCACCCTGCATATTGGTGCTAGTCAAGATTCCTTGGTTATAAAAACTATGAAACGTCTTAAGAAAATTCAAGTAAAGTGCAAGAGAAACAACTGTTTCCTATTGAAATATCCCTTGTGATGAAGAGAAGATCTAAACAACCATGATCAGTAAGATGGAGCTGGTACACAGCTGTAGAACAAACCTCTTCTTATGATTCAGTTGTAAAATACCCTCTTCTTTAGAAATCCTTCTGCTTGACAATGCAATGGATGGCCACCAACTTCAAGTAATTTTTATTCTATAGAGCCAATGATTTTCCACATCAAGCTACATGTTCTGCATCTTCAGAGAGCTTAACCAGATTTGGACTTGATACCTTTGTACTAGTCTCTTAGTGAAGTAGCAGAGTTGGGAAATGGCAAGTGAATTGCTGAGGGTAATTTCTAGGGAATGGTTGCTAATAGAACCTCTACAAATGAGTATCCAGTATAGTCTAAATAGAGCATCCAATATAATTTTCCAGGACACACTGTCTATTCAAGGATGTCTCCCTTGTAATCAGAAACAAAACGTGTTCAATCCTTCTTCATTGTATTTGCTCCTGATACGAAATCTTAACAAGCAAGTCATATTTTGGCTTCTCCTTTACTTCTACAAGTTGGCTAGGGTCTTCTGAATGGTTAACTTGGCATATATGTGTACTTTAATAAGTGAGAAAATGAGTGAATGAATAACATCTTCCAGGATCAGTCCCCTTTTCACTGATTTTCTGTTCTGCAGTTTCATAAATGTTTCTGTCCACTCCGTAAAACTTAGCACATAATGATGTGGTTAATAAAAAGGAGTTTCTTAAATTGATCCTCTTGTGTATTCCCTGTTGTGTGATGTGATTGATCTTCTGTAGGTTTTACATATTTGAGGGCATGCCTACACTTCCACCTTATGTCCTTAAAACCTACTATAGCACTAAGATTGTTTAGATATAATAAATACTTGTTGAGCTCTTCAAAACTAGACCAAACAAATTGAGAAAAACTTGGTTTGTTTTTACATTTCATATAGGAATAATGGTATGAAGATCATTGTGAAATTATATTTAATCTTTCTGCGTTACTCATAACAATCATTCCTCACTATTGATAAAATTACTACAACTCAGTAATACCAATTTTTATTTTTTGCTTTTATTTTGAAATTTCATTAATAAATTAAAATAAATTAATGATAGTATGCAAGAGTAAGATAATTACCTAGATTGCAATTTCAATTTTAGTTAACACAAGAATGTAGAAGTAGGAATTGAGTTCCATTTGATGGATGAACATCAGGACATTTGTTAATATGCATCATAGACCTAAATTGCATTATAGGCACAGCTGATAATGATGGACAAAGAGCTCTAACTGCTCTTGTCTTGAAATACTGTAAATGTAATTAAAGATAGGATTTTAAGGCGTATAATCACAGTCTATAATGATAAGAACAACAGCTATTTTTGTTGAGCAATTACTATTTGTCAGGCATTGCACTAATTACATGGATTATCTATTTTATTATCATAACTATATAAGGGTTTACTAATATTGTGCCCTCATGAAATTGAGGCTGAAGTAGTTTGAGTAATTTGCCCAGGGACAGAGTCAATCAGTGGCAGAGCTGTCATTCAAGGTATTCTGGACTTCATAATCCCTATTACCTTAAAGTAAAGCAAACAATTGAAGATAACTGATAATACCAAGTAGCATTGTGTAGAGAATAGTTGATTTTGAGTATATTCACCTTTCAGAATATAAAAATGAACATACCATCATTATGTTGAATACGTTTTTACCATAATTCATTGACAAGATATTAAAGCAAAACTATTTTTTTGAGAAATATGAAATGTGGGAAGAACAATCTTAAACAAAGTTATAGCCCTCTATCTTCTTTTATTATTCAATTCTTAAGATTAAACTTGTGGTTTATAGGGCCATAGGCTCTGAATCTGTGATGTATTTATTATATAACATAATTTTTCTGTAATTTCATGGGAATTTATTAATGCAAAACAGTCTTTTGAATTCTAATCTCAAATAATTGCAGTGTGCAACATCAGAGGTGACTCACAGCTTTTGTTGATCTCTATGAGATGTAGAATTCCTTGCCATACTAAGGAAGATGTGTGCTATTATGCTGTCTTACATTTCTTCTTTTTCTCCTAATTACTAATGAAGTTAGAAAGACCAGGTTGGCAAGCTGAAAACATTTCTTAATTCATCTTGCTGTCCTCTGGTTAGTATAGCATTTCCAGTTTGACTTTGTTGCTACCTCCAAGTTTTATCTATCTGTGCTTGGAGTAAGAGGGAAGAAGAGTTGTCTATGGCTTCCCTGGGCACCTTGGTCAAAATAGGAAGAGTCAGAAAAAGAGAGAAGCAAAATACATGTTCATCTCTTTGTTCTGATTTCCCTACCTCTATGATTCCAAACTTAGTCAAGCATGCGTATGTAGGTATCAGTAAATATTTAAAAGGAACATGAAAAGCTTTGCCATATATTTCATTTCATATGAGACAATAAAGGAAAGCCTGTTCAATAACACAGGTTTATCAGAGAATGTGTAAACTTAATGTGATATTTTCCAGATAGTACTTCTCAACAATTAATGTGCATACCAATCCCCTGGGTCTTGTTACAGAAAGTTTTGAATCAGTAAGACAGATGGGGAGCCTGAGATCCTGCATTTCAAATAAACTTCCAATAGATCACCCATGATCTGGCCAGTGATAAGAATAAATAGCCTCCTATAGATATATCTAAAAATCATCAACATTTCTTTAATACCCATTGATTTTAGAAATTCAGGTATCTAGTTATACCTTTATCATATATATTTTCTTTAATATATATTTTATTGTACTTTAGGTTCTGGGGTACATGTGCAGAACATGCAGGATTGTTGCATAGGTGCTTACATGGCAATGTGGTTTGCTGCCTCCATTGCAGTCACCTATATCTGGCATTTCTCCCTATGTTATCCCTCCCCAACCTCCCTACTCCCCGTTGTCCCTCCCCTAGTCTCCTCCAACAGACCCCGATGTGAGATGCTCCCCTCCCTGTGTCCATGTGTTCTCATTGTTCAACACCCGCTTATGAGTGAGAACATGTGGTTTTTGATTTTCTGTTCTTGTGTCAGTTTGCTGAGAATGATGGTTTCCAGATTCATCCGTGTCCCTACAAAGAACAGGAACTCATCGTTTTTTATGACTGCATAGTATTCCATGGTGTATATGTGCCACATTTTCTTAGTCTGGTCTATCATCAATGGGCATTTGGGTTGGTTTGATCTTTGCTATTGTAAGCAGTGCTGCAATAAACATATGTGTGCATGTGTCTTTGTAATAGAACAGTTTATAATCATTTGGATATATACCCAGTAATAGGATTGCTGGGTCAAATGGAATTTTTGTTTCTAGGTCCTTGAGGAATTGCCACACTGTCTTCCACAATGGTTGAACTAATTTACACTCCCACCAACAGTGTGAAAGTGTTCTTATTTCTCCACATCCTCTCCTTTATCATATTTAAGTAGTAATTATATCTACTACTTTAGTAGTAGTAACTATACTACATTTGAGTTTATGAGTATTCTATAAACTCAAATGTTTGAGAACCAGGCAGATGCTATGGAAGTTTGGCAGTCTGATAAAAGGTGGAAGGTTCTAAACTATTTGTTATTTCATTCCTTGTCCTACATAGAATTATTATTATTATTATTATTTTTGAGATGGAGTCTCACTCTGTTGCCTAGGCTGGTCTACAGTGGTGGGTTCTTGGCTCACTGCAACCTCTGCCTCCTGGATTCAAGCAATTCTCCTGCCTCAACATCCCAAGTAGCTGGGATTACAGGCACTTGTCACCATGCCTGGCTAATTTTTGTATTTTTAGTAGAGACAGGATTTCGCCATATTGGCCAGGCTATTCTTGAACTCCTGACCTCAGATGATCCACACACCTCAGCACCGCCCCCCGCCAAAAAGTGCTGGGATTACAAGCATGAGCCAATGCACCTGGCCCCTACATAGAATTCTAAGCAAACTCCCAATGTGTCATGCCCATCTATAATCCTCTTAGAGTGTGGGCAGGAGTTTTAGGTCACTTCCAATCCAGAGAACATGGCAAAAATAGAAAGGGATGTCACTCTCCTGATTATATTACCTTCCATGGCAAAGGTGAAAACTTTTTGTGGCTATAACTAAGGACCCTAATAAGTTGACTTTATGTTAATTAAAAGGGATATTATCCTGTTGGGTTTGACTTAATCTGGCAAGTCCTTCAAAAGAGAGGTAAGGAGTCAGAGACCAAAGAAGTGAGAGAAATTCTTCTGCTGCTTGTGAAGATGCAGACTGCCATGGTGTGTGGATAGTCTCTAGGGAAGGGATGTCCTCTTTTGGCTTCCCTGGGCGACATTGGAAGAATTAGAATTGTCTTGGGCCACACATAAAGTATACGAATACTAACAATAGTGATGAATGAAAACAAACAAAAAAGATTCATGTATAAATCTCGTAATGTTATAAGAAAGTTTATAAATTCGTGTTGGGCCACATGTGGCTTGTGGGCTGTGAGTTGGATAAGCTTGCTCTAGGGACTGAGGGCCTCAGTCCTACGATGGCAGGATACTAAATTCTATGAATCACTAGTGAGCCTGCAAAGAGGACAGGGAGGCTCACTCGAGATCATAGCTCCAGCTTTAGCCATGATTGCAGCCTAGTGAGATCCTCAACATGGAACCTAGCTGAACCACAATAAACTCTGACCTAGAACTATGTGAGATAATAAAGGTGTGCTGTATTAAGTCACTCAGCATGTGGTGATTTGTTGTTACTCAGCAGTAGAAATCCAACAAAAGCATCATAATACCTACTCATTTAAGTTGCTCCTTGAAATCGTATACTGGTTACAGAAATGATCTACACACACACACACACACACACACACACACACACACACACACACACATATATTACAAGTGATATGAGCCTCCATTAGCTCATGCTCCTCAAGGCCTCAGACTTTATCATCAGATTTATTTAGGGTTTGTTTTTAAGTTGAGTCATGGACTAGCCATGGTTTTAATCTCATGCAGCTTTAGTTCTCTTATCTACAAAACAAAGACTATGCGAACTATCTTACAAAATTATTGCAAGTCAGTTAATGAGGGACCCCCAGAGCTCTACTTGCTCAGGATGAGACAGTCCCTGTTCTACCTTTTACACCACCATTGGCTAACAGAAGCAACTCTTTGACGTTCTGAGCTGCTGTACCCATAACTGCTGTGATATATCACCTGAATTAATCACTTTATCCTCACCGTCATATCTTACATCACTTCCCAAAAGAGGTCGAGGTCACTTTCTGTTCCTTTGATTCTAATCCTCAAACAGACATGAAGTCAGTGAGGAAACATGCTTCAAGTTCTGTATCCCTCTTCTCTACTAGATTGCTCACTCCATCTGTATTTCATTTCTGTTTCTATATACTATCATCAGTCACCCATGGATCACTCATCTGTCCCCAATAGTTACACATCTGTCATCCATATATCTATTATTCATCTATATTCTATTTATCTTTCATTTATATTCTATTTTAATATGCATTTATCTATTTATCATCTATTATCCCTTTGTTCTTTATCATCCATCTATTATTTATCCTCCATCTATCATCTATGTATCATCTATCAGATGTCTATCATCTGTTGATCAATCATCCATCATTCATCATCTCTTATCTCCCATCTTTATCTACTAATAATCTATATCTTTATCATCTTTCTATCACCCTCTCTCTCTGCATCCATCTAATTTCTAGAGCCCTGTGATTAGCCCTTATAATGTGATCAATACAAGTAAATTTCTTCTCATTTCATCCATCACCTATAGTTGAGGAGATTAAGCTAAGTAATTCACATGACGTAACTAGGACACAGAAAATTAAACAATTTTTTCCCTTAAATATCTACATGATATATGCTTACTGGTGGGATCAATGAATTAAAAGATAGCCATTGAGGTTCTTTCACAGCAAGGTCCTGTTCTGGGATTTGTGTTGGATCCAGATAAATATTCTACTATAATCTACCATTAAGACCAAAGTTCATTGATATGAAATGAACTAGTATTCAAACTCATTCACAGATATGTTTTTCCAAATTACATTTATACATCTGAAAAGCCTGAACATTTGACTAAAATTATGAAATGATCTGTGCATACACAAATATTCCTATTCTCAGAAATATTTTTCATAAATGTGATTAGATCAACATAAGCCTGGAAAAATCATTGACTCCTGTACTGTGAATCCAATGGGATTATTAAGGTAATTTTATGATTATACATTTTCCAAATATTCCCAGTAACACCTCAGGATTTTAGTTGCCATCTATATTAACCAGCAGTATTGTCATTATTTTATTTTTAAATTTTTGTATCCCAAAGGTTAGCTCTTCAATCACTTAACAAATGTTGTTTGAATGTTTGTATGCGCCAGGCACTATTCTAGTCCCTAGGGTCATGGCCTGGCATAAGGTGGGGCTAGCGATACAGCATATGGGTATAAACCTAGTCTACATAAAATTCTTCAATTTCAAGAAATAATTGAGAGAACAAGGTACAATTTACAAAGGCGATTGCAAACAAAGATGAAAAAACCTAAGAATTTTTATAAATGAAGAAGTACTTAAAGATTACAGTGTGTAAAAGTCAACATACTAAAATCTAGAATAAATCATTTTATTTGTGTACTTATAAAGCTTAAATATTTAGCAATTAGGTATTGCTAAATATTTTTAATAATTTGAGACCCATAATTATTAGCCACACTAGCATTAGAAATAGTCTCTAAATTCTTTAACTATCTTAGGCAAAACTCTTTTTTTATCAGAATAAATTATCTCAAAATGATTGCATGTGAATCTGTGTGTGTCTTCATGGACTTTCTCCAAAAAAAAAAACAAAAACAAACAAACAAAAAACTGTCAAACTAAAGCAACTGTTAGTATAGTCTTGTGGTTCTTAGGAGAGATCAAAGAGAGTTATCACAATGCATAAAATACGTATGTTTGTAATATGTCAGACGTTCAAATGGTTGTAACTACAATACATTTAGTTCCTTAATATGCTGTATAGCAGCCTTTAGGTTAAACCATTTGTTGTAGTTTTTACTTTTGATTCGAAACACTTTAACTTGGGTTTTGCCAAACTGAATGTTGTTTTAAATCTAACCAGACCACTTGATTCATTTCATAGTAATGCTCTTTGTATACCATATTTTGATCTACAGCAAAATCTCACTGAATACATAAGCACTGAAGACATTGAGACATTCTCAGTCAATTGACAGAATGGCATCAGCTTCATGTTAATTTCTGATTTCTAGGCATACATCTCGTGGCACCATACATTTATTTATTGAAAATATATACCCTTTTTTAAAAGTAAGATATGTGAATAAAGTTAAAGCAGATGAGGTCTTTTAGCCAGGAAATTAAATTTCTTTTGTTGTATCAAAACCACACATGCAAACTTGACAGAAATTTCTTATGAATTACTAATGGGGGTTTAATTCTGACAAGGCTTTATTTGTTCAAGTGGCAAACCCTGGGTCTGGTTGCTCAAAAAGCCAATTATCAGAAAATATCCTCTGTTGCTGCTGTCATTAAGAGACAGACACTGATGACAGTTTAACTTGGTTTAAGAGCGGCTCTCGGGCCACGGCTGCTTGCCAGGCCATCCAAGTACCACCAGAAAATGCACAGTTGCATTTTGACCCTGCAGTAACTGAGGTTATGAAAAGGCTCTTGTGCTCAGAACCCTTGAGTGAACGCCTCTCCCAGCGGGATCCCGTGGGACCCTTGAAGAGAGCTGACCCACTGAACTACTGAACTGCCCAGAACCTCAGCTTTGGACTGTGCCGAGGTGAGGTCAAGAAGCAAATGTTAAGGATGAGACGTGAGGAATGCCAGATAGTTACACATTTAGCTGAAGTCATTGATTCTTTGCATTGTCCTGCTGGCTGCTCTTCTTCATCAGTTCTGCACAAAGTTAAGCAGGGGAACTGAAATCTGTTAGCACTTTTCCCTAGGTATCATGTGGAAACCTTCTCCTGATTTTTGTGTACCATATTATTAAAAGCAAGGGAGTGGTTGCTCATACAGATTTCATTGGTGAAGCAAACTGAACCATCTGCTGAAATCTCTAGCAGTCTGCTGGCTGAGTCTGGCACAAGATTCCACTGCTAAACTGTTCCTCTCTCACCAGTAATCACCATTACAGTCAAGTGAGAATTAACATGAAAGTGGTCGAGGAAAATGAGGATAATTACTCCAATCAAATGAATTTCATGACAGCATTTTTTAGAAAAGCATCTCCCATCAGTTAGTTATGCTATTACCTGTGATTGCTACCATAAAATTGTTTTAAAGTAAAGAACAACAATGACCATGAATGAATATTATTAATAGCTCAGTGTATTTTAAAGGCCAAGGTCAAATAAATATGCTTGGTTTTAAGTATGACATTAAAAGTATATAGCTTTAGTATAGATAGTACTATTTTATTTTGATAACAAAGTAAAGATTAAACATTTTGCAGTTCTTATCTGGTTAGGTAATTTTATTACATTTTAAAAACAAATGTTAATATGTATGCCTATGATAAAAAGGAAGGAAACAGTTCATTCATTCAACTAATATTTATGGTGCTTCTATTATATTTTAAGCAACATATTAAGAGCCACAGACATAATAATTAGGGAAGACCATAAATAGTCAATGCCATTACAGGGCTTAGAGTCAGGTAGAGAACGCTTTCTCTTGTGTTAATTTAATACAGTGAATTATTAACTATCATATTACAGTTTTTAAGATCTGAGAAGTTGATACTTACCAATAATAAATAATTTTGTTACAAGAGAAGTAAGGGTACAGAACTGTGTGCTAATTCAGCTTGGAAGTATTTTTTAGACCCTTTGATCAATAGGCAAATCAGTAGTCATACTTCTTTTTTTTTTTTTAATTTATTTCTTTACATTTACTTTTTTAAATTTAGAATGTTCATCATAAGTAGAATCTCATTAATATTTTATTGTTTATAAATCATTTTTTGATGTAGATTGGAATTGGGCTTGCACATTTTAGCAGGTGGATTTTAATAGAGTGGAAGCTGTAGTCGCCATGTTTATTTCTAGCTTCTCATCTCTTGGTGCTATCTGAGGTCACAGGGAAAATGCCTGAACTTCATAACCTTGATAATATGTTCATGTGCTGACTAGAGAAGCTTAATAAACTCCAGTTATGCATATGATTTTGGATAAGAACTCAGAGAATTTCACGTGAGTCTTTTTTTTTCCCCCATTTATTTTATTGCATTTAAGGTTTTGGGGTACCTGTGAAGAACATGCAAGATTGTTGCATAGGCACACACGTGGCAGTGTGATTTGCTGCCTTCCTCCCCTTCACCTACATCTGGCATCTATCCCCTTGCTATCTCTCCCCAGCTCCTCACCCCCCACCATCCCTCCCCTATTTCCCCCCAACTGACCCCAGTGTGTAGTGCTCCCCTCCCTGTGTCCATGTGTTCTCATTGTTCAACACCCGCCAATGAGTGAGACCATGCGGTGTTTGATCTTCTGCTCTTCTGTCAGTTTGCTGAGAATGATGGTTTCCAGGTTCATGCATGTCCCTGCAAAGGACACAAACTCATCGTTTTTGATGGCTGCATAATATTCCATGGTGTATATGTGCCACATTTTCCCTGTCCAGTCTATCATCGATGGGCATTTGGGTTGGCTCCAGGTCTTTGCTATTGTAAATAGTGCTGCAATGAACATTCGTGTTCACGTGTCCTTATAGTAGAATGATTTGTAATCCTTTGGATATATACCCAGTAATAGGATTGCTGGGTCAAATGGAATTTCTATTTCTAGGTCCTTGAGAATCGCCACACTGTCTTCCACAATGGTTGAACTAATTTACACTCCCACCAACAGTGCAAAAGTGTTCCTATTTCTCCACATCCTCTCCAGCATCTGTTGTCTCCAGATTTTTTAATGATCGCCATTCTAACTGGCGTGAGATGGTATCTCAATGTAGCTTTGATTTGCATTTCTCTGATGACCAGTGATGAAGTTCTTTGTAAATTCTGGATATCAGCCCTTTGTCAGATGGGTAAACTGCAAAAATTTTTTCCCATTCTGTTGGTTGCCGATTCGCTCTAATGACTGTTTCTTTTGCTGTGCAGAAGCTGTGGAGCTTGATTAGGTCCCATTTGTCTCTTTTGGCTTTTGTTGTCAATGCTTTTGGTGTTTTGGTCTTAACTTAAAACCAGGCTGAAAATATGATTTACGCCCCAGCACAGTGGCTCATGCCTGTAATCCCAGCACTTTTGGAGACCAAGTTGGGAGGATCTTTTGAGTCCAGGAATTTGAGACCAGCTTGGGCAACATAGGGAGACCTTGTCTCTACAAAAATTAAAATAAAAAATAAATAGTAGAGCATGATGGCACATGCCTGTGGTCTCAGCAACTTGGGAGACTGAGGCAGGAAGATTGCTTGGACTCAAGAGGTAGAGGCTGCAGCAAGCCATTATCACGCCACTGCACGGACACCAGCCTGGGTGATAGAGCAAGAGCGTGTCTCAAAAAAAAAAAAAAGAAAATATTGCTTAAAATTTTTACTGTGTTTTTATTTAATATATTAAAATAATTGGTGCACCTAACAATTAAAAAGCAGTTAGTATGAAACCACATTAGTCTAAGGACCAGGTCAGCTGAGTTAATTACAAAGTTGTTTATGGGGAATCACATTTTCCTGTGATACACCCTCTGTGAATTTTTCATTACAATGCAAAGTAACATCCCAGACAATGCCAATATTTTGGAATTAAATATATCTGTGTGTGCATATCATGGTATATACATATATAGCATGGTAGACAGGTAAGTAGGCAGGCAGAAAAGTAATACGGATTTTGTAGAAATATTGGCCAGAAAAATGTGGGATAATTTAGGGGTCCCCAGTCCCCGGGCTATAGACTGGTAGCAGTCTGTGGCCTGTTAGGAACTGGGCCACAGAGAAGGTGAGCAACAGGCGAGCAAGCATTACCCCCTGAGCTCTACCTTCTGTCAGATCAGGGTGCATTAGATTCTCCTGGAAGGGTGAGCCCTACTGTGAACTGCACATGGGAGGGATCTAGGGTGCGTGCTCCTTGTCAGAATCTAATGCCTGATGATCTGAGGTGGAACAGTTTCATCCTGAGACCATCCCCCGCTCCCACTTTGTAGTGGAAAAATTGTCTTCCGTGAAACTGGTCACTGCTGCCAGAAAGGTTGGGGACCACTGTGATAATGTAAACTACCTATCTTGTGACTTTAAAATAATATCACATACAGTACATTTAAACAATTCTTAAGAAACACTGACTTGTTTTTCTAAGTTAATTCAAATTATGTACCTTATAATGTAATGAGAAAATTAAATATTGTACAGAAACTGCAATGAGATTCCAAATGTTTAAAGTCTAAATTAGCGTTGTTTAATTTACACTTTCTCTGGTTCTTGCTTTGTGAAGGCTAATTGTAATCTAGTTGATACATGAAAGATTGGCTGTTATTATGTATTCTAAAATATTTTCTCCACATTATTAATTATAATTAATATTAAAAACAAATAGCTTAATACAAGTGATTTTATTTTCAATATTAGATTTATAAACAATATTGGAAGATGGTTTGCTTTTTGAGAAAATGATGAATGTATACTCTAAGAAAAAAGGTATATTGGAAAACTATCCTAGGGGTCTCCTAACTTTTTTAGTCTCCTAGTCTCATTATAATTTCTTATATAACTGCTCCCTCCCCATACCTTTGTAGGCAGTGATAAGCAGGAATATTATCTTACTTAAAAAATAGGTAGCATTAATGTCACAAATTCTATCTAGAGGTTCTTCTTTAATACTTTAGATCTTAAACGCCTGTGAATTTTGTGCTTCACACAATGCTACAAATTGAGATAGAGGAATTGAAAATGGTAACTAGATGTGTATGTAGAATTATTATTATTATTATTATTATTTTCGAGATGGAATTTTGCACTATTGCCCAGGCTGGGGTGTAGTGGCACAATCTCCCTACACTGCAGACTCCTCCTCCTGGGTTCAAGAGATCCTTCTGCCTTAGCCTCCTGAGTAGCTGGGATTATAGGCGCCTGCCACCACACCTGGCTAATTTTTTGTATTTTTCTTTAGTAGAAATGGGGTATCACTACATTGACCAGGCTGTTCTTGAACTCCTGACCTCATGATCCACCTGCCTCGGTCTCCCAAAGTGCTGGGATTACAGGTGTGAGTGAGCTCATTATGGCATCCAGCCATAGAATTATTATTTTTACCCTTTCGATATTCATTAATACAATCATTAAATCAGTTGTAGTTGTTTCTTCCATGAAACAAGAAGCAATGTGTAAGAATTGAACAGAACATTTAAAGTTGATTAGCATAGAAATGTTGGTTGAATAGCATTTTGAAGATGTCATTGTTCTCTCTGCACTGAAGTTTGACAAACTGAGCAGGCATTAAAGGTCTAGAGAGGGAACATGGCTTTACAAGTGGAAGAAAAATGAGTTCGTGTTTGTGGCTATTATTCTTCTCTCAAGCCTTTTTTATTTGCCATGCAATTTTAACCTAAAATCTTTATCTTAAATATCCTTGAGGATTTTTTTCTTTATTTGCAGATTATTCTAGTGGTTTATGAGGACTTGTACTGAGGTTGCTGGAGTAGAGTGAAACTCGCAATGCGTCTTGTTGGCCCTTTCAATATATTGGTAGTTTGTCTTCATTTTTTAATTTCTATAAGTTTTCTTAGATTATGATTTTGAATATTAGTTCTGTTTCATAGTTTTGTTCTTATTTCTCAGGGATACTGATTAAAAGAATGGGATTCTTTGGATGTCTTCTATTTTGATTGTTTTCTCCATAAACCTTTTAATTGCTTTTTCTTTATAGTATTCTTATCCTGTAGGTAGTTTCCCCACATTTGTCAATGATCATTTATAAATTGTCTTTTGAATATGTTATCTCCTGAGCACCTTGCAATTTAATTCGTTCTGAGATTTTTTTTTCTTTTTGTCCATTTCTTCTCTGAGTTCAATAAACTTTTTTCTTCATTTTTTTTGTCAGTCCTACTTTCTTTTAATATTGAATGTCCAATTCAAGGTTTTTTTTTATATTCCTGAATGCTTGGTTGACTACATTTAATATAGTTTGGATTGTGGCCTTACAGTTTTCTTCTGCTTCATAAGTGCTTGTTTTGCTGATATAAATTTCTGATTCTTTATATAAACCTGTATAGATTCACTAATGTATTTTTCTGTTCATTTCTGCATTATTGGTGTGGTCCATAAAACTTCTCATTCAATAACACTCTTGTCAGTGTAGCAAAATTCTGATTCTTAGTGTTTTGGGGGGAGGATGGGTAGATAAGGGTATAAAATTTCTAATTTTTGGTTCTCTATTGTCTCTCAGGGCTGCATAGTTCTACTTTTTTCTTCTTTTATCTTTAATCTTTTGTGAAAGGGTGACTCATGCTTCTTTTTTTGGCTTTTCTCCCCTAAGATATAGATTATGAAGGTTACCATTTTAAACGGCATGGTCTTAAGTCCACTACTTCTAAACTGTTCTGTGATTTCTCAGGACACTCTTCTAGGATTTTCATAGTGGTATAGGTTTATGCTTTTATATCTGTCTTACATCCATTGCTGGCCTCTTCTTTCTTTGCCGCCATTTTTATAGGCCTATGCTAGCTTGCACATTGAACCAGGGCAGGAGAGATTGCTCGCCTGTCCTCAAGTCCCACTGAGGGGATAGATTTGTGGATTTATTTCTTTTTCTTGTTTTATGTTTGTGTTTGGGTGGGGATGGGGGCTGTAAACTGGCATTTTCTTCATATGTATATAGCTAGTTATAATTTTTAAAATTTTTAGGTTTTCTTTATTTTTACTTACACATAAAATATTTATATTTGGGAAATGAAAACTATAATTACCTCTAATTCAACCATTCAGACAAAATAAAATAATATGGAAGAAAATTAGTTCAAACTTTGTAACAGAAAAGAAAAAAGTAAGACTGTGCACTCTATGACAAACTTTTAATATTTAATATATTTGAAGCATTTCTTCTTATACATACATGAAATAATTTCTATAGCAACATATTCTTTTTTTTTTAATTTTGTGAGACAAATTTCCCTCTGTTGCTTATGCTGGAGTGTAGTAGTGCCATCTTGGTTCATTGCAACCTCTGCCTCTAGGTTCCAGGGAGTCTCCTGCCTCAGCCTCCTAAGTAGCTGAGACTGCAGGTGCACAGCACTACACCTGGCTAATTTTTGTATTTTTAGTAGAGATATGGTTTCACTCTGTTGGCCAGGTTGGTGTCGAAGTGCCTACCTCAAGTGATCTGCCCAGCTAGGCCTCCCAAAGTGCTGGGTTTAGAGGCATGAGCCACCATGCATAGTCCATATTAGAAAATTCTAATTTTTAACCTAATTTCTATTTCTGGTTGGTTTTGTTTTTAACTCTTATAAATGGCACTATATAAAGAACAACCTAATGGTAAATAATATACTTCATTATTACTTGTTAGTAGTATTTATTATACACTGTCAAATTGATACAATTTATGCTTCAATGAGTGTTAGGGAAAAATGACCATTTATTTTTCTGAAATTCTGTTGGCACTAATTATTACATATTTTTAATTTTATAGATTTAATAGACACATATTTTGTCTATTGTGTAATTGTATTTCTTGGATAATTGGCTGTGACCATTGGATTCATATAGTTATTTGGTCTTGTGGTGTGTGTTAGATTCATATAGTTGTTTGGTCTTGTGGTGTGTGTATATGTGTGTGTGTGTGTGTGCACGCATGCGCATGTGTGTGTGACACGTTCTTATTACTCAGTTTTTATTGATATACTTTTCTTGATATTTTGAAATGTTTACATATTGATAATTTTTTGGTATTTCTCATACATATGTTTTCTTCAGTTTGCTTAATACTTTTTAAACTGTTGATCGTGATTATTTTTGCCAGACAGTTTTTAAAAGTAAAATTTATCAAATTCAAGTCTTTAGTCTATGGTATTGGGTTTACATATATACTAGGTTTCTTAAAGCAATACAAGTTATGAACTAACAAAGTAAAGCTTTATTCTCTCAAAATTTTAAAAGCAAAAAAAAAAGCTATCTATAAAATGTTGATTGTGATTAAATATTGTTTTAATCAAAATTAAAGAGTGCTATGAGCTAAGACTCTTTGTGTTTCTCTAAATAAAGACAAAAAAAAAGAAGAAAACTGATGAAGCCATGATCAGTCCAGTGTTCTACAATAACTCTTCATTTTTTTTCTATTTTGTCTTTCTCAAGTGCTTCATTACAGATTTCTTCTACCAAAAAAAAAGGAGCACACATACATATATTGTACTATATAATATTATAAAATTAATGAAAGCTGTGTGAAATCAGGTTTAAAATGTAATGCATTATAAAACTAGAAATACTGTTTTAAAAAGCATTATCTTTCTTTGAACTACTGAATCTTAATATTATTATTAAAAATGTAAGTTATAGTATAAGCAATCTGTCATAAATTCAAGTAATTTTGTCGGTAGAAAACATGTGTCCTGCTGTTTTAATAAACATAGGTATGTGAATCATGCCTGTGTATTTAAATATATATATATGCATGCCTATGTGTATATAATTCCCATATGAGAGAATTAAAGACAGAAGTTCAGAGACTGAAGCATAAGATGACACATAAGACTCAATGGCCACTTCTTAGATCATCTTCAGAAACACTCCAAACATATTACCTTCATCTTCTTTAAACATTAAAAATAATAAACATTGCCCTGTTTTCTTTCTCCTGCATGATATCAGTTTGCACTTTAAAAGGCATTGCAGGAAATTATGAATGAATAGATGAAACAGTGGCTTTCAACTGCTTCAGTAAACCATGCACACTGACAACATTTTTGTCACCCATAATCCTCCCATAAACATGGGCCTCTCCTTTCATTATGCAGGCTGTTATGCTTTACTGAACCACATAATTTCACCTAATTAAAATAAGCAATATGTTGTTCCCTCCCCCACTCTTTTTCTTTAGCTGGACAAATGCCAGTAATTATATTTAGAGTATCCTAAGTGGACACCACATTAAATATTTATTTTTGTGCTCCTCTGCACAATCAAACAGCTCTTGCTGCTCTTTATATATTAATATTCATTTTATTTATAAGATCTAAAAAGTGTACACTTTTAAAAAGTACAAATGTGTAAGGTTCATTGAGTTGTTTGTTACGCCAGCAAAGTAGGTATGGTAGTTTCCATAAAGTTTGTGTGGTAACTTAAACCTCTCATAAGTAAGTAGTCAGTAAATTGTTTAATTTTTTAAAAACTAATAAAAGTTTTATTTAGGCAACCAGTCTTATACAAAAACATTTTATTCTCTCTTTGTTTCTTTCTTGTAATAAAAGTGATGGGTCTTTAACCTTATCATTTTCTGTGCTAGAATTATATTGCAGCTACTCAACATCATTTTGGAAAGAACTTCTAGTATAATTCAGCAGAGTTGATAGTGGATACACAGTTGAAATCGTGCATAACTGCAGCTCATCCCTGTGAACATACTTTCTAAGAAACTGCTACAAAATAAAGGGGAGCTTCCCTTTGTGCTTGAAACCAATGTAATTTTCTATGATAAAAGAGGAAATGCTACTCAACCCACGCTCCTTGAGTTGAAAAAGGCAGAAGATGTATAGCTTAGTACTTACAAGCAATTCTGTCACCCTGGCTGTTACTTCAGTTTCATCTGGTTTTGCATAAGGCCATAGCAGTTTCCTGTTTCACAGGTGAACTAGTCCCAGGAAGGCACCTATGAGAATTGTAGCAGTTGTGGGTTAATTTCCTATTTAAACAAGATGGTTGTGAAAGCTGGGCTTAAAATTTCACGTATCAACACCTTTTTATTCCATTTGTTCACTTCTATTAACAGTTCTTACCTTGCAACTGAATTTCATTTTCAGACAGATTTCAAATCACACTGAATCCATTTGCACAGATGGATAGGCAGACACAGAAAGCAGGCAGTTTATGAATGACAGAAGGCAAACCTGAGTCATAGCCATTATCCACAATGAGAGTTGGAGCTATGATGACCACACATGATTCTCCCTTACCTGGGCCACTGCTGCCCTTCCTTTCTCTCCCTCCCCATTGAAATGTTGGACTGGGGCATAAGATATTAATTTAGATTCTTTCTTATAAGCTCTATGGTGACTGGCACAAAATTTTAGCTGGTGCCTTCCACTGTGTGTCACCGGACCTACTCATATCACCATCAGACCTTTACGACTTGTTTTAGAGAAACCGTTAGACTTAACATGATGTAACAATCTGACCCGTTTAGTCTTTGTTCTTTCATGTCAATTATTTCCAACTCAGTGCTGCTTGGGAGTAGATGATACTTACAAAGCCATCCTATTAATTGATGGTTTACGTTTTTTAAGACTGTATATATTCTGCTTAATATAGCCAAATAGAAGAAGACGTGGAATGGCACAGAAGCAATTTCGGAATGCCTTGGTGAATAAACTGAGTCCATAAAGATGGTGTCAATTTTTACAACAGAAGATTAATCTGACCTCACTAACCCCCACTTTTTTTTTTCACATGAGGTAACATGCCTACTGTTTTCACAATATTATGTGAAGCAGACATTAATGGCTGTTTTGAATCATCCCCAAAGTATTAGCTACTCAGACATTTTCTGTTGTGTCTACTTCTGAAACTGCCAATGGCAAGATGCTGAGATTAATTATTTCCTGCTTCATCTGTTCCATGAAACAGCAAGAAACATGTTTTGTAAGTGACAAAAATTATTTGAATTTATGACAAGTTACTTACACTATAACTTATTTTTTCTAATGATAAGAATTTCCAGTTGTTCAAGGGGAGATATTGCCTTTTTACATATGTAATTTTAGTTTTTCTTTGCACTGTATTTTAAGCCTGATTTCATATAGTTTTACTTTTATAATTGTTTCACCCTACTGATCAGAGCAGGGTTGGGAGAGTGAGAAAATTAGTTGAGTTGTGAAAGATAGCATAATATAAATACAAGGTGCCTACGAATAACACATAAACTGAAAATTTCCAACAAAAATATATTTAATACAAATCTGCTTTATCAAGGGTACAGTTTTACCATTTCAATTCTGATAATGTTAACTGAAATGAATTTTCAAAGAGAGAAGCAAATAGGCTCATGTTATGACTAGAGTTATTTAAGAACAAAGACACTTTGTCAGAATCATCTTTTTGGCGTTAACATCAAAACAGTAGCTGGGGATATTCTGTCTTGTACATATGAAACTTAGGCCAAAACTTACATGCATAGGAAAAGTAGAAATTAATTTCTAGGCAGTGTAATGCCGAGGAAAAGAGGGTTACAGTATTTCATAAATTACATTGTGCTGTTTACTCTTTTGCTGTGAAAAGCAGAGATCATTTTATCAGTATCTTCTTTATACTAACATAATTAGATTTTTTCTGTCTACCTTGAATAACTGAGCTGTGTTGTAGCACTGGGGTCAAGTACAATAAAGATCTGATTTTCTTTTTTGAGAAAGATACAGGCCTTTGATGGAAGTTATGTAAACAGTGACTAGGTTAAAACACAAGGTGTTACTGAAGGGAGGGAAGAAAGTCTACTAGTTTCCTATCGCTACTATAATAACATTATTCCTTTTCATTTGTAGAGGTCAGAAGACAAATTGGTCACAGCTGGCTAAAATCAAGGTGTTGGCAAGGCTGTGCTTCTTTTGGACGCTCTAGGGGAGAATCCGTCTCCTTGCCTTTTCCGGCTTTCAGACACTGCTCACATTCCTTACCTCCTAGCCCCTTTTTTTTCCCATTTCAAAGCCAGGTACAGGTATTGATCAACTTACGACCTATGCAACTTACGACCATTCAACTTTACGACCACAGTTGCTAGCCACGACTGCACCGCGTCTGGCAGCGCAAACGTTGCCCAGTTGGGCGTACGACAGTGCGGACCAGCTTCCGGCAGCACTACTATCTCCGCGCGCACCATTTCTACTGTACATATAGCCTACTCAACTTACGACCAAATCATGTTACGACCCGTCTGCTGGTCCCAATCGTGGTCATAAGTCGAGCACGAGCTATATATCAGGTCAAATCCTTCTCATATTTGGCTCTTTTGCTTCTCTCCCTCTCCTGCCTCTTTCTCTCACATTAAAGGATACTTGGGGTTACATTGAGCTCACCTGGATAATTCAAGATAACTTTTCTATATTAAGGCACCTGATTAGAGAAATCCATTTCATCTGCTCCCTGAATTCCTCTTCGCCATGGAATGCAATTTATTCACAGGTCCTAGGGATTTGGATTCTTCTGCTTACTACAGTGGGTGAGCTAGGCAGGCCTGTGCAGTGTCACCCTGTCCTTTCCAGGTATCAGTGAGTTGCCCAGGAAAGATATTCTCTGGTTCTCAGCCTTGAGCTCAGGAGGTTTACTAAAGAGCATGAAAGAGAACAATCTCTTTGGAGGGTGAAGGAAGCAGGACTGGGGAGAAAACGATGTCAAACTTCAATGTAGTTGGAACCAAGGACTCGGTGAATTATAACAAGAGCTTTGGACCTGAGAGACACTTCAATTGGCCCAGTGGAGGTAAGGGTGCCAGGCCTTGACTTTCCCATCGCCTAACTCACTCCTCCCTGCAATGGCCAGTCTTTGAAGGCAGATTGTCCAGGGATAGGTAATTAGGCATTTTCTTTCATCTAAGAGTAATCCCTGAACAGAGTCTCTGCTGTGAGTCCACCAATTACTTGTATATATTTTCCTAATCTATTTTAAAGTCCATGAGATATCTTTTTTATTTAATGTCAGTTAAGGTTTGTATATTTCTATAGTTCAATATATTAATCTTTCACTCATAAAGTCTTCCTCAATGATTTCTTTTTTTTCTGAAATTAACTGTTTTTTTTTTCCTCCTTTTACCTATCTCATTAACATTGTACTGCATCTATCCACTCAAAAATATTGAGCTTCAGGTGCTAGAGCTGTGGAGTAGGGGACAGGTGGGAAACAGAAAAGCACAAATATAAGCAAAAAAAAAAAAAAGTGTATATCTATCTATCTATCATCTATCTATCTATCTATCTATCTATCTATCTATCTATCTATCTATCTATCATCTATCTCACCATGGAGGCAAGGGAAAAGCCTATAGAAAATGTAAATGTAAAGAGCGACAACATGACGTAGGTGTTGGGAAGAAAGAAGTGATTTCTTCCCAACTCTGGTGGTATTTCTTGAGGAGAAGAGGCAAAGCTCTTTTGTGTTGCTACCTTCTTTAATAGGTAGCTGTGAGGAGTTTACTCAGAGCTTTGTATTAGTATCCTATTGTTGTATTAGTGTCCTATAGTTGTGTAACATAAGGAAAACAGTCTGATGACTTCTCAAATAATTAAACATGAAATTTCCATATGACCCAGTGATTCCACTCATGGGTATTTACCAAGAGAAATGAGACAGATGCCATAAAGAAACTGGCATAGTAATGTTTATTGCAGCATTACTTCTTGTGGCCAAAATATGAAAATAACTCAAATGATCTTCAACAGGTAAATGAATAAACATTCTTGGCATATACAGACAGTGGAATGTTATTTGACCATAAAAAGGAATGAAGTTCTGGTAGGCGTGACAGCATGGACAAACCGTGAGAACATCAGGCTAAGTCAAAGAAGCCAGTTACAAAACACATATGCTGTGATTTCATTGACAGGAAAGTTCAGAGAGACCGATAGTAGAGCCATGGTCTCTTAGAGCTAGAAGAGGGAACAAGGGGTAAGAAGGGTGTTAGGCAAAGTGTAAAGTGTTCCTTCTTGAGATGATAATGATGTTCTAAAATTGACTGTGTCGATGACTATCCAAATCTGTGAATATGCTAAAACTCATTGAATTACATACTTTAAATGAATTAATTATGTTTTAAATAAATTATATAGCAGTAACATTATAAAATTTTAGAAATTTAATTCATAACTTACTTATAGAGACATAGAAAAATTGACAGGTTTAAGATCAAAATGGGAGATCTAACCGTAAGCTATCTCAGAACAAGAAGGTAACTATTGATTTCTACCTCACACTTTTTTGTGCTTCTATTTTCCAGCTTTCTGCAACGTACATATCTTACATTCTTAATCAGAACAAAAAATTATTTTACTCTCATTTTTAAAGCATTTTAGTAATGATGTGTCATGTAAATTGTTAATATTTTATATAAAATAAAACTTAGTAGTGGCTGGAAAGAAAGGATATGTGCCTTTGGGAGCACATGGCAGAGAAAAATGAAGGTTGTGCTTCTGAAGCTGAGTACAGTGTATGCTCTATTTGGGTGTGCATTTCTGGAGAAAAAGTACATTATCTAAAGATATAACCTCTGGCAGATTGTGTGTTTTTTCACTGTATCTACAAAAAGCCCCAATCTAGATCTTGTATTCTAGCATTGATTTAAGACCATACACAGAAATTGCCTATCATGTGAAAGTATAGAGAATTCTATGTAGTAAATAAGTACCTTGGTGAATTTGCTTTGGTTTATATATATTGTCTCTTCACAGTAAACATGGCTAAATGAAACATAACCACTATGTAAGTACTTACATTATATAATCTATGATATTTCTGAAAGCAGTTTGAGGACTGTTTAAAAATAGTTACTTCTTTTTTTTCCTGATTCTTTTGACTAACACCTGAAAAACAACCATGAATACATTGGGCTGAATTGTTTGAAATTGCCATTTTTATATGTTGAAACCAGAAAAGTATTTGCAATTTCATATGGTTCAGCTGTGTAAATATCATTGATGTATAATTTCCTCGAAAGAAATATTTTAATTTTAGATCCTGTATGGTAATTTTATTACCATTATTATATGGAACTGTGTTCTTTTAATTATTTACTCATTTTCATAGACATTTTTCCTCTTTATCTTTTCTGATAGTTATTTTTATGTATAAAATATCACAATAATTTTGATATATTCTTACTGTTGCATGAATTAATCCCATAAAAGCTAGTTTTTAAAATATAGAAATACCTAAAATTAATTTTAGCTTTTACTACTCTAGCTATGACCTCTATTCCAATGTGCAAAGAAGAAAAAAAATATAATTTTCAGTATGACTCTTGGCAATTTTCAAACCGATTCTACCTAAATCAAATAATTGTTGTACATCACCTTCATATATCTACCATGAAGGATACAAAGACAAGAAGACATATTACCTGTCCTGTTGATACAGCAGAGAATTAGACATACACACAACAAAGCCTGTAAAGTACATGTGGACAATACATGTATAAAATACAACACAGGGTAGCAGATCCCTTGAAGATGGGCATTTGAGATCAGCCGGGCCAACATAGAGAAGCCCTGTGTCTACAAAAAATACAAAACATTAGCCGAGCATAGTGGTGTGCACCTGTAACCCCAGCTACTTGGGAGGCTAAGGCAAGAGAATCCTCCTGAACCTGGGAGGTGGAGGTTGCAGTGAGCCTAGATCATGCCATTGCACTCCTGCCTGGGTGACAGAGTGAGGCTCTGTCTCCAAAAAAAAAACCAAAAAACAAAAACCAAAAAAGAAAATAATAAAAAAAAAAGAAAAATACAATGCAAAATAGCAGAAAAAGAGTTTTATTAGAATTAAATTAATCTGTTATCAACCCATTAATGATGTGAATGAAGATAAGCTGAACTTATTTTTGGGCCCCTTATTTCAGTGGGAATCCTGGTAAGAAGATAAGCAACTACAGCAGCAATTATAGTTCACTATATTTTTCAATCAGTTTTCCCCTTCACCTAATGACCTTTCATTTGGGTGATTTTGCAGTGGCCAGGGACAGTAGTAGGAATCAGCTAAGAGGAAATTGGGTCAGATATACATTTAATTGCCATTGTTTGGATATAGTTATGTTGTTTGCATTTTCTTCTATGCAGTGTTAACTTACTGCTGGTCATTCTTGTGTACGAATGGATTTCATTGTTACATGGCACTCAGACATGGTAGTGACACACATGTGCAGTAGAAGTATTGTACAGTATCCTGTGTTTCCTAAAGCATGGAGCTCCCCAAAAGCATGTGTGCAGTTGTGGGATAATTCCTTGTCATATAGAGAGATGGAAGCTAGTCTATGGAAAATTCTCCCAAATCATATAGCTCATATATGACAGAAAAGTGATAGAACTCCAAATTTGACAATAATTGTGTACTCTTTCATGCTTTTAACCATTAAATTTATAAGCTAAAGGAAATTCTAAACTATCAATAACCTAAAACATTTTGATAAATCATGCTGAGAATATTACTAAATTACATTTCTACTACTCTATATCAAATAAAATTATAAAATCACTGTTATAGAAATCCAACAGGAAATTCACTAATAAAATATTATGTAATATAACACAATTTGTAATTTTTGTTGTTTTGTCAGCTTTTTAAAAAATATGCTATTTCTTTCTTCGTTTGATATGGTTTTGCTCTGTATCCCCACCCAAATCTCTTCTTGAATTGTACTCGATAATTCCTTGGGACCTGTTGGGAGACAACTGAATCATAGGCGGTTTCCCCTGTACTGTTCTCATGGTAATCAACAAATCTCATCAGATCTGAGGGTTTTATCATGGGTTTCTGCTTTTGTCTTCCTCATTCTCTCTTTGCCTGCTGCCATTCACATAAGACAGGACTTGCTCTTCCTTGCCTTCTGCCATGAGCGTGAGGTTTCCCCAGCCACATGGAACTGTAAGTCCAATTAAACCTCTTTTTGTGTGTTTATTGCCCAGTCTGCATTATGTCTTTATCAGCAGCATGAAAAGAGAGGAATACACGATTTAAATAAGCACGTACTTGATTAGTACATTTTCACACTGCTGTAAAGATACTACCCAAGACTGGGTAATTTATAAAGGAAAGAGGTTTGATTGACTCACAGTTCCACAGGACTGGGAGGCCTCAGGAAACTTACAATAATGGCAGAAGGGAAAGGGGAAGGTGGCCCTTTCTTTGCAAGGCAGCAGGAGAGAGACACACAGAGAGAGAGAAGGGGAAACTTCCACTTTTAAACCATCAGATCTTATGATAATTCCCTCACTATCATGAGAACAGCATGGGGTAAGCTGCCCTCCTGATCCAATTATCTCCCACCAGGTCCATCCCTGGACATGTGGTGATTACAATATGAGACAAGATTTGGGTGGGGACACTGATCCAAACTATATCATCTACAAACAAAAATTTTTACTTGTACTTTTTAATTTTTTTCTTTTCCAGAGCTTCAAAAATTCTAAGAACTTCTACAAACTTGGATCTGCCTATAGCTTTGAGGAAGTAGAGGAGGAAATTATTTTACATGAACTAGTGAAAGAAGGGAGGTCTTCACTAGGAGAAACAAGCAGGACATTGAAATGTGGAAAAGGCAGATAAATACATCATTTCTGCCCAGGGCAGCTGAGCAAGGACATGCATGTGAGAAGTCATTGCATCGTCCGAGGAAATAAGTAAATAAGTAAAGGACAGAAGGAAGCTGTGTCTGGGTCTGGGACCTGGGGTTAGAGCCGAGTGTTGCAGAACCCAGAATATCACTGTGACTTTCAGCCCATCAACCATGCTGTGTCAGTCATTAGAGTTATTTGAACAGATCAGTGACTTGATATAATCTGGATGTTATTAAGAAAAATCTGGCAGCAGTGTGAAGGATACAGAAAGCAATAGATTTTATCCGGGGAAACGACTGCAAAGCAATTGAAATCGTTCATGTAAGAGATGATAAGCATCTGACCCTGGATGATGGCTATAGGGACAGGGTCAGGGAAAGACCATGAGAGCCAGTATGAGTTAGCAAATCTGTAGACAGCTTCAGGGGAGACTGGTGGGCAAAGGCCAAGTGACAGCTAGGAGACCTTAAATGTCATTTCAAGTGTATAAAGTGGGAGAGTAAGGGAGAAATTGAGATAAAAAGAGAAGGTATAACAAGCTTGAGCAAGGATATAAGACAAATATGGAGGGTATGGGATTGAGTAGAAACCTAAGACATTTAGAGATAACCGGTGTTCAGACTTGTGAACGGAAGAGATCAAAAATATAACCTGGAGTGGAGATAATTTAGAATAAAAAGAATAGGTAGCTGCAGACAGAAATTTTCAAAATTCTTTCATTTAAAGGATTTGGGAGATTGCAATTTTTTTAAGTGTGAGCAAATAATTTATATTTACATTTGTACTTTTTGCTCCGGCTGGTTCATTAAGTAATGCTTTGTAATATACATGGAACAAAATAACAAGATAATAATATATTTCTTTAATTTTTAATCGGTAACTAAAAATTTATGACATAAAAAAATACCCTAGCCTTTAATTTTAGATCAATAATAACTTTTTTATTTATTTAACTCATTACGTACTAGGCATTATTTTAAGGGCACTACACATATGGATTCCCTCAATTGTCAGAACAATTCATGCCTAAACACTATTATTACTTTTCCCTCTTGCAAGTGGTGAAGCAGCAGCACAAAGAGATAAAGTATTTGTCCCGGTGCAGCAGAGAAATGAAGGAACCTAGATTTAAACCCAGCACTCTGGCTTCAGAATTCATTCTCTCAACCATGGCAACAAACTGCTCCTCAAAACTCAAACTGAGAGAAATGTTTGGATTGGTAGATAACAAGCCAAACAATCTACCTTCATACACACCTGGGTCACATGCAAGGAGGCCTGACACTACTCCCACGTAATTCACTCATAGTTTTAACATGGCTTTACTACTTCAGAAGACATCCCAACAAATGGTTCATTAAAAACCTTTCCATCAACTCCCCAGTGGAAAGACCAATAGACAGCGTGGCTCCTAAGGCCATTTGAATCTCTTGCCTCGAAAATTATTGCTTTGCTGTTTCCATTAATCCTCAAATGGTTGTATCTTACTCCTCACCGACTCCTAATCAGGCCTGTCTTGATGCCCCAACTTAAAACTAAACCTCACATTTACATGAATTTCATCCTCACCTTCCTGCCCCAGACACTCTGTCAAAGCTCTGCTGAGTTGGTCCTCTACCATCCGGCAGTAAGCAATGAACTTAACTCAGACTTATCAATAGGCTGTTTCAGTAATTTTAGAAAGCTGGCATTCAATAGCAGTGTACGTGTGACTAACAATTCTAGTAAAGTGGCAGAAATTCAGAAGTAAGAAGCACATTCTAAAAAAAATTATACTTAAAAAGCAGGTCCTACTGAAATAAAAATTAACAATAGAAGAGATGATAAACTGATCTAGCCATTGAATGCGCAAAGGAAATTTCAAGGTGCATTTATTTAAGACACAGATGTATTTAATGGGTATTAAAGAAAAACATTGCTAGTATCATGTTTATCATGAGAATTTTGCCCATGATATTTAGATCAGAACATTTAGATGGCATTTACTTTGAGCTAATAGTTACTCATACTTTGTAAGCATTAATTCATTTAATCTTCATAGCAACTCTGTGGGGCAGGTTCTAGTGTTATTTCCATTTTACAGAGAGGAACAGAGTTTATATAGCCTTCCAAAGTCACACAGCTACTAAGGGAAGGAGGCAGGGTTAAGTCAGTCATTCCTTCTTGAGGGTCACAAACATCCATCCGGTGATTATTGGATAACAGCCTTCATGAACTATTTGTACTTCTGTAGAGTGCATCAATGCCTTCAAGCACCAATCTCTTTGAAATGCCACTTCCACCTTTACCTATGTGGAACAGAAGGATGATCTTTCAAGGTCTAAGCATTGCCTTGCCCAGAAGGCTTTCCTGGCCCTTGGTGTGGAAACATAAATAGACAGTCTTCCCCTTGGGCTGCCGTTGTGCCTCGCCACATTACTAACTGAATTATTCCTCCCCATACTACCTTTTTTTAGTTCTCATTCCTGGGACATGATAAATGAGAACTGAATAAATAAGTATGTATTTCTCTAGGTGATTCTTTATCCCCTAAATTTGGAAACTTCTTCAATGTGGGAATTCTATGTGCTAATTCACTTGCCCCTTCTTATAGTTTAAGAGTACAAACCCAGTCCTTCTTACATTCCTTCTGACTTGTTTCTTCTAGGCTTCTTTATTTGCTTTGGTAATTTAATTCTGATACATTTTTCTGAGCATATGTCTTATTTGTTTTATTGGCTTCACCCCAGGTCTTGAACTCCTTGCTGAGGCAGCTGGCCTAATGATCCCCATTATTCCATTTATTGGCCAGTTTGGACTGATTTTCTTTCCCAAATGGACTTTGATCTCAATTAGTTATGTCTTGAAGCAGAAAGAGCAAGGGAACCAACTCCTGACAGCTATTAGCAATGCAAATATAATGGTCATATCAGGCTTTTTATGAGCAGAATAAACAAAATAACGAACTCATTAGGAAGGCCTTGTAAAAATTCAGGCTTTAAAAACTTTGACATAGGACGTAAACACGCACTGGAATGATTTCCTATTTTCTGCCTTAGTCATATTTAAAAAAATGTTCTGGTATTTGAAGTGACTTAAATAGATTATGGTGGCTAATTTAGCATTCTTTCTGGCATTTATAGTTAAAATATCTTTCGGACATGGATTAATTTTGTATGGCCCACAGGAAAATTCCTGAATACAATAATCTTAATTCAGAAATCTGTGGCTAGTGCTGGGAAACGGGTTCTGGACTACAGTGGAGGATACATTGGCTCTAAGTTTTACCATGCTTCTTGGAAAAGTCATCTTTTTTCAATTTTAATGTTCTTGTCACTAAATGTGTGTGTGTGTGTGTGTGTGTGTTTACCATCTATATCTTAATCATTGTGCATACTTTTTTAAATGACATGTATTTTCAGTGATCATTCGGTGATCCTTTGTTTTATAATTTTCCTTGACAAAAATCACATACCTGAAATAGCATAAGGAATTATGGACATGCTTACTGCTACCACAACTGCAATTAGAGTCAGAATTTGTCTCATTATATGGACCTTTCCATGCAAATTCACTCTTGAATTTAATTCATTGCATTCTGTTTCAAATTATATACAATCCTGCTTACTATACCTGTTATGTATCAGCAAATTTGATATTTTTATTTAAAAAATCTACATGAGTTGTCTATTGGGTCAAGAAAGAGATTAAAAAAACTGAGCAGTGGTAAAGAACTCATTCAGATGTGATTTTTGCAGTAATAATTGTTTAAAAAGTCTGGGCTTGAAGGCATATTTCACAAACAAAAATACACAAAACAGTCATTTTTGTAGATAATTAAGGACAGTTAAACCCACTAAACACTCAGGGTTGGTTGTTGTTGTTGTTTTAAATCTAATTCATAGCCACACTGCAGGTGTCAGTGTTCTTCATAAAGATTCTGGCCATGAGAGTGAGGAAGCCTGTGAGTCACAGAAGGCCTAAGCATTACATTTATTAAAATACATTACCTGTTTTTGTGGTTTATGTAAGTGAAAATTATAGATTTTAAAATCAGTACTGCTTCCCACAAATACAGAAACAAAAAATATCACAAGTCCAAAGTCTTGAAACTGCTTGCAGTCACAAAGCAACACATCAATAGAAGCAGTTCAGGAAAAACGGCCAATTCAGAAGGTTCATGATGGAGATAGAGTTGGTGTAATATTTTATTTTTTATTATCTGGAGAACATGTAAAAGAAAGGATTAAAAACACAAGATTTGGGTTAAAACCTTAATTTCTACTACTTAGCAGCATCTTCAACTCAACTCAATTTCTAAGCCACAGTTTCATCTTCTGTAATATTATATTCATGAACCCTAATTCACAGAATTAAGTTAAATAATGACTGAATTGTGCTGAAATAAAGGGGATACTATATTCCTGTTTGATACATTTTAATATCAAAAATATAATAACATGGCGAGTGATTGATTGCCTTAATTTGATATAGCTAAAAATCATATTAAGAAATCAACCAGGTATGGTGGCTCATGTCTGTAATCACAGCACTTTGGAAGGCCAAGTAGGAGGATTGCTTGAGTTCATGAGTTTGAGACCAGCCTAGGCAACGTAGCAAAACCCCATCTTTACAAAAAAATATAAAAAATTAGTCAGGCATGGTGTGCATGCCTGTTATCCTAGCTATTTGGGAGGCTGAGGGAGCATGGCTTGAGCCTGGCATGTGAAGGTTACAGTGAGCTGTGATTGTACCACTGCATTCTAGCCTAGGCAATAGAGTCAGATCTTGTCTCAAAAAAAAAGAAGAAATGTTATATTTTAAAAGCATCATTTTCATTTTCTGTAGGCTATATTTTGCTTTTCTAATTTTTCCCTCATTTGAACCCAAACCTGACTAGACACTGACATATTTGATTGACTACATGATTGGGAGTGTTTACTAAGAATATGCAAGGAAATTAATTAGAGATTTTTTTTGTAAATAAGAAAGAATTTTTGTGTGCCTCTATCTACAGTGGAAAGTGGATGCATTCTCTGGGAATCCAAGAAACTTTAGAAAAACGTACAACTACTTCTAGCTATGTGCACTTAAAGTTAACTTCATCCTGCTGTGCCGTATAATTCCCTCATTTGTTAACCTAGACAGCAGACCTTGGAGAATTGTTGAGATATTTAAATGAGATGGTATGCGTAAAGGGCTGCATAGAAAATGCTAG
Source organism: Cebus imitator (assembly GCF_001604975.1). Lineage (NCBI taxonomy): Eukaryota > Metazoa > Chordata > Mammalia > Primates > Cebidae > Cebus > Cebus imitator. The sequence continues at coordinate 3,163,290 of NW_016107329.1, forward strand.
GCAAAAAATAAGATGTGAGTTCCTCTTTTCTCTTCTTTTACTTCAATCCTTATTTTCACAACAGTATGTCAAACTGAAGTCATAAATTGACATTCTGAAACCAAAACTTTCTTCCCATCCTTTCATTGACTCAATCTATTTTTGTTTTTTTGACTTCCACTGACAACTCATTTTAATTTAATAGTTTTTCTTACCTGTCCATATGAAAAGAAAATTTAGCATTGCATAAGGGAGAGTGTAGATTTTTCAGATAAATAGTCTTGCATACAGTATCTTAGCTAGTAGTCTTGGACAAGCTACTGAACCTTCCAGAGTCTCAATTTCTTATTCTAACAACATAGGGACAATATGCCTATCAGGCACAAATTGGAACAAAGATCATAGCATGGTGTTTGGCATAGTATATGTGCTTAATTTTTTTTAGTAATGAAAAATAACAATAGTGATGATAAAATCTACCATTCACTGGTGCCTGCTTTCTATCTATCCAGCATGCTCAAATTAGTATATTTTAAAATGAACTGAGTAAAATATATTTAATAGAGATTGAGCATCTAATTGACTTATTAGCCAGACTTGGCAAACCCTTTAGATAACTAACAATAGAAATACAAGGTCTGAAGTTCCTTTGCTTTGTCTAAAACTTCTAATGCTGACTCACTGGAATATTTCCCAGGTTTTTTTTTTAAAGAAAATGGTCTAATTGGGTGATGAATTCCATTTCTCTGTGAGGTAATAAATGAAGATACCATCTGCAATTTTTGAGGCGTAAATTTCAATTCACTGATGATTAGAAAATACATAGAATGTGTGCTAGAGCCAGAAAATTCACTCTAATATGCTCTTTCAATACGTGTAACCCAGTCAGCACTGGATGTGGCATTGTTTTTCCACAATCTTATCTCGTATCTCTCCCAGTTTTCTTATTAAAGCATCAGAGCGTGAGCTACCCAGGTGGTGCTGAATGAGGTAATGGAACGATTTCCAGAAAGTGTCTAGGGAAAACTCTGTGGAAAGCAGGGGGTAATTAAAATATTTACAGCCTGGTATCTTAGGTAAAATGTCAGTCTTTCTACATGATAGAATGTACAGGAAGTCAGAAGTAGCTATGGTATAAGGTTGATGAAAGAAAAATGGACCTGGTGAGCACATACACCTCCAAAATAAAGATTATTTTACTTAATAACTTGTATGCATCTTAATCTTCCATGATGTATTTTTGGTATGGCTTTGAACTAAAGTATTCCATGTAATTTATTGAAATGGTATCCATTTAGAAAGACTTTTTGTATTTGGAGAGGAAAAGGAAATACTTCTTTAATTTTTTAAGTCAATTTTAAGGATGGGTTTAAAACTGAAGAATTGAAGCAGCAGATGTTGCTGCCTTTTGAGGAAATTCTCCACCTGTAGAAACATCCCTTGTGTGCATCTCCTGGTATTGTGATTGAACAACTTTGTGATGGGTATTTAAAAAATAAGCACTTGTAGAATAATTTAGAAAAATAATTCCTTATTAAAACCTTATATAAAGAAGCGTGTGTTTTCCAAATATCTGTTTCCATCAAGTAGAACTGTTTCCACCAAATATATGTGTATGTGTGTATGATGTATTTGTATGCATGCATGTGTATCAAGGTGTATGTATTTATGTACATGTATATATGTGTATTTGTATGCATTACGTTTGTGTGTGTGTGCATAGAGAGAGAGAGCATCTGAATGTTTTCTAGGTATGCAGGCCTTTGAATGTCAACTGAAAGGTAATATATTTCTAAAAGCATAAGGGAAAAGAAAAAACTCCCAAATGGAATATTCCATTTAGAGCCTACTCAATTTGGGAGCTGGGCTTCTAAGCTCAGTGTTGCAGCATATCCCAAAGGAAGCATTGTGCTGCCAAAGAGGGAACAGGCTCCCTGCTGATGCCTGTGCAGTTCTTCCACCCACGGCTGCTGTAATGTGGCACAGCCAGGCCTCACGCCTCAGCAGATGCTCCAACAACAATACCTCGATGAATAATCTGCGAAGGGATGTCATGCATGTTACTGGGGATAATAAGGGTGCTCCCATCGTAGAGCTTGCTTGTGGATAGAAGAGTGGGAAGGAAAGGAGCAGGACACAGGGAACAGCTTTTTTTTCCAGCCCAGCTTGTGTAGCCACAGTCCAAAGCAGCCAGGGACATGTAGAGAATAGAGCCACACCAGGATGATTCCAGCAACACTCTTGAAACGCTTCTGCCATGTGCCGAATAAGTGTTATGGCTTTGACATGTCCAACTGCAGCCTGGGGAGCACAACGTTTAGAATATTTGAAGACCCAGTTTTTTTACAGTACTCTGACTCTTAGATATCCTTTTAGCAGAAAATACTATTGTAAGATTTGGGGATTAAGCAAATTAGGAGACAAAATAAGTTCAGATGTTCATACCTTACTGAGGTTTGCAAAAGGCACCTAAGGGTTTATAAATTTTCGGGAAAATGTTCCCAAAACAAAACACTCTGAGATGATTTCTTGTTTTGCTGTAAGAAAGACTTTAAAAAAAAAGTAAGACATGCTTTTCAAAAGCACATTCAGATTTATATCTTCCTTTATATAGTCATATGTGTGTATGTGTATACAATGATTTCCCTCTAATATTAAATAAAAAGAATACAATTTGAAACTTTAAAAGCAAAATAAGAAAAAGGAAAACTATCTCTTTAACTGACTTTACATACTTTCTAACAGAATATGTTATTTAAGAGAATTAATCTTTTAATAGTAAAGAGGATCTTACAAGATGGAAATTGCCTGTTTGGCTAAGATGCATCTCGACACTACACTCATCAATGTTGATTAAGTAAAAACTTCAGATTTATTTGCAAGTATAAAATGCCTAAGATGTTTTCCTAACTCTGCATATCATGCTGGTAACATATAACAATTGGCTTACTGGCGAATCTAACAAATCTAAATCTATAAAATGATACAGAGTAATAGAAACATTTATTGGCATTTACCTGGGCACTACTAAAATAATACATGAGTGAGGTGCAAATCGGCTTTGTAATACTTATTATGTAATAATCAATACAGGTCTTTCCACTTAATACATGCTTATACTAAGCAATGTTGTTCATTCCATCAACGTGGGCAACATTTGGCTTTATAAAGCACTGAGACGATAAGAACGGGGGAGAAAAGAAAATAAAGTGCTCTGCATAATGATTCACTGTATGCATTATGCAGAGGATTTTATTATTCGTGAAGGTCTACCATTGCATTCTTCGGTGGGGTGGAAGAGGAGGCTTCTGTAAATGTTTCATTTCTAATACCAGGCCCTGAATTCGCATTCTCATTAACAAGAGGTTAGGAATGTACACATGCAATATGAAGATTGCTTTAAGAAATGGTTGCTTCTCTGAACCTCTTCCAAATTCAAATGTCTCAATAAAGCCACAGTGTTTCAGGCCAGGTGTTTCAAAATGTCTCTGTTTGAATCTCGACCTGCATGGCTGTGCATCCTCTATATCTCTGTTGCAACACCTGGTGGTTTCTGTGCAGAGCCTTTGGCGTTAGTGGGCTGGTGTAGAGGCAGGGCGCTGTTCCCTAATAACCCTGTGGAGTGATCCATGCTGATTTGTCGGAACCCCTTTTCTTATCTTATTTTCCCTCAGCAAGAATAATTTTATGCTAGAATAACTTCATGCAATTAAGGTATTAAGGTTCATTCTTCATCAGGAGGAGTTTAAAGATGGGGGCATAGGAGAGTTTGGGTGGACTGTTTTCCCAGCTTAAAAAATATATATATTAAAACAATAACTTTCATTATAGGTTGTTCAGCTGCACTTGAAAAACTGGCCTTTCTAAAAAGTACAAAATCTCATTAAAAATAAAAAGAATGAGAGGAAAAAAATATAAAGATATCAGAAACTGCTTCTAAGGGTTTATGTCATTTAGTGCTGGTCAGTGGGATTTCCATGTCGTATTTCTGAACGCGTCCACCTCCTTTCATCCTATGCAGTGATATTGACAACAGTCATTCTTCCTCTCCCCCACCCCATCTTAGTCTATGGAACCAGCTAGGTGGAATTAATGGGCACATAAAAAAGGAACTAGACTGCTGTGTGTTCCTACATAGATTCTAGTGACTCGATTCCCATAGCCCTCCTGGTGTATACTTCAATATTATGAATATACATTAACTCACCAAAGAATCAGTTACAGATTTAGTTGAATTTTCACCAGTATACATTGGCAAAATTTATGATATTTGGAACTGCCTTCATCACCTTCATTGCCTTCTGGCAATCAAAAGGGGAGAAAAAGGTGGGAAGGTTATTTTCTTTGTAAGACATACCACAAGTTATATTGTGTACAGAAAAAAAACAACACTGGGGCATCTCACTTAAGAAGTGAATGCTAATGGAATTGCACCTCGGTTTTTTTCAGCTCGTTTCTTATTGCTCAAAAGATTAAATGTTTAAAGAAGTTGGAATCAGACTAGTTTTAAGAGTTGCTCTTATTGCTTCTCTTTTAACAAAAGCAGGTTCAGAAACAGGCAAAAGAACGGGGGGAGACTTTAATGAAGAAAATCTGTGCTGAGAAAAGACCAGAGAGCCAATAAAAAGCCTCACTTAATTGACAAGCAGCTGCTTTAGCTTTGAAAGAATTTATTCAAGGGTGATTTTTTTTTTTTTTTTTTGGCTCATAGTGTAAGTGGGAGAGATCTGCAAACACTTATATTTTCTGTTGTAAATCAAGGTACAGAGACATTAATCATAAAAGTGATTTGATTTTAAATCATTTCATGAATGAAAGGTGGGAAATAGCTTTAAAAAATTTTAAAAAAAACACAAAAAACAGAATCTGTAGCTTTGCTTAAACTGAAAAGGAATTTCTGGAATCGACCTTATAATTAACTTCCTTTTGTGAATGGAGAGCTATGCCATCCTCTCATGTTAGATATTATCCTTTCTCTCTCCAGAAGAGCCTCAATGCTCTTAGAATTTAAATAAAGGAAAGTAATGGCACTGTTAAATACTGGCAAAGACTATTGCTGCAACATGAGGTTAAAAGACTAATTATTATATAAAATTATATATTTCCATGCATCCACAAAATTCTAATTCTGTTTTTATAAAGCATTTGGGGTTATAAGATGTGAAAACTTTGTAATTTTTGTCACATATACACCCTAAAGATCCATAGATCCATATTCTTTTTTTTTTTTTCAGAAGTTTGCTGATTGAAACAAAATGAAATTTACAATATTACAAAGTGATCTGTTTAGTTCTTTGTTAAGTGATGTTAAAATTTACCAGTTAGCATTTACAAACTATTTCATAATATTAAGATTTGCCAGTGCAAAAATGATATATGGTAGCTCTCAATTCTTAAATTAAAGGTGTTAGGTAATAGATACAAGAATAAACATTCTTCTATATTGTACACATCTATGCATATATATTTACACGAATATAGATAATATATATTAACATTGTGGCAATTTAGAAAATTACTCAAGTTGAATTTTTTACAGTGACAGTATATTTTACAGTGACAGTGTATACCACAGATAATTACTTTGACAAATTAAGTATAAATGACCATTGATATGTACCTGGATAGAAATTAAAATGTAGTCATGAAATTATAAAGCAAAATTTAAAAATATGTAACAAGAAGGAAATAAAATTTTAAATACCTAGAGATTGACTTCTAAATTAAAATAGGAAGTACTTGCTTGATCATAAATCCAAGGCCTACAGTATTTGGTTAATTGCTGACTCTCCCTGCAGTAATCTCTATGGAAATTAAGGAGAGGTTTTCTGAATGAAATGATTTAATCTGTTTAAAAAAGGCGGTACAATAATCATTCAATTCTTTAATGAAATGCCATAGTCTTTTGTCCTTTCAGTTTGGCTGTTGGCATCATTGTTGTGTCAAGTAATTGCCCCTAACTGCACTCAATAATGTCCCCTCTTCTCCTTTAGTAAGTTAAGTAAATGACATGTGCCATCTGTTTACCTAAAGGAATAACAGCTGTGTGTTTATTTAATTGGATGTAGCATGTTTTTGTGGCTAAAATGGTGGCATTTCAGGTAGACTTATTTTTTTTCTGGTCCAGAGAAATATGCAGAAAGTGAAAAAAAAATTCCTTGTAAGAAAGAATTGTGTTTTGCCCACTTCCAGTGCCCGCACAGCCCTGTCCTATGTCCATCCTCGCCAGGGGAGGCCATGTTCTCACTGGTATGCTGTGTGCCCCAGGTGCCAAGGGCTGCTCAGAGGGCAGGGAGGGAGTCTGCACACTGATGGGCTGCATAGTCCACACTGCTGTGTTGCAGGGCAGTGGCAGCTGATGGTGAGGTGAGAAGGCAGGGGGTAGATCTCTGGATGGGGGAGGTGGAGTTAAACTCACTTGGTAATGCCATGTTCTTAGGATAAACTCCCAGGAGTTCTCAGATTCAAAATTTGATTTGGCCTTTCAGTGTTAATGATGACTTATTTGCCAAGATGGGATGATAAGACATCTCTTCTTGAGAGTTGATAACATAATAAATAATTTTTAAATGTTTCATTAGTGCATGTGGGACTTTCATTGGTTCTTTTGCCCTGGCTGTCAAATGTCACTGGTAGATCTGATCTGGGGAGCTTCATAAAACACAAGGCCAACCGTCACCCAGCTTAGGCAGCCACCAATCTTTGGGGTTGGAGTGATATTTCTAGGCAGCCTCGTTTAAGAAAGACTGGTTTATAATGATGCCAAAGCCACTCCTTGCAACCACCCACTCACTGATGAGGGGAAACATATCATAAAACATATCCACTTCAGTCCCCTTATATTTCAGCCAGAATAACAGATTTATAAACATACATATCTTTTAGAACAACTCACTGACCAATCTAAATATTTCTTCCCCTGCTGTAAATATGAATATATTAAAAAATGGAAAATAGCATTAATATTGAACACAGCTTTCTTAATTTAATTTGACAATAGAAGTCTGTACTTTAAAAACAAAAGACGCCCACACCAAATAAGCTCTTTCATTGTTCTGTAAAAGCCACTGCTTAATTTGAAAGAAAAAAAAAAAAAAAAAAATAGTTCACGCTATTTCTAAGCAAGTGAGAATTCCAAGGAGGAAAAAGGATCATTATCTCAATGCCTAATTAATTTTCAAAAATATTGTTATACAGACAACTGTTCAACTGTAATGCTGTGCTCAGCCTCAAATTGGGAAAGTTCATGGCAATTGAAAAATTAACAATTGCAATAAAGTGAAAAAAAATCAAAGGTAAAGTGTTCAGCTTAAGGAGTAATATCTTTAACACAATCCGAATCAGTTGCCATATGAATGAAAGAAATGATATTACTCTTTAGCACTCTCAAAACACTGGGACTGAAAAACGAGTATTTTTAGTAACCAATTTATCAATTCCTGGCTTATGTTTCTTGGAATCCTGTCTTTCTTAATTGAGATATTTGCATTTGGAAGTCCCTTTGAATCATCTTATGTTCTGTGATCATTTGCGAAGAAGATAACAAACAAAGCTATTTGGAATGTATTCAGTCATCCTAATTAGGAGAAGCCAAGACCCTCTCTCAGAAAAATTATGAGACCCAGGTGTTGTTCTCTAACTGCTGTTTTTGCTCTGGCCTGTGGGAAATAAATTTGATGATCTAGTCAGACTTTTTCCTTTCAAATATCAATAAAAAGTCAAAATAATTTTTTTCCTGAGTAATGCTCTCAAAGTTAATATCCATGCTACCCTTCCTATATGCACTGGCGCCATGAAAGATTTCTGTGCTTCGTCTTCCCAAAGATGCTGTAAGGAAGCTGGGTTTCACAGCAGTGCTCTGTCCTTGGCTTATGACTTAACTCAGATATCCCCACCATGTGCAAAGGTCCTGATTTTATGGAGAGTGTGCCACCAGGGCAGCTTCGGACCCAGTTCATGAGGATACACTGCTTTCATTTTAGAAACCAAATTTTAGTCAAGTACGAGTCTTGAATCTCCTGTCATTTAATTAATATTTTACTCTCTCATTTCATATACACACTCTGAGTTTTTAATTACTATTTACTAATCCTTTGGACAAGCATATGTCCCTGCCCTTATGCTTAAACTTGATGTTGAATTCATTAATTACATTACATGCCTTAACAATGTTTTGTTCACTGGCCCCTAATTAGGCAGACTGAATGTATTATCCATTACCATTGTCTGCAGAGACGTTATGACTTTAGGTCTTTCTTCTTCATATACTCAATTTGTTTTATTTCATTATTCCTGTGACTTCCTCCCTCTCTGACCTTCTTCCCTTCCCCCACCCACCTCCGGCTTCCCTTCCTCCCTCCTTCCTTTTTTTCTTCTTCTTTTTCACGTTTATTAACATATAGCCTGTTTGGCACAACTGAATTTAGAAGTGAAAGGAAAGTTATTCTCTAAAACTAAGATTCTCAAAATTTAGAGCATCATTCTCCTAAATAATTTAATTTCTAAATATTTTTTAGGCATGTTTTCTTCTAAATCACAAATAGAAATTCTGTTTTTCATCTGAGTATTTAGAGGCCTTAACAGATTAAGTTTGTAGTGTTTTCAAAGGTAACACAGTATGTATAAAGGTAAAAGTTACTTCTAGATGTTCATTAATTAATTCAAAGTACCAGCTTTTGGTTACTATTCTCCAGTGTTCTTACTCAAAATTCACAAGCAATGGAAAGAAGGATTGACTCAGGTGTGGCATGAGTAAGGAAGTATTACCACACTTCTCTGGGAAGGCCTGGAGATGTGGGGGAAAGGCTGCTTCCACTAACAAGGAGCTTGGAAAAAATATGTCCCCCTCCAGGACAGACAATGAGCCATTTATCCATTAACTGCTTGCCATCACGTATTGATAAGAAAATAAGCTTTCATATCGCATAGCTGCAATGGATTACCACCAGCTATTAATATCCATGGTTTCTTTAAATAATGAGTTGGTGTTATCTAAGTTAGCTTTACCCTAGATTTTTGTGATTTTACTATAGTTCCCCTTGACTAAAATCTATGGTACATAGAAAAGATGGTCAGAGATGAAGCTAGAAAGAAAATTAAATGCTCATTCATAAAGAGCCTTGAGTGCTATTTCAAAATAGTTGGTCTTTATCATGGAAAAATGGAGAGAGAAATTGGTGACTCATACTAAGTGGGAGACGAGAGAGAGGAGATGCTCATATTTCATGACAGCTTCTGTTGTTGTAGTGAGAAACATGGAGTGGCCTGATATTTTTTGGCTCTGTGTCCCTGCCCAAATGTCATGCAAAATCCCAGTGTTGGAGGTGGGACCTGGTGGGAGGTGATTGGATCATAGGAATAGATTTCCCCTTTGGTCCTGTTCTTGTGATAGTGAGTTATCATGAGACCCGGCTGTTTAAAAAGTGTATAGCACCTCCCTCCTCTCTCTCTCTCTCTCTGTCGTATTTTATAATTTTTGATATCATGTAAAACTTGTGCCTAGCATGGAGTAACCATATATTATATGTTCGTTGAATGAGTACATAAAGGTTTAACATAATTAATAACACAGTTTGTTAAATCCATATTCTATCTCTGTATACATTGAAGCTATGATATTTTTTTAATTGTTAAAAATCTTTTGAAATACGCTACAGCTTTAATCTTGGTTGCACCCAAAAGGAATATTAAAGACATGGACAGTTACAGGACATGTAATACCCATAGTGGGGTGGAGTAGAAATCAATCTCGTACTTCCAACCGAGTTTACCACTTGACTAGCAATTACCGTAAGTGCTTCCCCACCACTGAGAGTGAGAAAGGAAGCTGCTGTTGCTGCCACTTTGAGTTATATGTTGCTTTTTTATCCAATCTATTCCTGTAAATAACTTCTCAAAAACGCTACATACCCATTTCCAAAGCACTCCTTAAAGCAAAGTGCCCACTCGTCGTCCTTCCTTCTCAGAACTTGGTATTTCAACTGCCAAAATTTCACATAGGATGTAACAGCCCTGCTAAAAAAATAGAAAAAAATAAAACTAGCACCCAGAGATACATTTGAGTGTTATGTTTACTTTCTCTATTCGTATTGGCAATGTATTGTTTTAGTTAATTTGTGGACACTTGAGTAAGAAAAGAAACTGAGTTGGGAACAAAATGCTTTCAATTGGGCATAAGAAAATAAAAATATCGGCTGGGCTCAGTGGCTCATATATTTACCAGATATGATAAGGAGATAGATCTCAAAGACCAATACGCACATTAAGAGGTGCTAAGAAAAACTGGATACAGTGACATTTTGAAAAAAATGTATTGAAAAACTGTTTTCTTAATTTTCAATCAGGAATGCAGTCACCAAGATCTGAATGCTTAAAGGGGTTTTCAGAGAAGTGGGCCAATATTCTTCCATCTGCTTTCTCCATTTTTGTTATGGCAAGCTAAGAATTCAGGGAAAGGGTTGACATAAAAATTTCATGAAGTAAGCATAACTTTTAATAATTTGAAATGGAAGAGAGACAAAAATTACAGTATGGATAAATCAAGGTGGTGGAAATTAAGAAGCTAATATCTTAGCAAATAAGGTGGTATGCAGAAGTAAACTCTAGATTCAGCAGTTTCTTCCCTAAAGCACATATCAAATTTTAAAGCTTTGTTAGGGAAGAAGCTAAGAAATTTAGCAAGACAAATTAAAATGGCCCAACTACCTTGTTAAGTGGATGGCCAATATCAACTAAAACTGACAGACATACATTGATCTAGCAATTCCCTCATAACTATGTGTTCAGCAGCATGATGTATTTTTGTGCATGGATAGATAGATGATTGATAAATAATATTTAACAGTGTTTTTTAACAATGTTTATAGCATCAGCATTCATAATTGCTCAAATTTGAGAATGTACCTAATGTTCCCAAACCAACAAAAAATAAATTATGTGGTCTACTCATACAGTAGTTGCCATTAGAATGAATGAACAAGTATTAGAAAGAAACACAGAGGCTGAATCTTAATGAGAGAAACCAAAATAATATAAATTGTGAAAAAAATATATATTTGTACATATACATATATGATATATATAGGTGAAACTAATGTAGTGTTGGAGACATTAATATAATGGCAGTTAGGGGAGACAGAGTTATAATTGGACAGCAAAAGACAGGAGCTAGTGATAATCATCTCTTCCTTGATTGATTTAGGTGATAATTGTAAAGAGAAATATTACTGACTTTTAAACTTGTGGTTTGTAAACTTTATATTGTACATCAATAAAATTTTACTTAAAATATTTTAGGGATATTATGAACAATAGAGATAAGGGATCCAAAAATGTCATTGCTCACAATGTGACTTTAATTCATGTGTGCTGGAATTGACTTCCATGTTAGGGTTGGCAAAGGATGTGAGAAATTAAGTGACCTTAATTTTATATGTAAAACAAAGCAGGAAAAACATGTTTTGGGGTTTAAAACAAATGGTCACACTTTTGGTGTATCCTAGAACAGCATAATAAGGATAATACCAAAGAGAGGTAGCCGGACTATTATGAACGGGGCCCAGTATTGATGTGGAAATGGAACTTGAGATAAAAGCAAAACAGTGCTAGAGTCTTTTCTTTATTGTGCTGGGAAGATGTAGGCATGGGCAATGATGTTACAGGTGAATTCACGTGGTTTCTGGAAGAGGAGACAGAGACTTAGTTAGCAATACAGAGAATCCAGTATGCCCGAATAAATAGAAAGCGTAACTGAGAGTCACATACTTGAGACATGAAAAGCCCGTGAATCCAGATGTTGTTGAGGTCTGGACAAAAGTTTGCAATGCTAGATGTATTTTGGACCACATGTTCAGGTAGAAATGCAGGCCTCTCTATGGATACCAATGTTGGTGAGAGAATCACACCAAATAATTGATATCTGTAATGTGGCCAAATGACCATCAGTGGACTAGGTGCTTCACCATCATGTTTGCCCTAAAATCTAGATGCAACCACAAGAAGAGAAACATAGGTAGGAAACATGAACTGATGTAGAAAATCTGGAATTAATGACATTTAACTTGAATCAGTAAGATCAAGCTTTCCTGTACTTGGTGGAATGGAACATTCAACATAGAAATAATTTTGAGGTGAAAATCAGCATGGAAAGTCATGTATTTAATAGTCTGAGTCTTGCAAAATTTCACAAAGAAGAAAGATGAGCATGTGTGTGGCAGGATATCAGACAAGTCCAGGTGAACAAAACAGCAACAGGTCAGATGAGGAGTAGAGTGTGTAGATGTGGGAGTGTTGGTGGATGAGGTTGGAAAGCTGTATGGTGAGAATGATCCAAAGATATTATCTGTATATATTATATATCTGGGAATCCAATGCAAACACCTCAGGTTCCAATGTTCTTTTCATTATATGATTCTGCACTAAAATATAAAAAGATATTTTACAATAAGGTGAAAGACACCTAAAAATAAGGTTATGACTCAGTCAATTTATGTTTATAATCTAATTGGAAAGATAACCTGTAGACAGATAACCAAAATACAAAGCATAGATAAGTGATAATGAGATATATAACACAGGCATTGAAAACAAGAAATGACTCATGGAGAGTTGGAACAGTAAGGGAACTTTTCATGGAGCACGTTTTGTGTTTCTACTTAAAAATTTTAGCGTTTCAATGAAAAGACCAGAAAGTAGCCTTCCACACATAATAAGTTATAAATGCAGATATCCATAGTGTGATGAGAAAAGGAGAGCTCCTGTCTGCGTTTAAGAACAGAGTTGCAGGGATACAAAAATCTTAATGCCAAATTTTGGAACATTTTATCTGTGTGCTATTGATAATGAGGAGTTAGTAAAGTACAACCAGCCTATCAACACGCATTTGTTTAGTGCCTACTGTTTTCCCTTAGAAGAGTAGTGGTGAGATAATTTTCGGAAGTTAATTTGGCGATCATCTTCATGGATCAGGAAGGAGTGGCATAAAACTATTGAAACATTCTGGCCAAATAATAAAGGTCCAGTAGATGGTGATGATTGCAATGGAAGTTAAGGGAGAGATGGAAAAGGTATTAGGAGGGAGATTCAATAGTAGTTGTTCTTTGGTTGCATGCTTATGGTTAAGATGAGAAAATTGGAGATGAAACCAAAAATATTGACTAGAGGTGACCAAGATAACAATGAAAATATCCAGAGAAACTGAGAGTCTTTGAGAGGAAGAAGCTGGTTATTGGGGAATTACAATAACATTGGTTTGAGGCATTCTAAGTGTAAATCTGTAGAAGAGAACTAGAAGTGAAAGAAAGAGACTGATATAAACCATCTAGCAAAAAGGAGTGGAAGCCGCTAAGATAGAACGACAGAGGAGTGTGGAAATTAAAAAAAAAAATCCTTAGAGTGATCTCATTTGCAGGACATACTGAAAATCTAAGTCCAAGGACAGGCTGCCAATTAGGGAGGTAGAAGCCAGTGCTCCAAATGGCAAAGCCAAGGGCCACAGAAGTTACCAAAAGCAAGTGGTCACTATTGTGAATATTCAATGTCAAGGAGAAATGAGACTCAGAAAAAACTTTCAGTTTAATAACTGTGGTTTTTATTAATTTTCCTCTCAATAAATGAAGAATTAAAGAAAAAGTATGTTGAGTAGAAGTGATTTTCCACAGTTTTTTCTCTTGTGATTTAACTGTAAAAGGAAGAGGCAGTAAATTGTTGTTTTTCTGAATTAGCAGAAAGTCTACTGTGAGGAAGCTTAAAAACTCTTCTATATTTCATAGTTGTTTTTCATAAAGGAACTGATTTTCTTTCAAGCAGTGTTCATTGTTTTACACAGTAAAAACCACAAATACAGTAAAATAACAATTATTATACATTTTATGAGTACTTTGTTGAGAAGGAGTAATGTTGGAAGTTATTTAAAAGGCAGTAAATTTAACATGCTTTGCTCTACTACAAATTTCATTATGGGCAAAGCGAAACCACTCTTCATACAAAGAATGATAGTGATTACTGACCCATATACATTTTGGGAAGCCTATGTGAAAGATTGAAAGAAGAGGGAAGCAAAGGAATTTTGATCAAGAATAACAAGAGGAGTGCCCCAGCACTCAGGAATGTAGTAAACTTAGTTATTTAAAAAATAGACCTCATTGGTGAAGCATATTCTAAGAGAAAGACAAGATCCAAATACAAATTAATGTTATATATGGAATTTTATTACATGATAAATGTAATATCTCATAGCACAAAGGGACTGATAAATGAATTAGTAAATGGCATTGAGAATACTGTCTATCTTTATGGAAACAGTAGTGTATAAAATTTCACTAACTTTACACTGTGGTACTTTTAACTGAAATGTGTGTGTGTATATATATACATATATGTTTATTAACCTATCAGAAATTTTATTTTCAGATATAGTGATAACATTTATCAGCATAAAACAAAACCAACATGCCATTAATCAAGAGATTGAAACACAAATAATTATTTAAAATTAAAAGCAACTGTGTTGCAAAATACAGCATATGCTTAGCTCAACAGAAGTATCTGTCCAGGGAAAGAACTTATGACACAAATAACAAATCGTTTCTACATAAAATATATGAACACCTACTATAAATTATTTAAAAAATGCAAACAATCCTATAGGAATAGGCACAAATCACAAAGAAGTCCTGAAAATGGTTAAGAGCCAGCAAATATCTAAAAAATATATTAGAACAACATAGCATATTTTTCATCTAGACTGACATAAGTTTATGGAGTTATTGTGTCCAATATTGTTGAGAATATAGGGAGTCTGGCATTCTCACATACAACTGCAAGGAAAATGATATAGTAATAGTTCTCGGAAAAACCATGAGTAATTTTTGCTATTTTAAAAATGAGTGTTGACTGTGTCCTAGTATTTCTACTTTCAAAAATTGTATTCCCACAAGGATGTGAATTATTTGTATGAGAATCTCTTGCCATAGTGCCCAAAATAATAATGAGAACAGAATAATAATAATAATGAGATAATGTATATCAACACACAGAGAAACACGAATAATTTTGAGGAATAAGTATTTCCACTTAATAAGGTCAAAGATACATCAATTCGTATGTGTTTTTTAAAGAATAGCAAACAGTAAGGCAATTTGGTAGAGTGATAATTTTTAAAGGGAAGAGCACCAGAGACAAGAAAAATTGGAAGAGCTGCTTTAAAACTGCTGATGTCAGGTGGTTATAAGGGCCCTGAGGATCAATGGAGGAAAGAGGCATGGAGGGTTTGTATGGGAAGAATTGAAATTTAAATAGGGTGGCAGTAGAACACCTTGCATATAGGAGACATTTGAGCAAAACTCATACACAGTTGATAAACAAGCCACGTGGATATTGGGGTACCGAGTGCTCCCTCTAACCAAACGTTCAGGGAGGAAAGAGGAGGCCACTGTGATGGCAGCGAGGAGATAAGGGGAGAGGTACAAAGGTCTGCATTGAGGCAGTTAAAGGGATGGGAATTGAGACGATCCTGTTGGACTTGCAGGCAATCGAAAGAATGTCCTTGGAGGAAGAGGACAAGCCATGGACACCTTTAAACACAGCAATTAGTTGTATCATTTTAAAACATCAACTTGTATGCCACGTTGAACATAACCTTCAAGTGGGAACAGGGAAGCAAGAGGCTTCCCTGTAACAATCAAGGTTAGAATGAAGGAGACCAGGATCGGATGTAAGCCGTAAGTGTGGGGGAAGTGGTCAGAGTAAGCCGTAAGTGTGGGGGAAGTGGTCAGATGTGGAATATCTGTTGGAGGCAGAGACGAGAAAATGTCCTCATGGACTGGAGGATTGGTACAAACTGAACCTGCCTGAGCGGCAAGGATGCTGGAATTTCCATTTTCAGAGAAGAATCTGTGGAGCCAGCAAGGAAGGTAGATTGCATCCCATTGTGCAGACTCTGCTCTGTACTAAAACTATCCAGCTAGGGCAGTGTGTGTGTTGAATGCAATCTAGATCCTTTCTCTCCAGACCATACTTCCTGAATGTAATTGGTTTTGTCAGGGTACCTTTTTAAAAGAAGTGCAGTAGTGCAGTATGCAATTTGTTCTGCATCTATCCTAAGAAATCTATTTTTCTTTTTTTTCTTCTTTCTCTTTTTTCCTTTTCTCTTTTTCTTTT